>NW_010973104.1:5377014-5546409 GCF_000737465.1 Haliaeetus leucocephalus
CCCCGTCCCTCACAGCCTTCCCCAGAGGCGGGAAGGAGAGGGGCCGGGTCCCCCCCTCTCTCGCCAGGGCGGGCGGTTTGGCCGCTGCCCAGCCGTTTGAGGTTGATGCGTTCTCCTGCTCGTCTGAAGAGGAAATTTCACTCGTTCGGCTGAGAGCCGCCAAATTGAACGGTACCTTGAGGGAGAGAGTTCGGAAAAAAGGCTTTAAAACTTTTCTGTCACTGGAGTTAACGTTTTCAAGTTAACATTGACTCGCTTTGTGGGATCCACTACAGAGTGCGTTACATCACAACCACCTCAGCTTACGACTGGCAATACTAAAAATATTCCCCAGTGTGGGATTCAGAAGAGCAGTGATAGAACATGACATGCTGGTTTCAGGTCAAGCCCAGATACTGCCATGAAATTTGAGGTATCGGTCTTGTCCCAGAGCTGTTTGATAAAGCTGAGGAAAATCCCTACATCCATAGGCGGAATACCAAAGTCATCTCAGGGAAAAAGTCATGCCATTTCAGAAGACTACAAAACAAATGCCGAGAAACCAAAGCTAGGGGTGGGACAGTGTCTGCAAGGAACAGATTTCCCCATGCTGAGGAAGGTCTTGGCCACTTCTGCAAGGGCCTCTCCATTACAACAGCAGAACCCGTGTTCCAAATGCTGGTTCCGAAACACTGAGGCTAAGTCTGGTGGAGACAGCTCCTCCTTCCTGAGGGAGACATCTCCCCTCCTTCCAACACTGATAGCTGGCACAAAGGAGTGAGAAGGACATGTCTTTTAACAGACTAGAATCTAATCTGTTGAGAGGAAAAAAGTTTTCCATAATTTCAGTCGGCTTTATAAATGGTTGAACAGTAGTCAAACATTATTTTTTATTAATACTTTCACCCTTACACATGCAGAAACTACTGAAACAAAATGATACGTGGAATGGGGTAGCGACAAGAAATACTGCAACAAACACTAACAGCAATACTACCTAGATGCTTAGGTCAGAAAGAGAAGAAAATGTGCATTGTATCCAGCAAAAGTTGTAGGAGCAATTTGGGAAACTCTTCCCAAAAGCAAACTAACAAGCTTTTATCATAGTTAAAAGCATCAGAGGGTTTCAAATGAGTATGACTTACCAGGAACAGAACTGAAGAGTGCATTCAAAATACACCACCACAAAAGGAAAAAAAGCCTAAAACCCCAATACCTGTGAAAGGTGTGGATCATTTTAAATGCAAAATAAAAAGATGACAATTACAGTCTTGTCTTTGTTCACTATTTCATGAACCATCTTGCTAAAGACTCTTCACATTTTTCCAGATGCCAAGCCTGGGAAAAGCTTCCCTCTTTGTAACATGTGTGATACAGTTACAAATTCACAGAACATAGAATCATAGAATCATTTAGGTTGGAAAAGACCTTCAAGATCATCGAGTCCAACCCTACAGGAGACATGACACTAAAAGAATGAGAATAGCAGAACACGTATCGATCACACCAAAGTGTCTGTCCCATACTTTATTTTTAGGTCTTCATCATTAAAACCTTCCATGTTTCATGTTGAAGCTGCCTTTGAAATTATATGAACGGCAACAGAATACTAGCACCAAGCGGCCAACTTCCTCAGCTGCAAAAGTTAATACCAAAACATTCATATGGTCAAAGCCAGCCACACAGCACACACCATACATGACGGAGAGCTGAAGGGTGCAGGTGATCCCAGGCGTTTTACAAGCAGGAGATAACAGTATTCTCTAAATCCCAGCTGTCAGATCCAGGATTCATCTGGGTGTGCTGACAGTGAATCTAAGTTCTAGTAAATACCAGCCTCAGCAGCCCCTCCTGGTTCTGCTTCACTAGGCCAGTACCAACAGGCTCCTCACCAGTCATATGGCATAGCTTCAGCACAGGAACCACCCTTGAACAACCCGCAAGCCACACAGGCACAGAGTTGGCTATCTTTATGATATTCAGAGACTTTGCTGCAGAAGTTAAGCACTGCTGCAAAGTATACCAGACTTTGGTCTAGACAGTACTTCAATGTGGTTGTGCCTCAGTGTTGTCCTGGAAGGAAGACTAAAACCTACCAACTTCCAACATTTCTTGCACAACCTTAGGCTTACCCGATAAAACTCTCTCTCTTAAAGCTGGAGACTCATTATATAGTCAAAGAAAATATGTACATGGAAGAAAATCATAGCTGCAGTGGGAATCATAACACCGAATTCCATAAATTGCTGGATGTAACAAAATCTCAGATATAGAGATGGAGTAAGCAGTCCTTAAAAACAAACCAGTAAAATAGTAACTTTTAGAAACACCAGCTGTTACTCAGCACATCCACTACACCAGAAGAGTACTCAGACACCCTCACAATCACAATAGAAGATTCAAAGTTATTGCCAGAATCAGCAACTCCTGCCATCCAACTTTCAAACCTCGAAAGCCAGACATTCCATGCAGACAACAGAATTTCCTGTAAGGAGTATGGACCTCAGAGTCACAGATAATTATCAGGTGACATGTTCAGTCTTTCTTTTTTGTAGAAAAAAAGCCTGTGTATGTGTGCTGAGGAGAGATGTGGGAAAATTAGTTCTCTGACTTGAAGAATCTGGCCCCAGCAAAGCCTGTGTGTTTAAAGAGAAGGTCAGCAACTAGAATAAAATCTTCCTTCCTTTTTTCTTTTTTCCTTTTTTTTCCAGTTTAACTTTCTTCTTATAATTTTAAGATGCTCCTTGAATTGTTAAAAAATATAATCACAATTTACACGATAAGATCTGAAAAGAGAGGGGTTTTTCAGCTGGGAGTACATCTTTACATTTCAGTCATAAATGCCTCATAAGGGGAATTTATACTGTTGACACTGACACTTTCCTAATTACAGCATAGGAAACTTCAACCCTGTCTTATTGTTGTATTTGGTAATGAAGTGTTGATTACTTCCCCTGAAGAATAAAGCAAGGCATGGAAGAGAATCACAGGACTGGCGAGGCGGCCTCATGTATATAATAATGGCCACAAAACTGGTGCCACTTCCTCACAGGAGCTACAAAGAAAATACAGCTTTTGTGTAGAAGATAGAAGTTGAATAGCTTTATCCCATCAATTGTAAGAAATATCAAAGAGTCATTAGGCAGGAGGAACAAATATTTTAGAGCCTGCCACTGACAGATTATCTAGCCTAAGTATTTACGCACCATCATAGTATTTATACTGCTTAGCAGGATGTAGGTTAGCTCAGCTAGATTTTCTGGTTAGAGCTGCAAAATCTATAAGTAGAAGTTTCACAGAGAAAACTTAATTTTCAAGCTTTTCTTTTATGAACTTCTCATCTGCACAACTCTGAAGCAGATTTTATACTTGTCAAGAGAACTTGCATACCACCATCTCAGGATTAGGTGTCAATCCAGTTTCCTATCAGAAAGCAAGCGCAAATTTGTGAGGGAGAAGTCTGTGATCATTCAGCACTAGCTGAAGACAGTTCATTTAAATGGAGTGGTATTACTTCTGCAGAACTGTTTACTGCTTCTTGGATGGATTTATGAGAGGGCACTCGCACACACATCCACATGAACTGTTTGGCTGCTGGGATTCTAGGGGCCAGTGAACGCAAAGGGCATGTTACTTTTTTATAGCTTTTATTCAAAACCTCATTTATTTTGTCAAAGTTTTTCTGTTGCCAAAGAAAATGAAATTGCTTGGGTACAGGACATAGTAGTCACGGCTAGTCCTAGACGTGAGGTTGCTTGCAGTGGCCCAGCAGCCATTGCCCAGCTGCCCTATTCCAGAGTTGAATGGATCCAGAGATGGCAGCAACTGCTGCAGTCTGGAGG
Source organism: Haliaeetus leucocephalus (assembly GCF_000737465.1). Taxonomy (NCBI): domain Eukaryota; kingdom Metazoa; phylum Chordata; class Aves; order Accipitriformes; family Accipitridae; genus Haliaeetus; species Haliaeetus leucocephalus. Next base: position 5,380,836 of record NW_010973104.1, read on the forward strand.
GACGAGGGGAAGGACATCCCTTCCAGTGACTGTTGTCACTGGCAAAGCAGTCATGTACCATCCCAGCTCCTCATGGCAATAGCTTCAGCTACGCTGGGAAGCCTTGATCAAGTTGTAATGATCACCTTCAGTGCCTCAAAGGACCTTCATAGCGTGAAGCTAACCTCTAAGAATATTGTCCAGCTCTAGCAGCACAACTCAAGTAATGAACTTTACAGGGAACCCACCTTCGAACACGCTCATACTGTGTGACAGGTCCAGCACCCTCAGCACATCTTCTCAGCATAACGGAGTTCAGGCTCCTTGCAAAGTGTATTTCTTGTAAAAAGTGTTCTAGTGTATACTTGGCTCCATTCTTATCAGAGTTTCATTTTAATCTTGGTAAACTATTGTCACTTAATCATAATACTTAAAGTAAATATTTATTTAAAGTAAACTACTTAAGTCACTAGCGGAAAAGCTGACATGAAGGAAGGGAGGTTGTACTTTTAAGTGGTTGGCCTGTTGCCTGCTGCAATGTTTGTCTGAGCCCTAAAATGCTCAGCTACTCTTCAGTTCAATCACCCTGTCCCTTGTTATTCACAAGCACTGCGTTTAAAAAAACTTCTGAGAAATTACTGCCCTCTGTCCTCATACATAAAATACAGTACTATCCCTTACAATTTCTGTAACAATTTTCATTTGTAGATGTCAAAACAATTTAAAAAAAGAATGGTAATCATTATTTCACATTTTCAAAGGCATCAGGCCCAGAGAGTGAGGCAGTTTGCCAGAGATCTCACAGAAGTAACTTGCCTCGAGCAGAACATGGCTTCCAGGTTTTATACTAGTGTCCTGACTTAGGAATGGATTTCTTTATAGCAAAGCTAGCTATGCCAGAAGAAAACTTTTCATTTGTCAGAATTATTTTTTTTAAAGTTTCAGTTGAGCAGAAACTCTGCTATGTGATTTGGGATGATCAATAAAAACCTAAAAATACACACGAGAACATTTGAAGTAAGTGTCAAAGTGTGTTTTTATACACATACTAACTAGCTATTTACTCAGTGTCTTGAGCTGGTTTGCTGGCTGCACAAAACACTGGTATATTTAAAGGGCCTGCAATCACACCTTCAGATGAAATGTAAAATACTACAGCCACTGCATCCACAGTGATAAAATGCCAGCAGCTTGTTACCAGTACTATCAACAGTGAGAAATTCAATGTTACCAAGGGCTCAGCAGAACAAGAAAACTGCAGGAGGCTCTGCAGGGAACCAGGAAAACTTTTCTCCTGTGCTTTTTAAGCCAATAAAATGAAAATCTTTTATAAAAACAATGTAATTGCAAGTGGGAAGCACTGAAAAAACCCAGCATCGGACAATAGTTTTGAATGACGTGAGTTGCAACACCACAAGAAAAAGTCCAGATCTTTCCCCTAGTTACCTTTCAGCCTTTCGTTTCTTTCCTACTACAGAGTAGCACCACGGGCGACTAGGAGCGAAAAGTGCTCTGTTACCCTCTGCGTTAGCCTCCCACTCTCACTCATTATCCCTGAGAGCTCTGAGAGGCATAAAGAAGGGTAACTTAAGGCAGGCTAGGCACAGCGATGAGCGAGGCTGAACTAGAGTGTTTAGTCACTGCGCTGAACTAGAGTGTTTAGTCACTGCGCTGAACTTGTCACGGGGAGCCGTGGTGGGATCTTACGGTGTGCGGCACTGACAGGAAGAACACATGCCAAGCGCTGCTGCAATGTGCTCTCTTGCTAGTCATTTCCCATTTTCCTTCTGTTCTGCTGAAGTCTTCTTAATGTTGACTTTGCTACTGCTGGTGGAAGCTTTTCTGGGACTATTAAACAGACATAGCCCAGGTCTTTCTCTACTTTATACATGGCTGATTGCAGGGATTTATTATTGTCTAAGGCCTTTCCTCAGGGTGCACAGGAAGGGAGGAGAAGTTCCTTGCATCTGTGCTCATTCATGCAAAGATCGGCTTTAATCCGACATACTACATCAAAAAAGTTTAGAAAAGCCCTCTAGCTAATCAAAGCACTAGAATTACCTGGGGATGGAGAGAGCGCACTGCTCCTAATACAGATAAGCATGTAATCATGTAAAAACATGTCAAAATCTCACTAAAATCAAAATATGATTGAAAAATTAATGATGTGCTTGAGTGATAATTTCTGAATAGGGGTAGAATGAAAGATATTCTTCTGGGATACACATTGCAGACGCCTGTGCCTGGAAAAGCGTCCATCTGGTGTATCTCTAGGATCAGCATATTTCTATAGAATGCAAATCGTTATTGCAACTGCTGTTATCTTTATGCACTGTAGTCATAACTGAATGAGTCACATTAAAGGGTCAAAACCTTCTGTTCTACTTTTTATGATAAGCATCTTTTTAACATACAGTGTTAGAGAGCCTGTGCGTCAACAGATCCAGGTAGGAGTTGGTATTGGGTGAGGTACAACAGACCCTGGCATAGGAACCCAATCTTATTAACGTATTTGTAATAAATTAGATATTCAGGATAGGCTGCTTAAGTTTTCTGGTCTCTCAAACTGCCTTCTAGCTTGCAAAACAAATCAGAGTAGCTGTGTTGGAGTCTATTGGGTACTCTGCTCCAGGGCTGGCATGTGGAGAAGATGTGATACTGCAACCTGTGCAAATTTGCTGAGGCCCGTGGTCTGTAATAATGGTCGTCTGAGTACCATGCAGAGCAAATTTAACTTTGCAGCTTCAGAAGAGCCTCTGCTGGCAAAGGACTATTTGTCAGAAATTCGGGCAGATATCAACATGACATGCTCTATTTCTCAAATACATGTGTTCACATATAGGTAGAGTCGTATTATTTCACTTGTATTAAAAACCATAAATAAGAAGCCTTTTATTATAAGAAGCATCTCCCAATAGATTTTATTCGTGCTACAAAATTCAGAAAGTTTGCAATATGTTTGTAAGTACCAGCTACCAACACCTTCTCAATCAGTAACATCTGACTGAAAATCTGAACATATACACTGTATGTGCTGTTTTAAAAACAAACACTAAATGTGAACTTTACCAACAGAGTGAAAGACGTGAAAAAACAACCAAACTTCTTTCAATGCAAAATTTCTAACATGTCTCTCATTTAACAGGAGACAATGTCTAGAATAAAAAACCTAGCAATGTGAATTTGCAAATGGTTATTTAGCCTGATCTCCAAATTGGAATGAATTAAAAATAGCTCAGTTATCTTCAGCTGAGCATCCAGGACTTATCTGTATGTGTTTGTAATGATATTAAAAATTTCACACACAGACACAAAAATTGTTTCCTCCACTTTTTTTTCTTAGACCGGACTAGTAATTTTAAGATACCATCCCCTCTTTCAAGGAAAATGTTTTTTAGATTTCCTTTATGATTAAGAAAGTCCTTTTATTCTGGAGCTAAGCTACAGAATACTTTATTTTACAGGAGAGAAGACAAAAGCTACAACACAGAAGGCTCTGCCAGGTAATTTAAACCCAAATGTCTTCTCTCCAGAACCTTTCTGCCACACATCAGGAATTATTTAACCCTATTTCTGCAGAGGATAGCTGCCCTGCTAAGTCTCAAAGGCAGTAATACAGAGTTTACCTTTAATCCTGTGCAGAATAATGAATGATATACTGCGGAGATTAGCGAGGCAGTGTCAAACAGAGGTTTCTTCCTCTTTGTACTCTGATTCCACCTGGGTAAAAGCACACTGTTAAGACCCCCTTAAGCATACAGAATCTCTAATCAAGTTTTCAGCAGCCTGGGCCTTTTAGTTAATTTAGAATTTAAAAAAAAAGCTGTCACCTTTGATGACACTCTCTTCTTCACAAGGACAGATTTTTGTTTCGGCTGTTGCTAAGAGGGGAAAAAAAAAAAAAAAAGGAAGTCATAAGAAAGAAAGTGGAACACTAATTCTGAAATATGTCATTTCCAACCAGCAAGACTCTCTCTTCTTCTACCATTTTCATGGTCTGAGCTCTTTTCATGCTGTGTCACTTGCATCACGCATTAATAATGCAGTGATGCATTAATAATGCCCCCACGTGAGATCAACGCAACAATTGTTACAGTCTCTGGTGTGTCTTAGGCAAATTTTGAATTCTTTGCTTTTTGGTTTCTAAACCTTTGGGATGCCCTCTCTTCCTGTTTTTAAGTTTTCTCTGTAATCAAAGGAGTTCACAATTTACTTTTTTAACGGACACTAAGAGTCTCAAGAACTCTGCTGATTCCAACAGCTGGGCTTTAAGGAAAATGTCTAATATCTTTAATCCTTAGGGAAAAAAAAACCCATGAGAATTGAAAGCACTCGTTTCTGTTTTGAGATATGTGTTTATAATACATATATGCAGCCTGTGTTCAGCCATGTGCTGTGAGGACAAAAATGGCTTACACATGGAACTGAGGATTTAAAAGTTAGACCAGAAGACAACTCCTGGTTTATTACCCCAGTGGGAAATAGATTAAAAGAAGGTTCCCTTTGTCAACACCTGATAATTTGCACCAATTTTAATTCTTGTTTTAAAAATAATGAAAAAGTTGAAGCTGGATAATACCAGCTTTCTGTTGATTTATACTCAAATAACAGTCATAATTTGTAAATAGACCTATAAATAAATCTATTTATAAATAAACATAATTTTTAACAGATTAAAACAAAATCCAAATATTCATATCAAAACAGTTCATTTTTTAAGGTATTGTATGAAAACAAAACAAAACTTGACACCATTTGACCAGAAAGAAAACATACAAAACTCAAAAAAAAAAGAAAAATCTTGCAGCAATATAACTGGAGATGTGGTTCCTTGTAGGACCTCTAAAGAAAAGTAAGAAAAACCTGCTCCCTGTACATGAGAGACACCAGCTTCCACTGGTCTGGCAGCACAGATGGAGGTAACACGCAGAGCTGCTGACTCGGTGACAGAAGCCTTCAGCGGGAGGAGGAGACCTTGGCTACTCCTGTGGAAGGAAAGCCGCAGTTACAAAGCAAAGACAAGAGCTAAAGTTGCTTTTTGGTGATTTCTGCAGTCTAACAATAGCCAGACTTTAGCACTTGGCATTGCAATAGCAGTATTGTTGCAGAAAGGATGTATTTTGCTAAGAAAATAGCCAAAGTAAAAAAGCAGCAAAAGAAAATCCTTGCTAATACAGACAGAGAAAAACAAAAGGTTTTCAGCCTCCTCCTACAGTGGACATCAGCAAGGTACTTTGTTGTCAGTGGGGAGACCAGTCAACAGAATTGGAAAAGACCAAGGCTGGAGAAGCGGATGTCTCAAAGCCTTCTTATCATGCATCACACATATGCTCTCTGCTCTGTCTCTAGCTTACCTCCTTGTAAAGAGCAGCTTGCTACCCCCAGATGATGAGAGATAAAGTCAATGGGAAAGCAAGGTATTGCCAGACTGTGGCTAATTTCTTTACGTTTGTTTTTTTTTCAAAGAGAGGAAATAATGTGTGCAGAGCAGCAGTGGTTCATACTGGGTCAGTCAGGAAGTGTGGGGCTAGGTATTTAAAAGACATATTTTTGTTTCATGTTTCTCTCAGAGAACAAAAGTATAGAAGAAAAACTTTTTTTTTTTTACCTAAAAAAATGCAAAGTTTGAGTTCACGTATAGTTAGATAAGTTACCAATGGGCATCGTGTTTCACACTGAAGAATGCCACTTCAAGTGGAATACTTTGCATCTGCAGCTGCAATTATTCTAGAAATGCAATTATTATAGCTAAAACCAGAGCTCCTTTGGCTTGTAGCACAGATAATAGCAGAAGACAGGACAGGAAAACAATGAGAGATTATTAACTCTATTGCCACAGGTGAAGAGCTGAGGCATAACTGGTTTAAAGCTGAAGTTTCACGTACATCTTCATCCAGCACTTATAATGCAAAAAGGCAGTCCCTCCTCCTGCCGTCCTTGTCTGCCTTTTGCTGTCCCTACCCCGACTTGGCCCATGTAGATAAGAAAGAAGAGGGCTAAGGCATCCGAAAACACAAATCCAAAACTGACATTGTGAATAGTGCAAGTAATGGAAAAGAGAGAATCAGCTGGAGGTATGCCTCTTTAAATTACGAAGCAGCTTTTTTTTTGGCCTTTCACGGTCATTAGTTATTAGCTGTAAACTAGCTGATAATCTTTACTGCTGTAAAGGTTCATGAAAAATTAATGCAACAAAACCACTCAGAAGCTCACAACAATAGTCCTTGACCAGCATAGTTGGCTGAAATACCTAGAATTCGATCTGCATGTTACAGTTAGTTACATCTATCTTCTGATGAGGAAGCCGAAAAAAAGTGACTCTGTAATTAAGCAAAGCATTGTGTGTTTTGAAATTTGTTAATGAAAAATCCACCCAGCCAGTGAATTACTGATTCTTGTGATGACAAAGAGAAAAGGAAAAATTTATTGTGCCAAGACATCTATGAGTAACTTAAAATACATTAAGGCATAGCACAGTTGATCTGAAAAAAAAAAAAAAAAAAAGACTAAGCAATTTGTCAATGATACACTAAAAAAAAAAAGAGAGTGTTTTGCAAACAGAAAAAGAATCACCAATTTTTGTGAAAACCTCCATGATTAAAAAAAAAATCCACACTAATAATTTCTGTTGAAAAATTCAAGCAGAAAAGTTCAGAGTAGAGCTGCCTTGGAAATGCTATTTCTTGCTGACATACCTCTTACAAATTTTTTTAGACCTTCAGACATCATGGCTTTATTTATGTGTGTGCTGAGAACAAATTTGCTGCCTTCCCAGGCCTGTTCAAAAATGGTGTTTAATCATTCTATCAAAAATCAGGCTCTGCAGAAAAATTTGGATCAGCTGAAGATAAAACAAGCTGCAATTGCTCCTCAGTGTGTGTGGAGCTGCTGTATCATGCTGGTTTAACCTTACCTTCTTTTCATTTTTACCATTCAAAGGAAAGATGAATGCTTTGGGGATAGGCTGGTTCTACCAGCATAATGAAGATGTTCTGTAATTAGTCTTCCCTCAAAGTGGAGAAGACCAGCAGTTCTTTCTGCGTATGTTTTAGTTGAGAAAAGACAAGGGAAAAAATGGCCCTACTGCTTGTACCAAAGTGCTGGGTTACTGCAGAAGGAGAAAGAAGCTCAGGCAGGGTGACAATCCTAGTTGATTTTAGAGGAAATTTTTTTTTTAAGAAATTGCAGACACATTTTTAGCAGCTGGTTTGCGACTACTTGTTCAAAAAAATACCCTAAAATCCCAAACGCAGGCACTCTTATTTCTGTAGAGTTTGCTACAGGCCCCTGAGAACAAAGAGCATAATAATAAACCAAAGGACATAACTGAGGCTGTGCTGTGGTTTTGTAGCATCAGGTCACATTTCAAACACCACCATCTGACGTGCTGCCATTCTGTGACCACTGTCAGGCCATTTATATTCACATGAGAACGGTGGTGGCTCATTTGCTTGTTCAAACTGCTATGGGTGGAAGTCAGAGCAGGGCTAAACAAAACTCTTGCAAAGCATCCAGGAGAAACCAGTGAACTCTATGGAAAGCAGCTGACCATTCATTTTCTTTCCTTATTTGACCTCAAATTGTGTGAAAAGCAAATATGATGGAGGTCGATACAGCAAAGAGGACAGGGACAGCTTTCTGCAGAAGGCGCTGCATAAGCATCCTGAGACGACAGCAGGACCCAAAAAGACTGTGAGCCTTTTTCAAGGGACTCAAAACAGCTCATTGCAACGTGGTCTTCCCAGTCCCCTCACGGGTGCAGACAGTCTGCACGGCATGGGTTTTGCATGTCGGGGCAGACTTCCTCCTGGGATCGCAGCCACAGCTGCACTCTTCTCTCCCCAGCGCTCCAACTCCTCCTCGGTGACTTTGGGCAAGCCGCTCTGTGCCTCAGTTTCCCCAATTGTAAAACAGAGAAGGAGATACGTCTCTTTGCTCAGATCTTCTTGCTTCAGGAATATCTGTGAATATGGTATTTATCAGCAAGACAACAGCACTAATGCTATTATCATCACAATTAACGTTGCTATTATTTTGCTACTGGTATGGAGTCTATGCTAATAAAAATTATGTTGCTATATTTAGAAACTAAATCTGCATGAGTGTAGCACTGAAAAAACAATTTGTGATTCTGAGGCCAATATGCCCACTATACTTATCTATATTTCTGTTTTCTCAGGCACCATATGATAGAATCATGTTGGCAAAAAAAGAAATATATTTAAAAACATCAGTTGTTTATGGCAACTTTAACATCTCCTATACTGGTTTCCTGAAGGCAAAGGATTATGTAATTAAAAGAAAGTCAATATTACAGCACTGAGGTTTGAAATTATCGTGATAAGTTGGATTTTAAAACAATACTGGCCCTATCATGTACTTACAGATAATAAAACATAACAGAGCAGATGATTTATAAGTGCTGCCACTGAGAATATAACACAGGAGGAGACTGCCAAAGTAATATTCCTATTCATATATGTCACATTACATTTATATGTCCTTTCTGTTGTGTTCCCTCAAGCTGGAAGGCTATGGTGTGTGGACCATAAGCCTCAGTCAGCAAACTTGCTCCAGCTCCCGTTCCACTCCTCCTGCCTCAAGCTCTCAGTTATGATAAATCAGCAAGCCTTCCATGAGCTCCTGGCTGCTGTGGTTTCAAGCCAGTGACCCAGAAACACCAGTGAGCATCTTTGCATTAGTCAGATCCCTAAAGTTCTCCTCTCCCAAGAGGTTAAAATATCATCTATGCTATTTGCGAGCACTCTGACGCTTGTTTTGTCACCCATGCCAGGATTCATGCCCTTGCTTCTAGTACCATCTATGCCATCCTCCCTTTTAGTGATAAACTACTAATGGCTCAGTGAGTCCAATGTACCAGGTGTTTCCATCATCAAGATCTGTTATTTATGCTGTGCATTTCTACAAGCCATGAACAAGGCACATCAGTTCAAAGGGGAGAGGAGAGACATGACTGCTTTTCTTATCGCTGGGGACTGCAGGGCACAGAGGAAAGAGCAACACAAGCTCCACTGGCAAATAACTTTATTTCCATAAGCTGCAGTGTATACAGCTTATCATGCTTGGGCATAGGAACAGGACACTGAAATACAGGTAGGATCTCCCATCCTGAGAATAACTCCTCCTCAGCCTCTCATCTATCTCTCTGCTGGGTCTAATCATTTCCTTTTTTTGCTCTGCTGCTTCTTCTGTGATACCACGATGCCACTCACAGCCTACATCTAGTATTAGCAGACTTTCTGCTGGGGATTCATTTAGCAGAAACGTTGCTACCTCAGCAGAAGCATACGAGTTTCTGGCTTGGCTCCGAAGCGTCTTTCTTCATGCTATGCATCCACTGGATTTTTTTTTTACTTGTCTCTTTCAAAGGGAAAATATAATTGAGCAGCTAAATCTAACCACATCAGCAAAGTCACCTCCAGACACCCCAACATCTACCAGTGCAAGGTCTGCTCCAGCCCTCTGACAGCTGTAAAACCTTACAACGACCAGAAAAGGCGCTCTCTTTCTGCCTGTGCCACAGCCCTTCATCCAGCCATAAAAATGAAATTGCACAACAGGACCAAACACTTTCATCCCACCTTCACCAGTTACATCTGCTCTTCCCAAGGGTGCTGCGTTTGCACGGACACACGGTAAACCAGATCAAGGAACTCATCTAGAGTAACACCAGCCGTGTTTTGTTCGCCTGGCACCAAGGAAAGAGGGCTGCCTTTCTTCTGCTTTGCATTTTATACAATTATGCCATTACAGTAGTTTTTAGGCTTCAAAACCTTGACTTTCTCAGTTTCTCAGTGATTTTTCTCAGGTTTTATCATTTAACTCGTCCACGCAGGCTACTTAGTGCCTAGTGATCTCTTTCTAGATAGTTTACAACAAAGATGGATTAAAGATCAACTTAGCTATTAGCTCAGCTGTTTTAGTCTGTCAGCTTGACTTTCTCCCAGAGATAGGCCAGTTTAGCAGCTTATCTTCTCAAATCTGCTCTTGCACGTGACCTATATTTGAATATGGCTTATACCCCATGATATGGTGGTTTTAGTCCTTTGCATGCTATACATGCCATCGTACGAGCTTTCTTTGGTTTTAGTAATTGCTACAAGAGCGTACACACAATTGTGCATCATGTTGCAAATATTATCTGGGGATTTAACAGCGGGAAGGTGAACAGTAAGAACAACTTTGCACTAAAATTAAGCTTAAATAAAATGAAAGCAAAGGTCTACTAAGTTATAACTAGAACTAGCAGGATACTGTACTGACCACATTTAGAGTACCAGAGCTTCTCATAGCTGAGAAGCAGACTGAATTCAGACTTTCTTGGTAGTTACATCTATAATTTGATACTTTTATAAAATACAATGTTTACTACCAACAGCAGGAAGAAGACCCTAATGCAAACAAAATTTTTACTATTATCATCAGGTTGGAACATCCTTCTTCGATATCTATTCAAAGCAGGGCTCGAGGCTGTGTTTGGTCTTCAGGATGAGTAATATTTTCCTAGGCAATGATTTGCTCTTGGGAGGTCTAGCTGATTAGCTTCCTGATAACTTTGGATGGAGGGCAAAATCACATTATAAAGGAAAAAAAAAAAAAACCTAACCCACACTTACCAAAGAGCAGACAAGGACAAGTGCAGCTTTCAAGATCTTTCCTACAGAAGCTCAGCTTTATTCCCGAACATGATTTTGAATGTGCCGGAGTCCAGTGACAACCAATTTTCAGTATTATTGCTGCGGAAAGGGTTACATCAGCACTTGCAAAACTGGCTGCGAGCCTGTATCAGCATTCACAAACCAAAGATGTCATATTCAAATCATGCCTTTGAATTTGCCCCAAACTGGCTCATTTTCTTTCCTAGACGTGCCATGCGAGGGCAGCAGAGATTGTGAAATGGGGAGCTGCCATGCCGGGGCTCTGGGGACAGGGGTGTCCCCAGCCACCCCAGCTCCTGCCTGGGGCTCCTGCAAGCTCTGGTGGACATCTCTCGGGATGCAGAGGCCGTGATGGAACCGGAGCTGGTGTGCGGAGAAGGAGGCAATAAAGAAATCTCTACTGAGGCCACAACATTTTACATTTTTAGTGGGTTTTGTTTAGTTCTGATGGGAACACACAAAGCGCGGCTCAGCCTCAGGCCAGCAAAGGTCACGCTCCCGAGCTGAAACATTAGCACAAAAGCGGTTGAGAAGGAAAATAATAAAGTTTGAAAGCCTGTTTTAGAACAGATGCCAGTTGGCATCCCTCTCCTCCTGTGTCCACAAACAACTAGTTTACTTGAGCAGCAAGTTTCTCCGAAGCCTGCAAATTTTCAGCCTCCCAAAAATTTGTAAACAAAGATTTGTAAATGCATGAAAGAGTAGGATAATGGGAAGGATTGGGTGGCCTTTACAGTGGGCAGCCCTACTCACCCAACTTGTAACGCAGAGAGGGGAAATGATACGGAGCAGCCAAAGCCGGTGTGCAACTTTTCACACCTTGAGTAGAAAAAGCTCAACGCCGAGATTTCGGCTGTACCTGACCCTGATTTCCAGAGTCTCGGTTAAGTCTGTTTGACTTGGTGACACTCGGCGATTATCTCACGAAGGAAAGGGTGTCATTCATCACCCTGTAAGGCCAAACCACAGCTCCAATTCTTTCCTTGCAGATTTGTACAGTTGCCATGAGGTGGAGCTGTGCACCAAAGCCCAACCGCCAGCAAAGGGCTACCAAGAGCTTTTAGCTCTTTCTTTTTTTTTTTTTTTTTTTCCCCACTTCAGCCAGGTTGATCCTAAGTCTCCATCCAAAGTCAGCTGATTGCTTATAAGTACCGATAAATCAAGAGGAAAGCGCTGATGATAATGCTACTCGTTATTGATCGGACGCTACAGGTGATATTGAGGGGAGGGTTAGCCATTCCCACCAGTCACTAGGGAACAGGGTTGCTTCAGGATGCAGTCAGCCACCGAGAACAGAGCTGATAAGATAAAGTTTTGGGTTTCTGTTTCAGTGGCTGTGTTGTGCTGTCCCCATTACCCTTGGAAAGGCCACTTTTTTCTGAGGCTTAAAGAGGGCCGTACAAGTTTGAGTGAATAAACCCCAACACGGAAAGACAGCTACAGCTGCCTCTCAACCCTGTAATCTTTTTGTCCCCTATGAACTGAAATCTTCAGCTTTTCCTACAAGGCTACAGTGTGCCTCCTTTTACCTCTGTGCCCAAGGGACTCTGGGTTTGCTAGCTGCCAGGGTGGATTGCATTGCTCCACCCAGAAGATGACTGCAGGTGCCTTGGGAAGCCAAGCCTCTTCACAGAAACTGGTGGGACAAAGCATCTGAACACAAATCCCATACATCTGATGGCAGCACATGACACACAAGGATGGGTGGATGTCTGAAACTGCTCCGAGCCACGCGCTGTGATTTGGTTTCATGTGGACCGCTCCACTTTGCAATAGCTATTCTCTTCCTGGTATAATTTTCATAAAGGAAAATTGAAAACCTGCAAGATTTTAATTTTGCAGGAATGCTATTTTCCACTAAAAAACAAAGATCTTGGAAAAATTCCCAAGAAGGTCTGAATAATAAGGCTGTAATACTGACAGGCGTAAACCCTGTGATCGTATGTCTTTCAATGCCTGGGGTCTATTTAAGCTATAAATCCCATCTGTTATGCACAAGGATGGCTACTGAACATCCCGACAAGAGAGGTGTGAGTTGTCTGGAAATATATCATACAATAATGTTTTCTCATATTTGGTGTAATAAAGGAAATATTGTCATCGGTTACCTCACTGATATGTAACTTTCTGTTGGCAAATCTTTCACAGTAAGGTTATAATAACATCACTCTTTGGCATCTCTGCCAGATACTCAACTCTTTATTTTCTGTTCTGTCATATAAGCTGAGTAATTTATACGCCTGTTCAATACAAAAGGTGGTTATTATATGTTTGAAGAAAGAGATTTGACAATACCTGCCTTGTAAGAAATACCGAGTTGTAGAGAGGAAAGGCAAAGGAAAATGCTGTAAATCAAAAGGTGACAAGGCAGTTTTCAGATGGAAGATTGTTCAGGGTTCCACAAACAAATATGTTGAATTATAGACAAAAAGCCACTTTCTAGCATTTGTCCCCTGTTGCTGCAGTCCTTTTAGGGACATAAATCCCCCTGAAGTCAAATCATGTCTGTAAACTAAATTCCAAAATTAATCCATAAGTAGAGTCTGTCATGGAAATGCTTATTATTAGTTTGATTTGTACAAGATGTATAGATATGATTTCAAATAAAAGCAACATTATGGAAAAAATTACGTCAATTGCAGTTTTGTCTGAATAAGGACTGCACAGTATGAATGCTCTCCCAAAATAACACATCTGCAGTGATCTAAGTGAAGCTTAGCTAACATTCCCTGCACTGTATTTTTACACAGGTAATTTTCTGTGACTGCTTAACCGCAGCTCTAAAATGACATCGTTCCCCAAGCTCTGACAAAGATATAGTGGGAGAGCCCCTTGCTCTAGCCAGTGAGAAAGAGCAGCGATGGAGGCTGGCCTGATGCCAGCGCTGCTCTCCAATCCATATAAAGATGCAAGTAGATGTATCTTAGCCGAGGGAGCAAAAAACACTTCGCCGCTCACCACTGCGCCGAAACGTGCCATCACAGGTCTGCCTCCTGCCGTACACACCAGCAGCCGGGCACGCAACGCGGAGAGCTTAAATAAGGCAAGAGCAGGCGGTGACAGAAAGCGCATTCGGGTGTGGGACTGGGTGGCAAAGCAGCTGCGAGGGAGCTGTAGAAAGCTTCTGCCTGGGTCTGCTTTCCTGCAGATGACCAGGCTCCTTAACCCCAGCCTGGCAGGCAGGATTCAGAGCACAAAATATGGGGTAGGTTGGGTGCCAAGAACCGCTCGTTCAAACTGCCTTAATCCCCCCTGAGCAAGGCAAAGGAGAACGCCTGAGCACCGTGGGAAAGAGCAGCTCGTCGTGGACAAACATCCAACCTTGTCAACCTAATGCTGAACTCCACTGAAGAGGCTCATAGGACAAGCCCACCCTGCTTGTGCCGGTCCTTACTGTCCTGCTTTCCAGGGCAATGCTGCTCTACCAGAAGCCATCTCCTGGGCCATCTCTGTGGGGACGATCCTGTCATCCCTGGGCCCTGGACACCACCGTGCACCCCAGTGACCCTCAGCAGCAGTGGGGAGCGGGGCTTATTCTGCTCCTGGGCAGCACCTGGCCTTCACGACATCGCAGAGGAACAGCAGACCAAGGCATGGGAGAAGAAACTCATCCTTTGGTCAGCTTCCCCTTGCAGCAGAGATGTAATTTCCCACTCTGAGCCTGGAAGTCCAGACCTCGATTCAGAGAGCAAGGTGAGCTTATCATTAGCTCACAATTAAAACAAGATGATCGTTGTCACTGAAGATGGAAGGGGACATTCCCTGTCTCAGAGCAGTCCACCTGGAAAAGGAAAAGCACCCTCACATTGCAGTGGGGAGAAGGAGGAGGGGCGCTGCTCCCTTGAAGAGGCAGATGGGGTAGGAGCCTGGTGGCAATGGATGTAATCCTTTCTTTAGAGGAGCTGCTGAACTGTGAGCATGCAGAAGTGGTTTTCCAAGCTGAGAAATACCTGCTGTCTTGAGTGACCTACTTTTTTTGCACGCTATGTGAATAGGGTTAGGCAATAGTTAATTCGGTGCTGAAAGCTAAAACTGTCGGGCAGCAACAATTATCACATGCCCAGTGAACCCCATGGAAAACCTTACTGCCATGTGACAGCCGTTACTGGACAATACCCCATTTCAGACCTATGTTCTGGGTACATATCTAGCAGGAACACAGCCATTTTCTAAGTTGAGCATAATCATTCAAATTCCTTTATCAGATCCAACAGTTTTTCTTATTACTATACATGGTTATTTACCAAACAGGAGTTTTAGTGTTATCTCATAAATGAAATAAAAATGAAAGGCATTTTCATGCCGAGCATCCGAGCAGTCCTGTGCCTCTGGATAAGCAAGGCTGAGCGAGTGAGGCTGTCAGCAGCATGAGCACACCAGCAAATCCAGCTTTTCCAACAGCCTTGTCGCATATCACAAATCACACCAGCTATAAAATCCCACCCTACGTCACGTATCACTCTTTGCCTGGCCCTGTGCTACCAGGTCTCTCACGACTCTTCCCTGCCATTATTTCACCTCATCCAGGCCAGCAAATGCTCAGCTAAATCTATACTGAACCATCGCTAGTTGAGTTTTCACTGAGATTTTAAATGTTTGTCACCCATATGGGGGGGAGAAATAAATTAACAAGTGAATCAGTCTTTTGCACTTTGAATTAGTTTCTAATGCCTGTGCTAAATGACTAACAACTGTTTCAGAAATTGGGATTTAGTATGATATTTGCTGATACTTTGACTCTATACACATTTTTATCTTTGAACAAAATCTGATTTCTTGATATGTTGGCCAATTAAATTAAACAGCTCTCCTCAAAACCACCCCCAGTTACCAGCAAGAAGCTTAACCCTGATGGTTGCAGCTTGAAAGCCCAGTGTGTTTTATCTCCTTTTTTTTTTCCCAGAATGAGATCCTGGCACCCTAATTCACAGGCACCAGAGCTGATCTCCACAGAGAGTCGCAATCAAGTCAACTCTTTCTTTGCAGCACAAAGGAAATCACATTTCTTTGAAACGCCGAGGAAATCTGAATGTGTGTTCCTGTTTAGCATGATTAAGGTGTCACATAGCACTCCCACGCACCCCGACACAGAGAACTTCTTGCCGGCTGCTGATGTCAAAGCAAATCAGCTGAAAACACGGAGGGGTTCTGAGAAACACAACTAGGACGTGCCAGGCAGGCTGCCAATGAGCCACCCAGTGTTGTATGGACCAGGCAACCTCAAAGGCCACCTCCACACAGGGGATGGGGACAACACAGGAATGTCCCTGGCCCCACCAGCAGGTTTTTAATACAGGCAAGGCGCACGCGTCTTTCGCTATGTAGGAATTTCTGCGTGTGAGCTGCTTGTTGCTGGTTATAAAAACCTGATAGGTAACAGTGCATGTACCCATAGCATTTGGGAACACCTCCAAGGGGTGCACTTCTTTGCTTTTGGATTTGCCCAAAACCTTCTTTGCTTGTGCTCTGCCTTGGTCCCAGTCACCTGGGATTTCTCTCTCTATTACAGTTCTGTCTCTCATCACCCTAATGGTTCTGGCTGCCATCCTCATGCTTCAGCTCTTCCTTCTGTATATTTTTGCTTGTGTCCTGTGGTTTGTCCACTATTAACATTAATAATTCAGGGAATTCTCTGCTTCTGCTGAAATCAATTCCTGTGCTACTGCTGCTGCTAAGTGCTGGCCCTGGGCCCAAGGACCGCTATGATGAAGCCCAAATGAAGCAAGCAAAATGAAATGAAAGCAGAGGAAAAAAGGCTATTCGCCCTTCACCACCCCATGAATTTAAGCGAGGATGCCCAAAGCCTAAGAAACACGAGCACCAAGTTCCAGTTGAAAGCCCTCCTTTCTCACCTGTGTGTTATAGACCTGGTGCTGGAAGAAGTCAGCCTCAGTGCAGGAGTCCCATAAGGTCCGTGTTACCGCCAAGGCAAAGCTGCTTAGATACAGGCAAATGGGACTGACGCAGTGGAAAGGACATTGCTGTGTGCCTCTGCAGGTGTTCACCTAATGAAAATTGTAAAGGACCAAAGTGCTTATGCAAAACTATTGATCCAAGTGGCTCTTCTAAGCCCCCTGTCACACCTCTATCCCGCTGCTAGGGACCATGTCCAAGAGCTACACCAACCTCACGAAGAAGACCTTATTTTTAGGCTGTTTGCCATCTTGATGGCAACCCATTTCCTTGCCAGTGGCAGAGGAAGAAAAGCACCTTGAGTCTCAAGGCTTAACTCAGTGGGGACCAAGTTCTCCTTATTTCCTTCTCTGGCATACACAAATACACTGCTGAGGGCCATGTGTGGGGAAACTGTCAACAGCAGAGGGCACAGACTCTGTCCTGGAGAGATGTTTTACGTTCTTAAGCCCAGGACCTCAATAGCTCTGTGAGGGAAATGGAATAAATAACAAGACCACATAGACAATGATTTAGGGACGAGGTGTGCAGATGGTTTGACTGAGGCTGAGAGGATAAATTCATCAGATACAACATAACCGAAGCTCAACTCTCATCCATGCTGTGGAGCCATACAGTTGGGCTTCTCTGTCCTTCCTTGAACAGTAAAGGAACAGTCCTTCCTTTAGCAGAAGGACTGTATTTTTTTTTTTAAGTGGCTGGATTAAGCTGCCCCCGAACACAGGCTGGCTGCAGGTCTCCCTCGTGGGCAGCAGACGTTGGCTGGCCAGCGGAGGACTTGTGCAATGTCTGGAGCTCGGCTCCCACCGGGAGCTGCCGGCACCCCGCAGAGGGACCTGGACCCGGACCGGGACCCAGCCCCAGCACATGGCATAGCCTGGCTTGTCCCGCACCCCCAGGGCCGGGAGGATTACCGGGAGCACAACGAGGACGCCGGCGTGCAAATCCCAGCTTGTGCACCCAGGGAGCGGGCATGCCAAGGAGGGTGTGGACACCCAACGCATCCACCCGGCTCCTCCTCAAGGGCTTGGCTGAAGTCGCCCCGGGACCACAGGCCTGGATGCTGGGGAGCCAGCACTTCGCTTACCGAGCCCTCAGCTGGATTCAAGTCGTGTCCTTACTCCGGTGTTTGCTAACCACTCGCAGCACCCGATAGGCAGAGACGTGAGGACACGGTTCCCTTACCCACCGGTGTTTGAAGTACTTGGAGGCTGGGCAGGAATGCAGTGCCAGTTGTGATGGGTTATGGACAGAAGCCAGAGCAGCGTACCATAGTCACGTAATTAAATAACAAGAACAGATTAGGCAATCTCTGTGCTTCATGTTGACAAGCCTGAAGGAAAGAACAGAACATGTAATCAAATGAGGGGGGGTTCATTCTTTCTTTATTTTGAAAGAAAGACATTATTTCAGCAATGTAAGAGGTAGCATAGCATGTGCTAATTATGCTGCCGTGGATATTTCTCTCTTGCAGGTTTAAGGAAAAGACTGAGATTTTTCTTGAAGCCCAAGGGAGCAAAGAACTGGAGGAGCTGGTATTCATTGGGAATAAAGCACCCAATTCATTTAATTCTTACTCAATAGCTTTTGCCCCTCCATTTGGCTAACCTGCGTAAGAACACGTTCAGCACAGACTGATACCGACATAGTCTTCTTAATGACAGATCAGGCTAAATAAAAAGCACAAATCCACAATCTGCTATCAGGAAACGTCTAAGGCTTCCTTCTTTTGATGATTTCTGCAGAGATATTCCTGCTGAGTCACTGGGTGTGCAGTGTCATGCATTAGCGGGAGCTAACCCGGGGCAGGGGCTGCCCGCTGCTGCTGCCTGCGATCACCGGCTGCGCAGGCTGAATGGGAGATGTAAGGAGCAACCCGGTGCTTTCCTTGGGTTTTTGTGGCCAAAGCTGCAAGCCAGGATCAGAGTGAAATGGTACCAAAAAAATCATCTGACCTCTACACGAGGCTTTTTAGCTGTATCGCCTCACTGGCTTAACAGGCAACTAGATATCTAGTTATCTGGCTACCCGTTTCCTTGACCCAAGGACGTAATCTGGTGACTCACCACCATTCAGGTACCAGTAATGACAGCTAGAGGTTTTTCCCCTAACAACTGATTTCAGATATGTAATTCATTTAGATCCCGTCAAAAAAAATCTGCTCCTGATTTTTGTCTCTGTGGTGCTAAACACATCAATATCAAGTAACGCCTTCTGCAGTAGCGACCTGGCTTACCCTGCTTTTGGGAATCATCCAGACAAATGATGCTCTTTGCTTTTTTGAATCACCCCTCTGAAGCGATCTGTGAAGAAATGATCCGCCTGAAAAGTGACAACCCCAGATTGCTAATAAATGTCCCCAGGCTTTGGCAAACCTGCTACAAAGCTCCGTGAAATTAGCCCAGCATCTATGGTTTAGTAAAGACCTCCCGCAACGTGCAAGACGGCAGGTATCCTGGGCTGCAATGAGACTTGTGGTATAAATGCAAAGAGACATTTTGCCCTATTTAGGAAATTGCTGGCTAAGTTAGAGGTGACAGTATTCACTGGCAGTGCCATTTACCCCAACACCTTTTCAGTGGGAAGGCAACTCGTCACAGCCGAGATGTGTGTGGAGTTGCCTTATTTACTCTCCTGGGGTGGCATGAATCAGAGTTGAAAAGTGCAGTATGTTGAAGCCAGCCCGCGTTCCCATGATGTGTGAGCGTGAGTCACTCAGCAGGGAGATTCTGCCAGGGTCCCTCCTGGGCGACCCAGCTCTGCTAAACGTGCCGGAAAATCCACAGATAAAAACAGCCCCAGTGACGTGCGGGAGCTGAGCAGGCTCCGTGCCTTTTTTGGGGAAGCTTCTGAAATGCCGACGTTTTCCCTTGATCGATAATCTGGCTGGCAGGGCAGGGCTTTTAAGCAGTCCAGAAAATACAGCTTTCTGCTTGCACAGTCACTGCTGTTTCTCTCTGGGAAGGTGACAGGCTGGGTAACTCCAGGTGCAGGCAGGGGAAGGATTTTTCTTCCACATATATTTAAAGCCGGGCTCTTCTGTAAGAGTTTTTGCTTATAGAAAAGATAATGCAGGATGTGAAAGGGCTTTCTGTGGCATATGCAAGAAGAACAATTAAAAAAAGCCCCATCCCAAGGTCTCACAGGTGATTTCTGGTTTTCCTCATCACCTCCTTTCTCCCTTCTCTCCCCAGTAAATACCACTTGTGGGGTTATCATGGGAATTAGGGAGCAAACTTGGCAGCAAGTCAGCCTAAACATTTGGAATGGGTTTTTTTGGCCTTAAAACCCATCACTCATCTGATCCTATGCTTACTAGAGCTGATCCTCCAGTCCCTGCAACCATCACAGCAAGGGTACCGCTGTCCTCAGAGACGATTTCATTGCTATTGTCCCAACTCGGACTACAAAGAAAAGCCACTGACAAGAATATTTCCAGATAAGTATGTCATTAATTTCAACTACTGGCAGCCATGAGTCACTTCCCCTTGACTACATTCCTCTCCTGTGACCAGAAATCGGGTAGTAGAGATCTGGTACTGTGTAAAATTCATAATTATTTTGAAAGGATTATCAATAATTCGATAATTAGTCTCAAAAATTCAGGCCTAAAAAAAATCCTTCATTTTCTCCAGAGGTTTGCTATTAGTTAATCACCTTTGCTCCTACCACAGCCGTATAATAAAACTGAGTACTTTTACTGCAAAACTGTTGGATTTTTTTTTAAAGTGTCTTTTAGAGTTCAAGCAGCAGGTTGGGCTTTCCTTGAACCATAGTTCTGCCTGATGGTAAACTGTGTCTTTTTCCATCAAAAATAAGAATGGGGTGAGGTGATGCTGACCCTCAGGCACCCCACCGCCGGCAGGCTGGCTCCCACATGCCGTGCAGGATTTTGTGGCTCTGCCATGCCGTACCACTGCCGAGTTTTTCCTTTCCTTTCCAGCAAGCGGCTCAACTTGTCTGCGCTCTCGGCAGTGGCGCAACTCGGAGCCTGATTAATCGCAGACCCCAAAGCCTGAAAGCCAGCAGTGTCTCGCATGCCAGCAGATGTTTCTCTTCTAGACAGATTGGTTCTTCTTTTTTTTTTTCCCCGCTTCTTTTTTCTTTTTCTGAAATAACAACAGCTTGACCAAGATCCAAACCCCCAACTTCTAAATTAAAAGCGAGAGCGGTACCTCAGGGTGCAGACAGGCAATCAGAGGGTCTCTGATGGGTCGCGCAGCGCTGGCCGCTGCTGCATTTGAAGTGATGCAGTGGCATCATCTGCCACGACAAATCACTGGAGCCTTTAAGCCTCTACTCAATATCCATTTAAAAAAACAAGACCAAACAAAAATCCTCAGACTGCTTAATCTTCACTCAGGCCTGCCTTAAAATACACTAAAAAACCTTTTCCATCAGCTTTCATTGGACAGGATTATACTTTTTCATTGGAGATGAATTCATGGCAGGACAGACCCCTCAGCCAGCAGCCACCAAAGGACCTTCCGCGACGCTGGAGAGGCCTTTGGGATCCTTTTGGGCTGTCAAAGCTGCTGTGGGAGCACCGGTCAGGATGCTCACACTTGGTCTACATGCATGTAGGTTACAGCATGGCTTCAGCCGAGCATAGCACCGAAACCGGGGCTTTACTCAGACCCAAACCTCTCGCCAAATATTTTCCCTCGCTTCAGTCACTGCTCTTTAGCCAACGGGCTCATCCTGGTGACTAATGACTGCTCTTGTCTGAAATCAGCGGATTTCAAGGGAACAACCAACCTTTAGGAGGAGTTGCTCATTTTTACTGATGAAAAGAGGGGAAAACATGGTGGTGGGGATAAACACTGTTGCTTCATCTCATGAATTCCCCTAATTCTCCATGGGCAGTGGTCCCTGATGCTGAGGGCCCTCACAGGCTTTTAACCTGAATCACAGGGGGAAAAAAAAACCCAAAAACGACACAGAACCATCCCGTGCTGCGCTGGCACAGCCTCCCAGCAAAGAAACGGCCGTGGACAGGTTTGCTTTGCGCTGCATTCCGAGCTGTTGGCGAACATGAAATGTCCCACCCGCCTGCTCCTCCACGGGTCACTCCTCCAGCCGCCCGGGGACGGGTCCACACCACACCGTGCCTTGAGGCTGGTGGTTCCCCAAGAAAAGAAGGGGCTCCCCCCACCAGCCCGGGCTCATTGTGGCCCTTGAGCCCTGTTGTCGGTTCCAACCGGGCCCCAGAAACCAAAGGAAATTCGTTCATGAGCAGGTGGAGGCCAACAGGTTTGCTTGGGCCTCCATGAAGAGGCCATCGATGGACAGGGGGTCGCAGAGCCACTGTGTCCCCTCATCATTCCCGGGACGCGTTGGAGTCGCCGGGACGGCAGCAGGGACGAAAAATGGAAGATTTCACCAGCTAACTTCCATGAGAGACAGGGAGTGGGGTGCAGCCCAGAGCCCCTCGGCAGCGGGCCAGGGCGAGGAGGAGGAGGAGGAGGAAGAGGAGGAGGAGGAAGAGGAGGAGGAAGAGGAGGAGGAGGAGGAGGAGGAGGAGGAGGAAGGCCCCAGGGCCATGGCTGTGTGCCGGAGCTCAGGCGGGTTTCCTTGGCAGCCGCAAGCTCAGGGCGCTCACCATACCTAAGTGAAGATTTTGTCACCATGGCAACATTGATGTCATCAGCTCTGCAGCAGAGAGCAGCGTTAACCTCAAGTGCAACTTTTTTCTTTTTTCCTCTCCCCCCCCCCCCCCTCCCCGGTTTGGGGTTTTTGTTTATTTATTTCTTCATTTCTCACAGAAGGTGACCCCGCCACCGGGGCCTGCAGCAGCATCCGTGGATGTCCACCAGAGCCAGACCCCTCCTCACCTCACTTGGGGCTGGCGGGGATCCCCATCACCGGTAGCGGTGGGATGGGGCCGTATTTCGGAAACTGAGCCGTCAGGACTGCGCCCTGCCCCGCACACACCGACCCATTTCCCCCGTCCCTGCAAACCAACGGTATTTCCAAAGAAGATGGTTTGGAAGCTCCCAAAATGTGCAGGAGGTGACCTGGGGAGAGGCTTCACGCTCAAGGAGATGCCTCATGCCGGCGCTTGCGGCTCTCGCCATGCCGGAACGCAACAAGTTCACTGTCACAGCGCCTTACGGAGGAGCTGCTGCCGCTCGCTTTCCCGTCAGGAATCAGACGGACCCACCGAAGGTGGGAATCCCACGTCTCCACGAGGGACCCAACACCTGGCGAAAGCATCCGATGGCTGCTCGTGGCTCCGGCTGCGCGGCGGAGGCCGAGCTTTGCCCTTGGTCATATTCTTGGCCATCTCCCCGCATGCACCAGCACAGCATCCCGCCAGCACTAAACCCAAAATCCCCCTTCAAATGACACCTGGCACGTTTTTTTGAAGAAAAGATTGGCGAGGAAGCGGGACCCGGCTTCTTCACCAGGCTCGAGCAAGGAGACTCAGACCTCTGCCGGCCCCAGTTTCAGGGACGGATATAATCCCCTTAGAGAAATCCTCGATTCCCCTGGAGCCTCCTTTAACTTCAACGTATCAGGGCTACTGCCATTAACAGTGGACCATTGCAGAAGTCTGGGTCAGACTGTTCCAGCCAAAAATATTCTACGTTACCCACTGCAATGTTAAAACAAGCATTTCACCTAATTGACAGGGCAGGAGTAATGTTACAGCTGAGCTTGGCTTTCCTGGCTACCCTCTCATACACAGCCCTTCTCCCTGAGGCATGGGGAGGTTTTGTTTTAGCTGTAGCTGGGATTTTTATACGGTCTGATTTTTTTAATTATTTTTTTAATTATTTTTTTTTCCACACTGGACAAATCCTGCGTCTACACTAGCTCATCACGCAGAGCGGGATCTGCTCTTTTCCTTACCAGGAAGGAGATCTTGATGGGCTTCATCTGCCCGGCTCCGGGCACACAGGCATGGGGATGCTCACCCAGCCCCGCCACCGCTCATCCGATCCGTCAGGGCTGGAGGAAGCGCCACATGGAAGGGAGATGGCTGGTAAAATAGGATCGGAGAACATAAAATCCTAGTCAATAGACTGGTTTGACAATACTTTTTTATAAATAACAATCAACCCAAACTTGTCGTCTTTCTAACATTATGATGCTTAAACTGAAATTCAAAGCATCCCTGATAAATGTGTTTCTGCCACCTTCAAGGTTCACAACCCTGCCTCTCAGTGCAGCAGCAAATAACCAAACCTAGCTCCAAGATCTCAAAGCACCTGGCAAATGAGTCAGTAATGTTAGTTATCCTTAATGTCATCACAACTGGTAAAATATGGAAAGAAAAGTATCCCTAAGCCAAGGTTTCTGTATTTTAAATATAACGAGGTATACTGCATGCCAAAGACACTAGCAACACTTTTATTAAAGTGAGACAGTCAGCAGGTCTCTGACCCATATGCAAAGCAAACTTTTCTTTTAAAAAGAACTTTATGTAATTTAATACAAAGGCACTGATTTTATAATAAAGGCATATGTAGAAACGGGAGATTCTAGGTGGGAGAGACTGCTAAGATTTAGAAGTATCTTGGTTAGCTACTGTGAACAATTCAACTTCAAATGTATGCTGCATTAAAATTAAAGGATTAATGTTTGACATTACATCCCAGCTAGAACAAAAATTAACAAGAAATTGGTTACTGTATCAACTGCCAGATCTGTGAAGCAAACCGGTTAATTTAGGTGTTGAGACCAGTTCAATGCTAGTAATGAACCGACCATGTGCTGTGCACTATATTCTGATATACAGACCTTTGTTTTGATCTTCGTAGAGACTGGTAGGAAAAGGAGAGATATTTACATCAACAAGGTTAATTCATGACCAGCGGATCTCTGTGAGGTTTGTGTACGTATATATTTAAAATCTGATAGGCCCTATTTTAAAATTACAAATATATTACAGTACTTGTTGGTTGCTGAACAGCATGAAAGTGAGATCGCCTGAAAAAAAATAATTAAAAAAACAGGTACCAGGCTAGCAAGAAAAATACCTGCATGTTTAATATTACTGGCAAAAAGGATATTCCAAGTCTGTTATTAATAAAAATGGCTTATCTCAAATATTTACTTAAAATGTCCCCCAGTCAATAGAAAAGAAAATGGAAAAAAACTGCGTGGTAACATCCACTTAAAACAAATATTTTGATATGTGTACTCTATTTAGTTGGAAAAAATCATAAAAAATTCAAGACAGCAATATAGTTAACTGATGTGTTCTAATAGGTACAGCTGGTTGGCTTTACAGAGGCTGGGAGAGGTCAGCATTGCCTTTAGCGTGAGAATGATGATAGCGCTAGGATCTCATTACTTATGGATGTGTAGAAAGTTTCAAGGAGCTCTTTTCCAGATTAGAAATCCTTGTACTTATGAGACAGGAGGTTACTCCTGCTCCCAGCCACCAGGGGAGTGGAAATCCCAAAGATGAGAACAGCCCCAGCTCCTGCTGTTGTCCAGAAGACAGCAGTCTTGGGCAGAGTTGGCATCCATGCTTTGCTTTTGAGCCCATCGTTACTATTTCATACCTTTACCGCACTTAGGGATTGCTAGTCCAGACCCTACACCAATCTACCAACAAGGTCCTTCTGCTCACTCCAAAGACCTTCCCCGCTCCGTTTCCAAGAGGACTTTACCCAAATAGAGGTTTGATGCTCTCTGGGAAGCGTAAGGAGTCAAGAATATCAGAGACGCTTTTCGCGCTCAGTGCCGAGGCTCAGAGGTGGAGCCTCTCCCCTGCTCGGCTGGGGTGGCCCTGACCTGAGGACAAGGCTTGCCCGCTCTGGGGACACACAGCCGGCTCTCAGATCAGGATACCTACCCACAGACCTCAAGAGGGCACTCAGCAACCTGCAGATCTGCCCTGAGGACAGCCCAGATGCTCTACACTCGCCCCAGCGCCACCATCTACCACATCTCCACATGAGGTCCCACAACCAGTGTTAGGCAGACAGCCTTGGGTCCTCATGGACAGGAGTTGTAGATAATCCAGGCTCCACCTTGTACGAAAGGATGTTGCAAACGTGACATACCAAGCTCTTACCTGGTAAAAATAGGACCAGACAATGCTTCAGGTCAGCAGCTGTTTCGGCACTCCCTCCAAGCAAATCCACGCCAAACTGTCAAGATTTTAGGCATGTATTTTACCGTCTGAGCGACAAACAAGCTGTACCCACCCAGCTGGGAAACTGGAGGCAACTGGTACTTTGAGAGATTCATCTCTGCGTTTGGTCTTCCAAAACTCAAAACGTAGCTGTGAGCAGTGGAAGAAGCAATAGGAAGGTGGGACAACCACCAGGTTTTAACGAGGACATGAGAAAATTGCTCCTGAAACAAGGCAGTGCTGCAGCTTTGCGCTCTTTGGATTTGCATCAAAGCTATCGCACTAGTTCGGGTTGAAAGCCAAAAGCTGTAGGTTAGACAAACCCCTGGTATTCACGGTCCCTGGGAAGATGGGCTGCAGTAACCTCCCAAATGAAATCGGGCAGCTTTTTAATGGCTCGTATTATCAGCGAGCAGCAGCTGAAAGGCAGGCAGAAAGGCATCATTATCCAGGTGAAGCCACCAGGGCCCTCTACAAGCCCTGGTGCCACAGTAGAAAAAACTCAGAAAAACCTTTCTGAGTGCAAGCTGAGATACAGCAACTCTTATTACACCATGTCTAATCCTCCCCTTTTGTAACCGATACGAGAATCCCCGGTTCGACGCAATCCTTAGAAATTTCTAACAATGCCGCTCTGTAACCGCCGCAGGCTGGAGGCCAAAGGCACCTGCCCTGGCACAGAGACGACTCCCGCAAGGTGAGACAGACCACAAATACCATTCAACTGATCATCTTCGAGCTCACTCCCGTTTTGTTTAGCCTGCTGCCACTGCAGGGACGAGTATTTGCTGGTTCGGGCGAGGGAAGGAAGCACAAAGGAGCGATTTGCTGGAGGTCGTCGCGGAAGGCAGGACCGGGGCAGGTGCTGAAGGGGGATCTCACGCGTGCCCTTTCCCTGCTCGCTCCGAGTCACACGCGCGGCGTTACGGGGAAACCAGCGCACCGTGCACGTTCGAGCTTCTTCCACTGCCGGTGAGCCGGCTGAGGTCGCAGAACCCAGCCGCTGTCGCCGATTCCCCAGAAGGCAGAGCCGGGGGAGCAGCAGGGGAGGGTGTCATTGCCCGCAGGAGGACGAGAAGCTGCGTCCAACATGTGCCTGCATTTCACCGAGGCCTAAAGCTCTCCTTCCTCGGGCAATTACTCAGTCCCTCCTGCAACATCACGGGAATATTTCTGGCTATTCAGAGTCCAGAAAGGCTTTGTGAAGTCCCTGCTGTTGCCAGGGGAGGACAGCCCGTACGAAGCAGTGACTGCTCGAGGGGAAAGACTCAAAAAAGCCTGACAGCCTCAGCTAGAGCTGCCTTGCTTCAGTGGGGAAACCGTGGGGGCACGGTTTATTCTCTTTCTCAAGGGCCTCCTGTGAGCACTTCTTACCTTGGCTGGAAACAGCACACAAACCCTTGTGTTTCTCCATGTCCTAAAGTCTGTTTTGTGAAATAGGACAGAAACACAGATAAAAATGAGAGTATAGAAGCCAGGTAACATAGGTGATGAAGGTGGCTCTCAGAACATCTGTGGGAATTGGTTTCAAGTGGGGCCTATTTGTTTAAAAGCTAGAGAAGTTTAGTAATTGTCTAGATGATCGAAGCAAACTTGTGAAGCTCCAGCTGGATTTTCTGCTGGCGTCCAGCCCACACACCGGCGTGCTTTATCAAGGACAGCGAACAGAATGCAAACGCAGCAGATCCCTCCATTTGGATGCTGCCCTGACATGCACCTTAATATACAGAAACCCCTCTCGAGTCTGGAAATGCTCCAGCTTTTCCAGTACTGCCTACTGCAGGCAACCAGTGCAAAAAAACCCAACCAAACAAACAAAAAAACCAAAACCAAAACCCCACCAATGTAACTCTTCTGATGGCCAGCGCAAGAACTCCTTGAGCCTGTGAAGGATTAGGAACGGCGCAGAGATAAACCATCTCAGGGAGGGATGCAAGAACCGGACGCGCAGAGACTCCGCTGTCCTCCTCCTCCTCCTCCTCCTCATCCCTTCCAGGTGACGGTGCCTCGAAACCTGGTGACCGGTGGAAAACACCCACGACGGCTGCCTGCTGGTCCCCCCGCTTTGCAAGCGGAGGAAAGGGGCAGTGCCGAGGCACCGGCGCGCAGAGCGGAGCAGCAGCACGAAGCGAGCTGCGAGAGCGCGGCTCTTTGGGACACCGTCCTCGGTAAGCTGTCGTCCTTCGGCTCTGGCGTCTCTGTACCTCCCACAGCATCCCCACGTCACCGGGCCGGCGAAAGCTCCCTTCAAAGAAAATACAAAGCACGCAGCTAAAAGATACTCACTTACAGTTTATTTTCGCCTGAAATTATTTCACATCTCTTTGTACACAGCTACAGAACAGTAGTAGTAAACCATTGGTAAAAGCAACAGTGCTAAGGAAAATGTTGGCATAATTTTTCTTCCTTTTTTTTTTTCTTCTTTCTTCCCATACTGCATCCGCATACAGTTTGGGATATGAAGGGGAAAAAAAACCTGGCACGCTACATGAGTTAAGACTCAATTTCTGTTTCATTTATTTAAAAAAAAAAAAAAAAAAAAAAAAAAAAATAACAAACATGATTTGGGTAGGGGTTGTCTACATAGCAACAAAGTTTAAAAAAAAAAAACAAAAACAAAAGCTTGGCTTCCATTGAATAAGATTAAATATATATATATTTATATATAAAAAATTACATTGGCTGTATGTGAAACCTTGAGGTGCTGAAGAATAAAATAAAGGTGTTAAACAGAGGAAAAACTTCTTTTTGTTTTTTTTTTGTTTGTTTGTTGTTTTTTTTTAAATAAGCAGCTCTGTACAATGAAGGCTCATTATGAAAAAAAAAGTCAACAGCATAGTTATAAAAGAAACCACAATTTTTAAAAAATCATCTTCTAAGCAATTGTGGAATTTGAAAAATGTAGCAGTCACATTTACAGACAGGTCAGAGCTATCGGATCAGCAACAACGCTATTTTTTCAGTCTCCCCAGAGGAACATGCAGAACAATGCGTGCACAGAACAGGTAGGGGGAAGGAGGGGAGGGCAGAGAAGGGGGCGGCGGGGGGGGGGATAGAAAAAGCTGATGCACAAAATGGAGGGAGAGCTTTTTTTTCTCTTTTTGAAATATCGGACGTAAACAGAAAACAACCGAGGCAACTTGTAAAATCTACAGAGTTTTCCAAATACCCCATTGGCAAAATAAATGACATCTTTTCCCCATCTCCCATGTTTAAACCTGACATGGTTTAAAGGACTAAAGAAAGTTTTCAGACTTCGGAAGGAAATACAGCTTTTATTAATCCCTGCACCCCCTCCCCCAACAACCACACCCCCCCTTGATAGGTATTTTCCTTCCTATTTGATAACATTTGAGGCATTTTAAAATCAAAAAGACAATGCAATGGATGTTGTGACAGAGAGGGAGTATAATACAGTATGCATTACTAAAAGGCAATTCTTCAAGGAGGACATTTCCTTTTAAAAAAAAATAATAATAACAACAAGACAGCAAACTAGTTTATACAGTACTATACGCAAAAAAAAGGGTAAAAGAATTAACAATTCATAAATAAAAGACAGGTCCCAGACCTGTTATTTGTGAACCATTTTCTTAAATAGGTGCATTATGTAAATCTTATGTACAACAAAATTACTTTGCATAACAACTGCAAGGAGGGGGCGGGGAGCGGAGCAGGGGGGAGGTGAAAATCATACTGGTTTTGGTTTTCTTCTCTTGAGATTTTTTGTAAGTTTGATTTTCTGGAGCAAAACTGGAGAAAGAGGAGTTCGGACTGGACGAGTGCCACCCAGGGAAACCCAGGTATATATGACAAATGAATATTTTTTTTTTCCTCCACACGGCATAAAACACAAAGGCAAATAAATTCCACAAAGGTGTTTTTTTCCTCTTTATAATCCTCTTGCTGCTACAAAGTCCTTTTTTTTTTTTTCTTTTTTTTTTTTCCTTTTCAATTTAAATTATGTTGATTCCGAAATCACAAAGCTGAAAGAATCCAGCCGGGTCCAGACTTGCCCCGTCCCCCCCAACACACACAATGCCACTCCTCTACCCCACAACCACGACTCCTACCACCAAGTCCCAGGACTCACTGCTCTACAGGTATTAGCCAAAAGTTATTTTCCGGTTTGTTTTTCTCTGTTTG
This sequence comes from Haliaeetus leucocephalus, assembly GCF_000737465.1. Classification (NCBI taxonomy): domain Eukaryota; kingdom Metazoa; phylum Chordata; class Aves; order Accipitriformes; family Accipitridae; genus Haliaeetus; species Haliaeetus leucocephalus. The sequence continues at coordinate 5,410,644 of NW_010973104.1, forward strand.
TTTTAAAAATCTTTTCCTTCTCATGAGAAGCAAAAGAGAAGAGTTGGAGGCAGGGAGAGTTCACCACGCTTCGGTGTAGCGGACGTCCACTTCTTTCAGATTAGGTAGTTTAGCCTGTGCAGGAGGGTAGGAAAAGGTAAGAATTAATGATATGTGTTCAGGACTCAGGAAAAAAGTTCCCGTCAAATCTGTACTGTCAGCAAACTGGGAGGATTGAGCTATCGGCCACAAACTGCGCTACGACCTCGACCCTACAGAGTACCAGTGCTGAGTTCAGCAGTGAGCTGAAGCATACAGGTGTTACTGAAGGAAGAAGATGCTGAGCCTTTACAGACACACAAGACTAAGTCACACCTGCAGCAAGAACGAGTGGCTCTAGTAAAACCCACGTACCAGCGATCGAGTCCAGATCAGACCCCGGTCTTCATTTTTTATACAAGTGCTTAGCAAAATTTGTTTGTCAAACTCCAGCCACGAAGGCAGCGGACTCGAACTGCAGCAGCCAGCCACACGTTCCCTCTTCAGCCTCCCCACCAAGTCATTGCTTGATTTTTCCCTCAATGTATTAACAAAAACGTGGAGAGTGTTAGCAACTTTTGGTGTCTTTGTGGTCTCCTTTCCATAACGCCACTGCGTTTGGACATATTGTTCCTGAATTACCCTGCGCGAGGCAGATGGGAATAGGCTGTTTGCAGTGTTCCTACTTGCCGATCCCGTTTCCATGCTCTCTGACCATAATTGTACAGCTAATTCTCTCAAAACAAATAAACACTTTTAATTAGGCTAGTGCATAATTGAGGAGTTGGAATTTTCTAGGAGTCATTATTACCTCACTCCTTGATTTATGTGCACGCATATTTTGATAAGAGCTAGTCATAATCCTACAGACACTGCCAGCAAATAATTTTTCAGTTAGGCAATAATGACTTCAGTAGTGGGTGTTTATTTATTGTCTGGTTCAGCCTGCCTGGTACATATGTGGGTGTCTGTGTGTGTGCAAGCGTGTTTAGTGGGGTGGGGGATGGAGCGGAGAGGAAATGTCATCACTGGCTTGTGCCCCAAATGCTCTCGCAGACCAAGGGGAGAAGAAGGAAAGATTTGTATCAAAAATACGTTCTTTGAAGTCTGAGCTGTTCTCAACAGACCTACAACCATGTGCCCCAGGGAAAGAAACTATTACCCTCCCTCTGAACACACACAGAGCTCTAAAAAAATGGCCACTTAAGATAAATCTCAATGAAAGAGGTGAGAGGGGAAAAAGTGACGCATGCCTATTTTCTCAGCTTTTTTAATTCTCTGCAATCATCAGGACTTTGCTCACAGCCAGTTTTGCTGTTTGCCCTGGCAAGTCACTTTCTTGTGTTGCTGCTAAGGACTGTTAATGCAATACCAGAGCAGAGGGAACTGGTTAGGAAAATATGAGTTTCGGCATGAAGTTAGTGGCAAAGGGGCTCAGAAGCAGGGGTAGGTCTGGGGGAGCCTTTCAATAGACTTGATTTCAGAGCCCTGGGCCAAATACAGCATTGACCTTGATCGTCTGTAAATGCTTGGGGCCTGATACAAGCTCCATTGTGTGAACCCATCTGCAAGCCAGCTGTTAATTCCAAGGACGACTTCTTTGCGTATACAAATGTGACACAAGTTTTGAAAACTTGATCTTGAAAAATCCATGCTAGCAGTATTGCAGCAACTGAGTCCCTGGGGGAGCCCTGGCTCCACAGCCAGAACCGAAGATATACCTTTGCATTGAATTTTGAAAGCTGAGCAGTTTCAGGACTTGCCTCAAGTTCGAAACTCAACCCAAGGCTGTGACCTTTTTGAGTAAACCTGGAACAATCTAAGGTTTCAACACACAAGACAACGTAACGTTGAGTTTCATCTTGAGCACTTGGGTTTACAAGGTAAGACTCTGGGAGATGCAACTCACGCAACACCAGAGCGAAGACAAAGTCCACGTGAAGTCATGAAAGCCAACGCATCTCAGGCAGTCTGTCTGAAACCACCTGGGGCCGTTCCCCTCCCACAGCTACATTCTAGTTCTTTACAGCATTTTGCCTAAGTGGTTGTAAGGTCACTGTACAAATGGTAACACCAGACATCTTACATGTCAAACTTGGGAACTAGGCATTTGTGCGTTTCTGTTTAAAGCCCAGTTCCAGTCTAAGAGGTGTCAAGATAAACTTGTACCTTCCTCAATACTTTTAATTCTCCCTTTGCATTCTGAATCAAAGCTCCATAATGCTGTTCACCCACGTTACTTTTGGTCCTGTTAACTGTACAGGACGTGGCTCTGCAGGTGTGCACTAGATTTTACCCATCTGTGTACTCTCATCAGAAACAATTACAAATACAACTCAGAAATACCTTGAGATCTTCGTAGGTATCTGCTGAAAGTTTGGTGCTGTTCATATTTAAACTACACAGGCTCTTCATGGCTAAAAGAGAAAACACACAGATATTTATCATCATGCTGCATTTTTTTAAAATATCAAGCTTACAGTAGGCCAAAGCATAAACAAGACATGACTATGTGCAGCACTCTCACGAAAAAGCTGAATAGTGTAAAATATAGACTTACAAATGGATAAACAGCTGTTTGGGCCCTCATCCAGGAAAAAGTTCCTATTTAGGAAGGGCCATTAAGCATATGCTTAAGTCCGCTGACTTCAAAGGAGTTCAGGCAGCTTCTCATAATCAGTTTCCTGCACATTATTCTGAATAGTGCCCCTTCTCAGTGCTCTGCATGGTGCACGCAGGGGCCATGCTGATCTAGCAGTCCTCCCTCTCCCCTCCCTCCCCCCCATTTCCATTTTAGGCTCCAGTACTTAGCAGAATAGTTTCCTAAGATGAGCCATAACTACTGGCCTGTCTGGCACGTCTGTGTAGGATCAAGCCTATTAAAGGAGCTCTTTAAACCCTATAGGCGAGGTTTATAATACACCGTTGGATGTAGGAAAGGGTCTCATTCTGGCATGACAAGCAGCTCTCAGTGCACAGGGGAATCCTGAATGCTGCTTAGATGGCCCCACTTTGCCTTGCCCTATTTAAATTAAGAACAGCGAGAGTTTCACCTCCCCAAAAAAGAAGGAACAAAAAATGCCAGAGAGGGTACGAAACCTGCTGTGCACGGTTGCTGAACTCACTAATAAGTTGCTGCATGCCTTTGCAACCTTCCCCTCCTGCACCACAAGGTCAGACTCCCACCCAGAGGGGACACCCATAGGAGGGCACGTGAAAAAAGCTGGGAAGTCCCAGGGCAACAGGTCACCACGTGAGATCAAGACAAGTGCCACCAGTAAAGTCAGAGACAAGAGCCAGAGTACGGTCTGGGACAACAAAGCTCACACGAGGCCACGAAGTGTCGTCAGGCTCAGATCACCGTCCCGCTCCTCCTGCCTGCGGCTGAACGGCCACTTGAGTGTGCAGGGAGGAGGGAAGTTTAAACCCAAACACAACCATGGCCTGTCCTAAATCCCTGCGGAAGCAGTGCTGTGGCAGCCAAGAAATCAATCTTCTGTCTGAACCCACGTGAATTCCTCTGAACCCACAACATTTTCCTCCGTAGCTTATCTTGGTCACTTACAACTAAGTGCCAGCAGCCCAGCATCCGTGACAGGAGTCTCGCACAGGTTGAGCACTTGCAGCATCGTGAGGTGTTCAGACAGAAGCCGCAACCCTGCATCTCCGAACTGTGGGGCACAAGCAAAGTTGTTTTCAAACAACGTGTGAACACGAAGTCCAAGTACCTCGGTGCAAAGAGGGCACGTTAAAAGGAGGTTTGCAGATGAGCCCTCAAAGCCACACTCAGATTGTTTACCGCAATCTCAAATGACAGGAGAGAAAGCAAATAGTTTTATCCCTATTTTGCAGACGGGGAACAGAAAAATTAAGTGACTTGTGTGCACTTAACCGCAGGCCATCATTTAATTAGAATGGTGCCTTTGAAGTCTGGACTTTGTATGAGAGAGCTCCCACCCAGGCTATACAAGATGGTTATGGCAGTCTCAGCCAGTTCCCAACCACATCACAAAAAAAAAGCATAATGCAAGTGGTATTAATTAGCTATTTTGGTCTCAAGAACAATGTACTATTGATTGGTAATTGTTCTATTGACCCACTTCGTTTCTGCTGTTTCTAAATTCTAGATTAATGGAAACCAGGATATCGCAGAATAAAATGGAATCTAAACTCTCTTTTTTCTTTACATAACAACAACAACAACAAAAAATCATACAAAAAGCAGGCTCTTTGTCCAGTGAAATCAGACTCATTTTGAGCAAGAAGCATCAAAGTTTTCAAATCCAAAAGTTACATTGTTAGGACAAATCTGGAGGAGATACAAGACAGTCCTAAAAAAAGCAATCAATCAGATTCTACTTCATATTCCCCACACAAAAAGAGGAAATTTCTGCGATACAAAAGTAGTTAGGAAAACAAAACGAGATATTTACATGACATTTGAATGAAAAAAAAAATGCTGCCTTTTATGGTTGCACTGAGAATAATCATATTTTCAGCAAGCACTACAAATAGGTGCTAACAGAAAATGGGGAAAACCTATTCAGTGGAGAACCTCAGAGACCAAATCCAGCAGGGAAATGTAGAAGAAAAATTTAATTTTATAAGCTCTTTCAATTAACAGCTGAATAATTTATTCAGTTAACTTGGCCTCTTTTTGCTTACAGAATAACCACATTCTCATTATAGTTTCCTTCTATTTATTCATTATTTGAGTTTCTTTTTGTTGCTGTTGTTTTTAAAGAAATTCTGGTTGATCAGCATTCAGGGCAATTCACTGTCTACACTGCATAGACTCTGTGTTTTGCTTGACCAGATGCGCTGCACAGCATCATTTTTTTCATCCTAAATGGGTGAAAGCTTAAGCACTTCTCAGATGAACAGCAGCACATGTACTGCAAAGTACACAGTATCAACAATGCCTAACTGGAACATTCAACCCAAGATATCAGCAACCCTTTTAAAATTAAAAATAAAATAAAATTAAAAAAAAAAAAAGAGAAGAAAAAGAAAAATCAGCCTCCAAGATAAGCTAGACCATAGAAAGGCCCTGTAAAAATAGCATGACGACAAACTCATTCTAAGCAAGCCTCTTCACACGCTCTTCTTGTGCTGACGCAATGTAAAATTTCAGAATTACTCAGCATTGGTTCCTGCTCTGAGTTTCAGTCTGCAAAGCACTTACCTGAGTTGACCACAGGTTCAGCTGCTTGAGTGAAGGCAGTTTAATGAGGTGCTCAGCACAAGCACTTGTCACATTGGTGAAGGCCAGGCTGAGGTTTTCCAAATTTCCAAAAGATCCCGAGCTTAGCAAGCGGGCCAGGTCTGCATCCTGAAAGCAAACAACAGATTGATAAGCAAGAGTGTTGACTCCTCAGCCTGCAATCATCTGCAGTGGTGTCACTGATACTGTTAACCAGCAAGAGTTGCACAATTATACCACTTGTTTACAGTAATAGAGAACCACACAGAGAAGTTTCTGTTTGTTTGGCAAGCAGCTGGGCTCTTGTGGCAGCATTGCTTCACACACCCTGGGAAAAATTTATCCAGACATTAGGACAAAAATTTTCTTTGCGTGCGTATCCTTACGAGACACGAAGGCTTCAGTGTCAGAACAAATGTCAAGGATGGGCCTTTTAACTTAATGAAGATTTCACTGCAAGTTCTAGATCCAGACTGTGTTCAGGACCATTACTTGGCCTCAGTGAAATTAGTTTACACTAGGTAACTGGGTTTACACCAGGCTTAACTGCAACAGTGATGGGTCTCTTTCGGATTTTCATGTGTAAGATCCAGAACTGGACGTTGTGAAGTCTGCTTTTTTAATGCAAAATTCTGTCCCCAAATCTACCATTAGATCCTACTGTAAATTCCAGATCTCCACACAAGTATAAATCTGACAGTCTGATGCTTGTACTGGCATTGGAAACTGCTCTACAGACCCAAGAGCAGAAATGTGCCCTTACTTGTGTAAACTCCAGTTGTGTTGACAGAGCAAGTGGAATGGCTCCCCTCTCGACTGACCAAAACCACTGTGCCACATGGCAAACATAAATCAAGTGTTTAAATATGGAAAGACAAAGCTTGTTTTTCTATTGACATGATTAACTTACCGTGGACTTGGATGGCAGTGTTAACCTTGTGGGACCACCTTTTCTTTGCTGTAAGGGAGAAGATATTTTGGTTAAACAAGTTGCCATTCTACATTTCAGACCAACTGAAAAGTATAGCAAGCTTTTCACTAGAGCAAACCCTGCTCCAATTTCAAAGCTTCCTGCCAGCCCTTCCACCTCTTCCCTGCTTTTTCTGCACTGACAGATTTTTTTTTCTGAGTGTGCTAGATGCAGGCCTGCTGCTACCCAGGGGACGTGCACTAACTGTAGCTGGTGGTCTTCGTGCCATGGGTCAGCATTCTGTCTGATTCAGCCTGCCATTATTTGGTTACTTTCACTTTAACGGAAACAGCCTTAAAATGCTGGACTAAGATAGCAAAGGGGTTGAGGCTGTGCAGCTGATAGTCATTTGTTTGACTTCAAAAAAAAAAAAAGCATATACTTTTCAGGCTGGGAGCAGGGGTTAAAGAAGACAAATATAAATGTGAAAGAGAAAAAAGGAAGACTGTGGGTATGTTTGCATACGTGAAAAACTGCTAATGAGAGCAGATCTATCTGCAATCTGTAGATCCTGCCTTTAAAATCAGGAAAAAAATCTTTTATTCATAGGCTTTAACTCTGAGAACTAGACCTAAAGACCATCTCAGTGAAATGTTGTGAATGTCAAAGCATTAAGAAATGTTGGCCAGCACTAGAACCATTTGCTACTCATATGTCAAAAGGTGGCAGAATTTGACAAGCTGACTTGTAAGATCTTAAGACAGCAGGATTTCACCTTTATTCTTTCACACAGATTCTAAGCAGGTTATTGAATATCATTCATAAACATAGTATGGGATTAGACACATCAGTAAATATCACACAGTATACATATTCACAGCAAAATCCTCCAAATACTGCTCCCATCCTGTTGTTAACTGGGAATTTCACACCCTGCTTGTCTTTCTTTTATACCTCCTTTTCTGGAGAGTACAGACCACAATGTGCTATGGCAATACTGCATGCAGGGCGACATACCAGCTCTTTTAACTCCCTCTGCCTGTCACACAGCTGTTCATACATTCTCTTTCCCACGTCTGTGCTTTCCAGGGTAGAGATGATCTGGAGCTGGGTGTCGTTATTATCGATAATGTTGTATTCCAGCATCAAACACAAAATCTAGCGGTAGAATGAAAGAAGAGTGGTCACTTCAGTGCTTACGTTCAATTTCTTCCAAATATCCTAATTACACTGGGCATGCTAGTTTAAATTACTGGGTAATGTTTTTAGAGTATGCATTATACAGGCTAGATTAGAGGATTGTAGCAACATTTACTGACCTTCCAACACAGGAAACCAATTTTTTATTCGTAAAGAATGAACTCTAATCTCTGAAAGTCAACCTATCTATCCTGTCTTCCATTAGTGCTCATTCCTTCTGACCGAGCGGTGCAATTACTTTACATCCATCAGTCCTGGATGATGGCTTCATGCCACAGCCCTCTTCAGAACAGGTACAATCGATCCAGTATTTCCCAGGTACACTGGCTAGACTACAGATTGCCTGGCAGACTTGGGACGTTACATACGAGCAGTAGAGCCAAGCAGTTCCCCAAGTCCTGGATTTTCTGTCCCTAAGTGCTGGGGTTTCTGTGCAAGCAGAATGCATGGGAAGTGTAACCAGCCTATGAGGCAGGATGGGGAAAGGCCAGAGAGGCTCTGAGAGAAGATGATGCTGGGAGCTCGCTGCTGGGAGCAGGACATCCTCCATCTCATTGGGAACACGCCTGACTCACCCCTGGGCAAGGGGCAGCCAGGAGCAAGTTAGACACCAGGGGATGATTCCAGTGGGTCACATGGGCTTAGGAGACAAGCTGCCCCCTCCACGCTGCCTTTCCTTTTCAGCTACATATCACGCCATTGCAATTAAAATGCAAAGTTTTTATTCCCTCCTTAATTATTTTAATGAAAAAAAATCAAGCAACATTATATTCAAATTCATGCAGAACACTCTTTTATTTACTGGATTAAACTAGCATGCACAGATCTAAGTCAATGAAAAATTGTAACTCCTTCCCACCTATCTAACCACCCTCTACTTCCATTTAAAATATATTATGACATTTATCAAGAAACTTTTCTAAAGAAACCCAGAAAAGTATGTATAAACTATTAGTTTATACAAACAAACCCATCATAAGCACAAAAAAATGTGTATTAATGCAAGTAAATAAGGCTTTGTAAATGCACTTCTTGTGCACTGCTCATTTTGCAGGTGGCAAGACAAGCCGTCACGGAAAGACGTCCAAGACAATTTCGTCATGGAAAAAGCCTTGTGGTTCTGAATTCTGACCCCTCACCACAGCCTATACCATCACGACCATTTATTTCTCATCTTAGCCTCTCCAACTGAATTACAGCAAACAGTCTCTCCAAAAATTCTTGCACCCACCTTTCATGTAATTCACACTCATATCTGCAGAACAACAATATTCCGTTCCACTTAATCAAGAGAAACACAACTGCCCATTGCTGGTGTTTGATATGACACAAACCTGAACTTGGCTTCTCTATCTAGTATCCCTAGATCTAGTATCTAATTCTAGGAAAGGCAGTGTGAAACCGAAACTGAATACTACTCGTAAATCGATATGACTATGTATGTTTAGGGCTTACCTCTACCATTGTCTGGTTACCCCTCAAAGCCAGTAGCATGCAAGGTCCTAATTTATTTTCAGCCAGTGAAAGCAGGAACTTCTTTGTTTTATAGCAGGATCCCATTAAAATATGAACCTATTTGAGAAACAGAGCTAAAATTAGAGATGTAAGCCTAAGAAACACATGTACCTCTGGAAGGGACGTTGTTACGCAGTCAAACAAATGTATTTGCAACAAACCTAAAGAAAAGGAGGCCCTCATTATGATTACGGTTGCAGTCTCTCAACAGCTTTATTGCTGATTGGAAGTGACTTTCTGAAAAAGGTGATGCCTAGTGAGATCTGAGGGAGCGGGTAGTTTTCCTCCATAAAGGAGCTCAGCTGACAACCCAGAGGCCTGATATAGGCTCCCCGGGAAACATCAGAGCAGCTGTGCAATTGCCCCCATCCCTAGTAACATGATGAACCCAGCCCCAGGGGAACCACAGGCGATTTTGCTTTCGCATCTGTTTGCAGTTCAGTTTCTCTGGAAATGCCAGCTGGTGAGGAAATGCCAAGGTTTGTGTGGGCTGGATGCCTAGGTAAAAGGCAGTGGTGCTGGCAATCTGCTAGCTGAACGCTAGCCTTGGTTAAGGGGTGGCGACGGACAAAATCACCTGTTCAGAATGAACAGACAGGAGCTGACTGGGAAAGGAAGGAGCGCCTTAAGAAAATCCAGCAGTCCTGAGCCCTAAGTCAGAGGTGACTTCATGTGTTTTCATGCTCTTAGGTCGTAATCTTGCTTTCCCTTTTGCTCAGTTTTCCCTCAAAGGAAAGAAATGCTGAGAACAGTGCCTGAATAAGACTCCTTGGAGTCCACTAGCTGCCAAGTGTCCTGCAGGCTCTATCCTAGCTCCAGAAAGCATCAGATGATATCACATAGTAACACCTATGGCAGAAATGGAAAGCCACTTGTACAAATCAAACATAAGAAGTCTCTTCTCACAAAAGAGGTTGGCAACATTCTTTCCCATTTAAAAGCTCTAGAGATTAGCTGCAGAAAATTTCAGGTTCCTAGCTGGAAGTCTTATTTTATGGCCCAGATGGCTGATTCACCAGCTTGCTGGCAGAGCACTATGTGAGAATTTGTAGGTTCCAATGACCTGAGCAGTAAGAGCTCCGTTATGTAGATTCAACATCAGCATTTCTCTACAATAAGCTTGTAAATATGTTCTGTGGTCCCCCTGGTTCATGGTATTGTCTGGACTATGTTCAATACTGCTGAAAATATCGGAACCATGCCACGATGGGGTCAATTCTATGCACGTCATGTGCTACCATGCAATTCTTCTTCCTCATGGCTTCGCTACCAGCAAGACCTTTAGAAAACAGAACATCTTTTTTTTTCTTAAGTATCCATCAGCTCAGGTGGCCTTTAAAAACAGTAAGCTTCAAGCCAAAAAGGGTTTCATTTCATGCAGTTATCATTAAGGTTTTTTGGAGGTTTATTTGAGCGATAAAATACTGACACTAACACTAATATAAGGTCCATCTTGGAACAGGATGTTTTTCAAACTTTATGGTTAGTCGTTAGCAGCTCTTTAAGTATTTATCAACATCCTTGCAAAGGGCACAGAGTACTGAATATTAATGTGTGTTAGTATTGTGCTTTCTCATGCACGCCATCTCCTGATGCTCATAAATATCTTGGACCACAAAAGCTCTCAGGAGAAATGATATAGTTCTAAAGAAATTTTTGTCAAACATAAAAGTCATAGAATCAGTGAAGAGGGATGAAACCTTCTGTGAACAATCTTTGTCCATTATCTGTTTCAAAGGTATCTGATCCATCTGAATTTAAGTTAAGAGTATAGACAGACATGCATGTTCTTTACATCCAAAAATGTTCAGCATGTGGGAGATGCAAAGTGTTGATCTCCCAAAAGTCACTTCACTGTATACCCAACAGCCAACTTCAACCAATGTTTTTCCCCTTATCAGGGAAAGGAAGTAATATAATTTTGTTCTTACTTGTTATATGGAGAATTAATACACAGTGAGATCTACGTGACTTGACCCAGGCTGCACAGGAAGACAGTGCCACTGCAGCATCAGTGATGAAAACATGTTACTTTCTGTCTAGCCCTTCTAAGAGTTACAAAAGAAATAACTGCAGGAAATGGAATGATGGTTTCTAATCATACCTCCCCACAACAATGAAATTTGGCACAGAAACTGCTAACACATTTTTATATCTACCTATCCATCCTTTGATTAATTCAATGTTACTGTTGTTTTTAAGTTCCAGAGTAGCCTATAAATGAAAACTGTAGATGTGGATGTGCAGAACAGACTGTCTCCCCTGTCTCCCAGTACTCCATATTCTCTGAGAGTTTTTTATACAGACACACAAACACACATATTTATAAATACAAAAATATATGCATACATATGCACACACATACATGCAGGGTTTTGTGCATCTATACTACCAGTGAAAAAACACGCCAAAGTTGAAAAGTAAAAGCCAGTATGTTAACCAAGTTGAGACTGCAAGGAAGTTCAATTGATTTGGTGACATAAAGATTTAGGTTTCCTGGTGAACACTTGTGGTTTACAGAACCCTGATTTTGATAATTTTTTGACAAAAGCAAGTAAATCTTGTTACTGCCAACTACACATTAGCTGCTTGCTGCAAAGTTACTAAACTCACGTTATTGCAGACACGTACCATACTGGCAAATAGCTCTCCATCATCATCACATGCCACTCCTCCAGGGCTGTAGAGCTGGAACCAGCCATCTTTGCCAGCCCGCACACTCAGCAAACATGAGTGGACCTGCCAAAAAGTGAAGATATTGGAAAGGTTACAGTTCCTGCCAATAATCACCAGTGTCTCCCACACTGAGCCAAAAGAACTAACTGCAAAACTGGGAACTGCTGGAAATTTCATGGTTAATATCCCAATCTACAGAGCTGCAGGCAAGTCTCCATTCACAAAATCCATTTTTTCAGTATAAACAAGGAGGGAAGCTGTATCATCATTAATTGCACGGCCTTTTTCATTCCCTTTACCCAAATCAAACACAAAATGGTTTTTATCTAGAACAGTTCCTTTCACTGGAAAAAAAACTACCAAAAACCAACCAAACAAAAAGATTCACATTTCTGAGCTTCTGCCATTTTCCCCCCATCCTCCCAGCACGTGTGTCTATACTTCTGATGTGATCTGCACACCAAACGCAGTGGCTGTTGGCTTGCTCATTCCAATCGTTAAAAAATTCTTATTACTCCTGCTATAATAAATTTTGACCAGAGTCAGAATGAAGGAAGTCCACAAGGAAAATTCAACAGGGATATGAAAGACAGAAGTTGCACAGAAGAACTGGCATCAGTGAGCAACCATTAGTCTAAATTTGGCCCACTGTAGAGATTACTATACCTAGTCCCACAGTTTAACAGAGGAGTCATAAATAAGCTTTTTTTTTTTTTACTTTTTTTTTCTTTTCCCTTGAAGAGACAAATGTTCTATTTCAATTTTTGAGGGGAGGTGGGGGAGGTAAAGTCCATGCTCTTTCCTTTGGGCATGTAACATTAGTGACAGATGAAATCCTGGTGCCATTCTAAGACAAGGAGGTGTCTCTTATCTGACAAGGATGACTACTACTCACAAAGGCTAAAACCATGAAAACCAGGAATTCTGGGCAATGATGATGACGACACAGCCTCCTCACCCACAGACTGGGGGAGCTTTCTTCCCTTTATGCCAACACCAAAAATTAATGCAGATGAGAAATTCCCTCTGACTCAGCCAAAGCTGATGATGTTGAACAAGCTACATGTGCAGCTATGAAGCAGTCAGCCACCATGAGGCTACAGCTATGCACTCATTCCAGTAACACACCTCCCACCCCCTTTCTCCTGCTAATTCATGAGAATTATGGTCATTTCCACACAATGTAACTGAAGCGCAGCTAAATAAAACCTGTTATTTTGTAACCTGTATGGATCCATGGATTTTGCTTCCCTTTTTTTGTATGGAAGATGAAAAGCTCTGAGAGATTCAACAGAGTGGGAAAGTCTTGCTGGTTGCAGTTTACTGCAGAGCAAGGACATCAACTGATGCTAGACAAGCAGGTCACAACACATATTTATACATAAGGCAAGAAACCATTCATACTAAGACCATGTGCCCTGAGTGGCTATTAGTCCCTAAGAGACTTAAGCACAGCAAAACCACACCACATTTTGAAACAAACTACTTAAGGAGAGATCTTCTGAACAAGTATACTTGCAATCCCTCCAATTAATACTCTGTGTAAACTGGCAATAAACTCACTTCTTGCCTCGGGTCTTCTGCAAATCTCTGAATCACGTATTTCAGCTCCCTGAAAAAAAAAGTTAAAAGGACAAGAATAAGCAGTTGGTGGTTGCAGTATTCACACAAGTGTCACATGTCTCTTGGATTACACTTTCAACGATATATATTCAAGCTCTTTAGAGACAAACAAGTTGAACTGCTTCCACAGGAAGGAAATATGAGGTCTAAAAGTGATTACCAAGGACACTGTCTATTCACAATAGCCTAGAAAAGCTTTCAGAGATGTGCGGTGACAAACGCGTTTGTAAATTCTATCAGCATCCAGTGTCTTTAGTCCTTGGGCTCCTTCCGTCACAGTAAATTACAAAGAAAACTACATCTTTTTATTGCTAACAGAACATGCTTACAGCACCTCACAGATAAAAACCGTTAGAGACACAATATTGAATAATGCGTCGTTGCTATTATTGACTAGTACAAGTATTTTAAGTAATTACCCCCTTCAATAAAACAAACAAGCCCCACAAACTTACTTTGTGAATTTCTCATGTGCAAGAGCCCTGAAATTTAAAACAGAAGAGTATGACGATTTGGGAGAAGGGAGGAAGGAAAAAAAAACCCAACCCCAACCCAAAAAACCAAACAACCACTTTTCAATTCTTTCCAGATAATAAAAGGATTTGCTAAGCAACTGCAGCACACGAGACAAAAAGAATAATCTTTCCAAAAAAGATCAGGCAAAGCGTCCTTCATTAATATAGGGGGGAAAAAAATGAAGGGGGGGTGGTGTGTGGAAATCTCTTGGAACAAATTTTGTAGCTTTTCCTGAGTCCTGACTTAGACAAGGCTCTGACTAACATCAGTGAGAGCTTTGGGTCAGAAGAAAGTAAGTAAAAGACTTACAATACAACTATATAACTACAAACAGAATTTTGGCTACCTCCAAGAGCCAGGTGAATTCTTTAATTGCAATGCAATTAAGGTATGGTCACAACTAATTAACATCATACATCAGTAAAGCAATTAATGGTCATTCTGTGAAGTGCCTTGCATCATGGTATGGTTTACACCTCCCCCAGGACTCACATTTGACTTGGGTAAATGATGTCTCTCTTGCCTATCTCCAAGCTCTCGCTGTAGCCCAGGTTATCCTGGCATGGAGGATTAGACCTCTCTGATTCAAGACGTCAGGTCATTAGGGGATGTGATAAGCTAGCAAATTGTACAATTATAGGTTGTAATGTTTGTCCACGGAGGTCTGCATTTTATAAACACTACTGTTCATTAATAGGTTTCTGAGGGAGCTTCGCTGATCCATAGGGTAGCTTCTTCATTTAATGCAAAGTACAAATGATACGAGTCTCTGTGACGCCAGTAAAGTATCCTCCTCCACTAAATCTCTTGCTTTGCTTTCCTCCTCACCAGCTTTCCTTCCTTTCCTGTCTGCCTGTCTCTAGTTAACCATTTTTCTCTTCAGGATCATCTTAAAGAAATGGGGAAGGAAGACGAAGATGGGGAAGTCTTCACGTCCCTCTGCATGAGCCAAAATCAATACTAGAGGCACAAAGCTCCTATTACCATCAGTTTTTACTTGACATTATATTTCACCATAAAACAACAGCAACAAGAATAACCCAGTAAACACTAAGACAGTGCAAACTTACTCCTTGGGAAATGGGATAGGTTGAAGCAAGCTGGCTAGAGCTGGTCTCCAGTCATCATAGTCTGACCTGAAAAATGAACATTTTATTAATAGATTACCAAGTATTAAATATGGTTTGTCAACAGTTAGTTCAAGGAGTTAAAAGTTTTTTACTGCAGGCACCAACAACCCTTCTGTTTTACTGAGACACTCTAAAGATCCACAGTGGCATTTCCCTTTCCATTTTCAGCACATTCTCCACTGAGGCACAATAAATCTGGTATTTACAATGACCTCCAGAGAGGCCTTCTTTATGTCAACTTAAAGACATTTGCTGTTTATGAAACCTGTTGACATTTAATCACTAAGTAATACTTTCATCTAAGTTGGTACAGCAATTACCAGGCCATTGCTACTTACAGCTCTGCTCTGCATTTAATTGGAAATATTTTATTTTTTTTTGCTATAAGACATACACCCATTTGTTAAAAAAAAAAAAAAAAAAAAAAAAAAGACATACACCCCCAATCCATTTTTGACCTTGGCACAAAGGAATGGGTCAATTTAAACAGTACAAAGTCTTTAGCTTAAGAGGCAAGAGACTAGAGAAGGAAGCACTGTCAAAATCGTTAAGAGTGAAAGAGGACAACTGAGGACAACCACAGCAGAGAGCTCAGGCCAGTGGACCCAGTAAGAAGTGTCTCCTCGCTGTTGTGTTAGCACCACAGCCCCCATCTGAGGCATTTTGTTTTCATCTCTGCTGCCAATATACAGAACTGTCCTTCTATGAGGAACCATCCATAAGGGGATACTCATGTGAACTAGGATAAAAACAACGTTTTGCTGTACAGCATGCACTGGTCAGTGCAAACTAATCTGGCAGCATGTCATCGCAATCTACCTGCAAAACGCCAGCTGGTCGAGCACACGTGGTGAAGCAGGTACGGCTTCTCATGTAGGAATGGCACTTTGCACACTGCCACCTCTCTCCTTCAAATGATCTCAAACATTCACTGGTTAGTTGGCACTAATTAGCTGCCGTACCAATGCACTACACAAAGGGTGCAATCATTGTAAGAAGGATGAAGTGAAGAACACAAAAGATAAGAGAATTTGGCAAGTCAGCACCAAAATGGGGCACAGAACCCACTAGCCAAAGCTCAGATGCTGGCACTGCCTGCTAGGCCACTCTCACTCCAATTAATACCAATGAGTACACACAGAAGTAAATGTAGTAGATCTCATATGGGGTGAAAACACCTTGGGGTGTCTGTAGAAGACAATGTAGAAGAGCCTACTGTCTCCTCTTATGGCTGTTACCCTTTGGATTTCAGTTTTAAAAGCCAGATTATTGGCTGCAGCTTACTGCAAACTTGGCACTAAAGTGTGGTGTTTCTTTAGGAAGGAACGAAGTGTAATGTTCCCAAATGGACAGTATCTACTGATAGCATTAGAAACAGACAACATATGCACAGGAAGCGTTCCAAAATAATGCATTTTTTTTGCAAAGAGAAGGTTCTAGCCCAGACAAATTGAAGATGAATGCATTTCCAAAAGTCTCGTCCATTTTTTGAACCACATAAACCAGAGATTTCCATAAACTAATAATACACATGATGTTGGATAGTCCACAAAGGCATGCTCGTGGACACAAAGAAAACTTACGTGCATGAGCAGGGTACTCTTAAGAAGCAACATGCAGAGACATTTTAATTGAAGGGATAATCATGATGTAGAAATCAATCAGGGAGGCAGTTACCGCTTGCCCAAGAGTAGTATGAGTTCAGGTTACAAAAATATATAGCATCTCATGCAAGTAACCAATCCACAAGAGCAACTGTGATCTGATAGTAGCTTAACATATTAAAAAACAGATGAATGCCATACAAAAGCACTGCGGGATGGGTTGGTAGCTCTTCTTCCATACTGCTGTGCAAAAGTCCCAAGTTCACCACAGATGCTTTTCCACGCCAGGTGGAACCTAGCACAAAACTAAATGCCTATAATTTCAGTAGGCAACTTCAGCAAGTGGTCCTGCCCTTTTCATGGCCGCATTACCAGATAATCCTAGCACGTACTGTCCAGTCATTTCCTGAAATCCCTCTACCAAGAGGCCAAGCACCAAACTTTGTGTTGAGTTCAGGGAGCTGTCTCTCCCCCACCTGCAGTTGCTAAACAACCATAAAAGCACTTAGATACAAGGCTGGGGCTTAAAGACAGGCAGCTCAGCAACTGAGGTGGCACTGGCCAGGCAAAAATTTCAGTGCTGGTTCTCTTCAAAACACCAAACAAATAACATTTGAGAGTCTTGGTGTTGTCCCCTAAGAAATACAACTTGTTTATTTTCCTCTTGTTATCTTTAGCATTTGAGGCATGAAGCATAGCACCTGTGAAGCTACAATAATCCAGAAAGGAAACCTCATGCCCATGCCAGCGGCTCTAGAAGCCACTGAGCCTAATTTTCTCCTCCATCAAAAATTCTGTTCTCTGGTTTATATTAGGAGCAACTCTGAGATAAGGGGTGTTACACTAACCTAAAGTGAGGATGAGTCCACTGCAGATAGAGCACTTTGTGATCACCCATTCACAGGGTTCTTTGCAGAGACAAAAAAACCCTTACATGCTTAGAGACTAAACAAATAAGGAAGATGACCAACTTTGTTTAGTGCCTCAGAACAGCAAGACAGGAAGCAGGACTTCATCACAAGGGGTTGTTTTTCCACTTTGTGTAAAGTGAATATTGTGAAACACCTGAGAATGGGACTTGTCATATAAACTGAAATAAGTCAAGAAAACCTCTGACATAGCACCACTAAGATGAGTTCTCTGGGTTCTTTTAACAAAGCTCTGATTAATTAAGGCTCTCTACAAGACTATTTGTTGTTTCTGACCTACAGACAAGTTGAATGGGTCAGCAACACAGAGCTCTGACCTGTGTTCAAATTCATCTGAAAATCTCTTGTTTACCTACTAGGTCTCTGCAGTAGACAGATGATGCAACATATCTATAGCTGCAGCCATGAGAAATGCCAGAGGTCTCTGATCCACACAGCCTGGGTTTCACTGCGTTTGTTAAGTGTGAGGAACATAGTCCAGACCACAAGAAGTAGTCTGACTTTGAGCTGGCACAATACTTCCACTCAAAGATCCACCTCTGCACTCAAGACGTTGTATGCTCAAGACATCCCCAGAAGCAGTCCGTCCTGCAGTGCTGTCCTCTTGGGATCACTGCTGTGCCCAAGCCTCAACTCACCTTCCACATCACAGCCCCACTTCTCCCAAGTGACCTCCGGGTGCAGCCTGAACATGCGTGAGCCCTGGAGAGCTGATGCATAGACCTCTGTGCCAGTGCTTGTGTCCTCAAAGAACTGACAAGTCTAATGAGCAGTCTTTTTTCTTTTATCTGTTTAAATATACATACCTTTTGGAAATTCCTACTAAACCAGTAGCTGATTTTACTCTAAAAATGACACATTTTTATTGGTAGATGCAAACAACTCTACGAGCAGATTTTTTGAGCAGGAGAGACCCAAAAGGCATCAATTTTTCATGGCTGATCTTCAGAGGAAATTGCAAGAGAAAGAAAAAAGCTGCTTTATAATAGACTAAGACCAAGTTAAACACTGCAGACAGAATTGGACAGTATCACTCTCTGACTTTTCTTGAAGCTAGGAGTTACGTATGGCATTCATTTGCAGAGCAGGTCTGTGAGAGGGCAATGAAAATAAACCATAGCCTGTTTTCCTAGGAGGAAAAGAAAGAAAGAAAAATCATCTCCTATGAAATATATAGAGTTTGGTCACATGAGTTGGACCTGAACATAAAATCTACACAGCCTGTAATCCATTCAATCTGAGCTAGGAAACACGAAACAAACACAGCACAAGAATAAAACTAAACTACTTATTAAAAGCCTACAGTGTTTCTCCTCCTCCCACCTATTCCCTTTTCAAAAACATTTTCCTTCTGTCTGTGCTCATCTCAAGCACGCTCTTTTTTCATTTCAGACAGTTGCTTTTTTCTTTTTTTTTTGGTCCATTCAAAGCTCTAACACAAGACAGAAGTGTTTGAAGCAGGGAAAGAAAGGAGATAGATTAGCTCTGGCTGCAGTTAACAACCACCACAACGAGCCAGACAAAGAGGCCATGCCAGGAGGAGGAGGGAGCACAGAGCTAGAGGGAGAACTCGGGAGAACGCCTGTGACAAACTCCCTTTGGAGCTCTTCAAAGGGTGCTGGGCTGAACGCTCACACTCATCACATAGCTTAAATCCCAGGATTGGCCTTATAAAAGCAGAGGGGGAGAAAGACTCTCTGAAGTACTCACTGGCTCCGATTTTTGCAGGATTTGCAATTTTAGGCGAGTAGCACAGCAGTCAACCTGCAGCCCGATCTATGGGTTCCTGGGAAGCGTGTGCTAGGCTGGAGGTCAGGGTGCCAAGCGAGTGAAGGCTGTCAGAGCAGTCACCTGCTACTGCACACAGCTTTACTTACTCAGAAACCTTTTTTAGGGGATTGGCCAGAACATTGGCCAACCATAATAATTAAATAATCCCCGGCTGCGGTGACTTTGCCTTTGGGCCATTGTCGCTATTGGCCTGCCAACATAATACATTTTCCTTCCCCGGGATCACCTTTCACCAAAATGAAAACCTGCCCATATGTCATGTGCGGCACAAACAATCCAAAACATACTAGCAGCCCAGGGCAACCCTGATAAACATGACATAAGAGAATCCACTCGGGATATTCAGAGCATGCCACTGACCTATTGGGGAATGCAGAGAAGGCAAGGGAAGCTCCAGTAGGAGCTTGCGTTCGGAAAGCTGTCGGTCTTATCACAGAGAGACTGAGAGCCCTGAGTCCTCTGTTTTTAGAGGATAATAAAGAGTCAGGGAGCAACTACTTGGAAGCACCTTGTTTCTCCAGACTGAGCAGCTTGACAAGATCAAAAATCTTTTAGGTAACTCCTCTGTTATCAGATAATAACAAGATTACTGAGACCCACAGATATGTACCTTATCCCTTCTTTCCCTGGCTCTAGGTCCAAATCCTCTGAATTGCACGACAGAAGATTTTAGCTCAGGGCTCCAGAGCAGGCTGAGAAAAAGTCCCATCAGATCCCTTGTCATATAGGGCACAAGCCTGCTAGCTGCAAAACAGTGAGGTGTCTTTTCGTGTTCAGCCGCCTTCTGAGCTGGGCTTGTTTGTTTTTTCAAAAGAAGAAAATGTAGCACCATTGAAAGGCCCTAAAAAGGTCCTGCCCTGGCTGCTGAGAACAGAAAAGGCCTCTACTGCTCACAGTTGGCATGGTAGCATCAGGAAACAGCCATGCAAGTTTGCCCAAAAAAGCCAACTCTACCCTGGCCACACAGGCCCCAGAGAGGGGTACAAATGTTTGGACATCTGGAAGGACTCTTGCCACTACAGGCAGCCATGGGAACAAAAAAAAAATGACACGGACAAAGGGTGACAGCTTATAATACATCATCGTCACAGCCACAGCCTGCCTAAGAGGTGTCTATTCTTGCAGCCAGTTTAGTTTGCTATTTGTTGATCCAGATTTCACTGCAGGCACAGTTTAAGTATTTCTCCCACATGCTGGGTGTTGCCAGGGGAATCAGCAGGGTCCTTCAGGTGACAAACAGACTTTGAAGTTATCCAGTCCAAGGAAGAGGACACACGGCCCATTTTAATGCAGATTTCTCTAACCACGGTTGTGCTGTTCAAGCACAAGTTTGGCTGTACAAGAAATTCTCTAATGCATGGAAACATTAACATGCGAGTAGGAGCTGGACAACACTAAGCAGCTCTCAGAGCCTCTAATTTAATACAATGAACAGAAAGATTTTGATTAATTTAGTGCATTTTCTACACACCAGTTTAAGACTTGTAGCATCTGGGAAGAATTGACTGGCATCAATAACACTATCAGACTCCTGAACGCATTAGAGAACACTGACACAGAAGTTTGATCCACTTTTGAGTGCAGGACAAAAATACCATGTTCTACTAGAGATTGTGTCTCCTTTAAAATCTGCCCAGACTTTGGGTCATCTGCCAACATCTTTAAAACCAGGATTTTCTGTTTTCCTTTAGTATGCAATAGTTGTGTTCTGTTACTGAGCTATGTTAGAAAAAGGGTCAAAGACGTTCTTGGTGCTATGATAACAACCACACATGAACTTTCTGATCTGCACATTTAGCCTTCTGTGCAAAAACTGAGGTATTACAGTGCTTATTAAATAACTGCTGTTACACTTTTATCAATATTAGAAGTGATTTTTTTCCCCAAAAAAGTAAGTACTGTGTAAGAGTTAGGTAAACAATGAAATGTCCTCTGCTGAAGGTATTGTTAAGAATTCTTATTTGCTAGACTTTCAATAATTAAAATCTGCCTAATTAAATTACTCCCTGCTGCCCTAAGTTAATTATGTATAAAAGATATCATTGTTGGTGACTCTCTTGTTTTGATGATGATATTGAGTCAGACACCTAAAAGAACAATTAAATTCAATGCTAAGCAACTTATTTATGTTTGGCTTACCACTGTTATTAAAAAGAACATTATTTTAGTGACTGCCTGCTGAGAGCTCAGCTCCTGGACAGCAGTTGTTTTATAATTAATGTTTTCTTCCTACTGGCATGTTTCTTCAACTCTCTTTCTTCATATTCTCAGTTTTTCAAAGTATAGTAATAGTATTTAGTGCATCAGAAAGCCTTTGTTCAAGAATAGTTTGAGCATGCAAGAAATGAGCATCACAACAGCATTATTTTGCATTTTTGTTAATAACTATTAGCCTTTCTACAATGCTTTTCCATCACGGGTTTCAGAGTTTAAAAAACAATATTCAAAACCTTACCTATATTTTATGGATAAGGAAACTGAGGCACAAAAATAAGCAACCTATCTAAAACCTCCTAGTAAGCCAGTGGCAGAATCAGGAGCAGAATTAATTTCTGCATTAATGCTTTGAGGTCAGGAAACAATCAAGGGATGAACAGGAATGGAAGGAAACCCAAATCAGTAGAGCTACAATATATACCAGCCATGGCTCTGCCTTAGAAAACGTCCTATATTCTCATAGGTTGTGATTTCTCAAGCAGGGTGTGGACTCTGGCAGAACAGTCTGAGGAGAGTTGCACCAATTTTGTAATATTGCTGGTCCTTTACTATACACATACTATGGGTTTCACCCTTCAGAATTACCATTGTACAAGCTGAAAAAGGGCACAAAGCTGTCCCACACCTGTGCGATAACAATAACAGATTTTCATTTTCACTGCTGCTATTGAAGAGCTTGATGACCTAGCATATCAAATGTTTAAAATTTGGAAAGACTGTGAGGAATAACATGCCCATTTGTGAATTTGTTTGTAAGCGTGTGTCAGCTGCATGATGAAACCAAAACCGCCAATGCTTAGTGAGTCAGCATCCAAGCCAGCATCAGGACTGAGAGAGTTCATAGTGTTTAGGGAAAACATCTAGAGTCCAGGGGATGGCAATAAATACACAATGTGTTTAATGTAGCACCTGGGTGCGTAAAGACTTAGAAGCCACCAGATGAAGCAAAGTCAGATGCTGTGCTTTTTTAATGCATACATTTTTAAAGGCAGAATAGGCTAGGCCAGGGGGGGAAAATAAAAATAAAATCAGCCTTCAGCAACTTCCTGCTCAAGAATCTATCGGGAACGGTATCTTGGATTCACCTGTCCTGCCTCCAGTTCTGAGTGTGTGCTTATGTATGTATTTGCAAGCCAGCTGGGCAGTGAGTGAAAGAATTATGCTGAAAATTAGTACTATGTATTTTGGAAAAAAAAAAAAAGAAAATGTGGGACAAAACTTTCACAAAATCCTCAATCATGGTAGTTGGACTTCACTGAATTCCTCAAGAGCGTACATCCAGATTTGCTTTTGACTTCAGTGTAGCCACATGCTCACGGTTTACAGCGGAGTCCAAATTTCACCCAGTGTCTTGTATTCTAAAAACTCAACTATTACTTCATTAAACCTTATGTTGTTTAAAAATAATTAATGTAGAAATATAACTGTTTGCCCAAAGACATACTGCAACTCAGTAGCAGAGCTGGCTGTCAAAGTCAACAAAGTTGTTTTGGGTTGTTTTACTGCACTTCTACTACAAGCTTCCATTCTGCAGCCCACCTTTTGTGTTACTCCTTTTCATTTATTTATCCAGGAGAAAAACAAGCTTTTCCTGAAGAACTTTTTATTTTATATTCCTCTTGAAGCTCTTCAGAGGATTTGCCTCCCAGGAAACTACAGAGCCATCATTTTGTAAAGGCTACCTGAGCATTTGTTCACGAATACCAGTCTGCTGTACCAAAGCAACTGATCGACAAATAGGGGCTCCACTCTAATACAAGTAAACCTGAACAAGTCATAAAACTTCTTCAAACTTGTGAAGGGAGAATGCCTAAGTGAAAGACATTGACCTCATCCAGCTCCTGCTGAAGCCAGGGGAGCAGTGCTGCCTATCAGTGCACAGGCACTGAGCCTAGCACAGACCTCTCTTTTTGTCTGCTTCAGGCAATCCCGAGAGCATTAGAGGAGACAAATGGATTTATTTTTTTTGGTGGGCAAGAACAAAACAGAAACCACTGGCAGCAACATCCCGTCTTCTGTAATATGCCTGAGGCTCACTGTACAAGTAAGCTTTCCGTTTTCATCTTCCTAATGCTATTTTTAGAACGTATTGGCAGTGCCAGATGTCTCTTTCAAAGGCTGGACTCTCTAGAACTGAAGTTAGATTTATAACCATGTGCAGATGTTGAAGATGACAGGCCTGTGGAAAAGCCCCCCATTGTTAAGATGACATTGTTCAAAAAGCCTGTTTAAAATAGTTACTCACAGCATCTTGAGTATTTCAACATAACAGCCAAGGATCCTGTCTGCCTGGGCACTCAGCTCAATGCTCATGGTGCTGCAGGTAGGACTGACCATCAAGCAATCAATCAGGTTGGGCTCACTGTCATTGCCAACATTGGCTGTCATCTTCTGATTAGCTGTGTTGTTGCGCTCCACTTCCACATGGATCTCATTTGAAGTGACAATAACTGGTTTGAGACGGGATTCAGTCAAGGTGGCCTCTTGAGAGACCAGGTCAGGACTTGTGTGAAGAAGGCGGAGGGGGAGATTAGGCTTTCGGTCGCACTGCTGCTGGCAGCCATTCCGAATTTCCTTCAGGCTTGGAGAATTGTCTCGACTGAATTTTAAAAATAAACAAACAATTTCAATAGACAGACATAACAGCAGACAGCAAGAGAGAGAGCGCAACACTGAGAAGCCAAGATCTTTTGCAATTTCCCACTGCATTTCACCCCGGCCCACCGGATTGCTTTCTTCTGTGTAATCAGATTACTGAAATCAATTAAAAATATTAAAAGTCTCCAATAGGGCTGTTCTGCAGCCCCTATTCTACAAAGATTCAAGCTTTTCATTACTCTAATTGACATGACAGTTTAGTATAAAGGTGAACTTTCCCATCCAAGTTGTGCAAAGCTGTAACAGAATCCATGCCCAAGTATGTATCTGGCTACAGTACATGCCCAGACATTTGTCTGCAGCCCTCGCGTCTGGAATTTTTGTTGGACACTAAGCAGCCCCTGTCCGTGCTCTACCATGAGGAAAGTCAGATAGGCATAAACAAACAGGAAACATAGCAGAGGGGAACCCTCAGTGTCTACTGGAAACTGGCTCGTGTGTCAAGAACTGCGGCATCTATTTTGCAGTAAGTGAGGAATCAAATTTTCCACAATAATGGAGACAGCATTGTGAAACCAGCTCAGGTTCAAAGCTGTAGATACACAGGGATTTACACACAACCCTTTCTTCGAGATCTCACCCGTCCCTTTGCTTTAGGTGTCACACACAATTCATGTGCCAGACAGGCAGCGAAACGGACACTGCTCCGGGTAGTGCTTAATTCCCAGAGACTCTTGTGGAGCACTCTCGTCTTCTGCTGGCCTAAAAAGGCAGGTTACAGCTGCAGTCTGCCTTAGAGGAGTATCTCAACAGCAGCCAAGATCAGCATGCAGCTGGCTGTTGAGCTTCATCCTGGAAATTACTGCAGCTTGCAGTACTTCTGTACTGGGAACTGCTGAGCTCCTTACATCACCAGCACTGCCCCCATTTTCAAGCATGGGAGCCAAACATGTGCCATAACAGATTGCCACACTCGCTGCATCAAAACATGCCACAGTGAGTACAAGTGAATGAAGGTTCAGCATCTTTCAGGTTTTCAAGTACATAGAGTGTAACAAATATAATCACATATGCACAAAAACATGCATGTGATTGACCAGAACTCCCACATGTAACGCTAGCAATGAGCAGAGTGAGAATGAAGACACGCTCTCACATACCTACACCCATTCTCGCACCAATCTTGTTTATAGATACCATGGATTTGGAAGTGAGTAACGTGCCGTCAGCTGGGAATTCATACTGACCTGTTGATAAATTCCTCGTAACACGAATAAATGGCTGCTAAGCAGACAGCTACAAGATTCGGCAGGACCCTGGGATGGGGGCATTGTCCAGTTGGACCATGCATGCTGAAAAACAAAAACCAAGATGACATCATTGTGAGAAAGATTTCTGTGGGCAAAAACAGTCAGACAGAACGAGGTGCCAGAACTGGATAGACAGCCTTGGGGAATCCTCAGATGGGCCATAACAGAGTTATTTTAACCCTGTAAATCCCTACCCAATGGCCCTATTTATGAACAAGGCTAAGCTGCATCCTCAGTTTATTTGACGTGGTATCTCTACAGTCCCCCCCAAATCCCACACATGACTGAGCATTATGTGGTCTAAAGCTAATGGGAATCTCTCTGTAGAGGCTCCGAGTCTAAATGTATGAAAAGAATGTACACACAGCAAAGTCCATTTGCTTCCAGTGTGTAACTATGCAGAAAACCCCAGCCATACCTAAGAATTAGGTGCTTTGTGTTGTTTTTAAAAAAAAAAAAAGAAGAAGAAGAGAGAGAGAGAGAGACTTTAGCAACATTGCCTCATGGACTCTTCTAATCTACTTACTGTTTGCCCGTACTAAAAAACACCAGCTACTCTTAACAGCTAGTTAAGACATGAGCAGGGCTGGGAGAAGTAACACAGCGAAGCACGTACACAAGACTTGAAATACACCATAAATTAAATGTAACTTACCTCTGAATAAACTTCTTCACCACCTCCATTCCAGCATTCAGCTCATTCAAAGCCAGAATATACTCCTGAGTAAACAGCCGCAATCGAGGACACTTCCCAAAATCCTGTCCAAAAAGGAGAGACTCAGTGAAGTTGGTGAAACATGCCTGCAATGTACATCAAAACTGTGGGTTTTCAAAAGAAATCAACTCAAACACAACCAAATTCACTTTGTTATTATGCTGAGAACTTCAAGAGCACAGTATCACTGCATGCTGAAGTAACGTTCTTCCCACTAATAATGACATGCTTTCCAATTCTCCTCTTTCCCCCATGAAAGACCCACCTTGAAACAAAAGACATGCTTAATGAAAGAAAAAAAAAACCCTACCTGCACTTACATTTCTTTTGTACACTTCACTTTATACGTTTATTTTGAAATGCATTTTTTGTTGTTTTGCATTTTTGCTTCCACTCATAATGGCAGTTTTTAGAAATGCAACTCAAAAATAGTTTTTTACTTCCATGTTTGACATCATATCTATTCTGCTTTTAGAGAAAATCTTTTTGACAAGCGATCAATAAGTGATCAACTATAAAACCACAGATCAGTTCTTTCTCCAGGGATTTTACTCCAGCTACATTGTGAATTTGACAGGTAAGCTCAACAGTCACTTACTTCAAATCCTGCAGTTGGAACGGCACCTGCTAACTGAAATCTTGCATCTCCTCACATCACCTGCTATTTTTAGATGTGAAAGGAGTAAAATCTGCTGTCTGGTGCATGTTATTCCACAGCACGTTTCTTCACATTTACACAGGTGTAACCTTATTACACAGGTGTTACAGAACTACAAAGCTAAATTTCCAAGCAGTGAACAAGGCCCACTGAGGACAAATAAGCCATCCCAGTTATCCCTCAAGCAGCTGGCTGTGGAAGAAGAGTCATCCTGAAAAAATAAATGGCAATTGAAATTTTAAAGAAATGCCACAAGTGGTAACGAACTGGTGGTCTATAAAAGGGAAGATACACTTCCAAAGCACTGAAACCTTCTGTTACTTATTTTGGTTTCAGGCACTTCTATAGCACAACCTATATTAACATCTCATAGGTGTTACAGCTAGAGAAAATTACCAAAAATGTGAATACAAGCCTAGGCAGAACAATGTCTCCTTCAAGTGTAAGTGTCACTCTTTGCTAGTACTGAATGGCTACCTGGTAACTTCACCCAGCAAAGGGACTGCGGGTGATTCCACAGTTGGTATTACAATTAAAATCATTAAACTTCTAACAACTCCTCCTGGCAGGTGCAAATACACTTGGTTCAAGGGCATGAGACCATGTGTGCTTCATATATCTTTTGGTGCCATTTAATTTCATGAACACTCCTTGCGAGATAGCTTTTGCAGTTGAAATTTATTAAATTTTTCAACGCATGTAGGTGCCATAACTGAAGTTAGAACGAAAGTCCAAGAGATCATAAAGAGGATGTAATTGCTGACTGCTCTAAAATAAAATATCTCTCTAAATATCATATGATGCCCTGTCACCATACCAGGTACAGAACAACACACGCTATCAATATTGTTTGCTCCAAAAAAAACCCCCAAAGCCCCAATAGTGCTTATAGTCAAACATTTGGGCTGAGCCTACAAACAGCTGAAACTCAAAGGTACTGACAGGTTGCTGAGCGCTCCCCAAGCAACTCAGCATACAATAGTCTCCAGTCCTGCCCGTAACCAGTAGTATCAGCAAGACAAAAAGCCATCCTTGTTCTTTTGAGATTTCAAAATGATAGATAAATGAAGCACTCTTTCCCCATTTTATAGGTGGGGAAACTGGAACAAAACTTGCCGTGAACTAATCAAAGACCACAGAGCAAATTAGCAGCAAAGGTGGGAACAGACAGCTAGGTCTCCTGCTCTAAGTACACTGAGTTGCATGTGGCCTCCTAAGGTTATGAAATTTACTGCCAACAACACTGTCCCCCCAAAGGATAACTTTATTTACATGCGCATGCACAGACATTCTCTAAAAGACTATTCAGTACAGAAGTCCCTGGAGAGCTGTAAAGTGCCCAAATCCACTCCAATTAATATATGACACCGTAAATTCTCTGACTACACGCTGCGGTACAGACATGTTGATTTTCAATCTGCAAATGTTAAGTATGGTAAATATACCCAATTCTCTGAAGCTAACCAAATACAAGCATTACACTATGCATTTAGATTTTATTTGAGACCCCTCAAGAGCTCTGGATGCTTTAAAAAAATCAGTCTGGAATCCAAGAATAACATTTACAGAATGTTTCATTGAACACTACAGAATATTCAAAAATGTTTACATGTCTGCAGAGTGCAGGCACTGAGCCAGGAACACGACCTTTTTGCCATCTTGGGCTTTCCACCTAGTTCTGTAAACTCAAGGAGTTAAATAATAATACTGTTGTAAAAATAAGAAATATGAACTGGTTTATACTGGGTTGATGCTATACACAGCACAACAGTGGATAGTCTCTAAAATTATATCAGTTAGTGAAAAGAAGTTGACTGTGTAGTTATAGAGGTATGAGACCCATCCTTGAGATCACAGCCAAGTCAACTGCCTTAAATATGTTATTTTATTGATTTGTTACTCTTTGCCCCAGCATTGTGAAGTAAAATTTCCATGGCAGGAAACTTAATATGCCACAAAGGATGGAGGGCTGGTAAACACCCAGACCTCTCTTAGGAAAGGAGTACGGATCATGTAAGAATATCTTCAGAGTTGGTGGGGGGGGGGGAAATCTGGTATACAGGGTGGAGAGAGCAAATCTGGCAGGGCAGCCTGCTAGCATTTATTTCAATCACTAGCAAGGAATTCATCGGCAATGAAAAGAGAGAGAGCCTGGGAGAGAACAACCATAAAATGACAGAGTACATGATTCCTGGAACAAGAAGGAAGAAGAATAGCAGAAAAGCGTCAGGAAATTCAGGAAACCTAGGTAAGAACTCATTGAACGTGAGTCTAAAGCAAAATGGAAATCCAGAGAGCTGGGGCTGTCTTAAAGAAAAAATGTTGAGGGCCTCAGCTCAAAATCAACAAAGTCCCTATTCTGACTTTGTTATTTAATTGATTCTAAACCATTATAACTACAAGGATGGCATGCAGGGAGTAAATAAGGAGCCAAGAGCCAGGTGGGAGAGAGCTGGAGCTCCATATGCTGGCACTGCTACCAAAAGAAGTGTTCCTCAAATCATGGCTTTGCTTAGATGCTTTTGGAAGTCCCACTGAATGCTTATTAATTCTGCATTTATAAAGCAACACACAGTTACATGCAGCATTCACAGTTTGGGAGGTTAGATTTAGGTATCACAGAGCTTTGTTCATTACAGGCAACAGAGCAGCTGCAAATTATGAAAGGTATCCAGTAAGGTTCTCCAAACTGACCAAGTTCCCGGTAACACATGCACTCACCATGTTGTGTTTGAGAATCCTCTGTACCACTGGTGTGAACACTTCTATCACAACCATGGACCGCGGGCGCTCTCGGCAGTGCTGTAATGAGCAACAAGTCATTTTGTGCGCTGCAGAAATTATGATGATGGGTATCCTCTGGCTTCACACCCCATGCATGGATTACCCCAAGATTAACAAAATCCAAAGAGCTAAATTAATCTTTCCTGGGATTAGCGTACTCGTAACACTGCTCTATCCTATGGATTTGCTGGCATCTAATAGAATATTACCATGGGAGCTCATGAACTACATGAGTTCCTTTCCCTACTGCCTATTCTTCACAAAACTCCCTGGAATGTAGTATTTTTGGGACTTCTACCCCTTTTGTCAAATTTCGTTGAAACTTGCCAGCAGTTTCAAAAGTAAAGGGACTGGGGACAAAAAGATACATAGACACAGGCAGTGTAATGGCATAAACCTCCCTTCCTTGGGATCCAGGCTAAAAACCTGTGGCGGATCTTGGAGGGTACCAACAAGCCACTCTCCCATCACAGGCTAAAACATGCAATCATCATGTATCAGTCAGAGTAATTTAGGTTGGGAAGGCCCTTTGGAGGTCATCTGGTCCAACCCCCTGCTCAAGGCAGGGTCAATTTTGAAGATACAGTAGACTTCTCATTAGCCTTGTCCATTTCACTTCTGAAGAGGAAAAGTCCATAACCTGTTTCCCTTCCTGCAACTATACACAGCCCATCCCACCCATGTAAAGATGATTAGGTACCCACCTCTGATGGAAACCAAAGGCAAAAAAAACAGCAATAAAAGTGCCTTGAGTCCAAGGCTAGATATGGCCCTAAGACTGGCTTATAAAAATGCAAGTCAGAGGTGTTTTTGAAACTCGACTTAATTTCTGTAGGAAGAAGCTGCTGCTGAATACCTCTGGATGGGAATTATAAGCAGCATCCAGATTGTTTGACAAATGTGTACCCAGTCATCAGTAAGCAAATTTAAGCAGACTTGAAACTGAAACACAAACAGGCCTAGAGGAAAAGTAGTCTTCAAATCCAGAAGCTCTGCAATCCAAAGTACTCAGAAGTTTATGGAAAGGATGCCAAATGCAGCACAAGCATGGATTTACCAGAAGAGAGGATGGGTCCTTATGATCTTCCCATTGCCACTACCCAATGGCATAATACCATTAGGGCTGAGTTGTGCATCACATTACCAACTCATCTGAACACAGTGACTCCAGTGATTTTTTGCATTAGCTAAATAGAACATGCAGTAGGACATTTCTTGTACCCAGACTGAGGTGTGGGAGTCTGAAGATTTTAACTCTCACAGAGTACCAGGACTGTGAGGTCTGATGTATTAAGGATATGGATCTATTTATCATAACGGTGCTGTTAACTATTCCAATATCATTGGCTGTTGACCAAAAGCTGAAATCAGTTTGGGCATGAGGTAAGGAGTTAAAGAAAAGAACAACCACCCCCCTCAAAGAATTACACTTATATACAACTACGAGATTTCAGAAAGCAAAGCTGTTCTGATACCTTGCAGAAGAATTCACAGAGGTCAGGAGGAGGATGGTTGTTTTCCAGCAAAGGTGCAATTGCCTTTAAAAAGAAAGAGAGAGAAAAATTTAATTAGAGGACTGCAAGTGGAGTAAGCATTTTGCGGGGAAATATTTTTTCTTGAAAAAAAAAGCTTACTTTTAAAAAAGAAGGACAAAAGCATCAATAGAGAAATTAGAAGTGGACTGTGTGTTTATTTTACACTGAAGTGTAAGCTCAAGGTCACCTCTGCTATGAATCCTCTGGAAAATTTTCCTTTTAACTACATGAGTGTAAATACATAAAACACAGCAAAGGAATACAATTTTTATAATGGTTTAAATGAAAACAGGAGCAAACCAATTGTTTGAGGATGTACTACAGCACGGATGAATCTGGCTCACTGTTTCAATTATAACATCTCCCTAAAAGAAAATACTGAAAAACACCACACGCACGCACACCCTTTATGAAAGGGTTTGAGCTCTTTTTTTGAGAAATAACTCACTAAAAGTAGCATAGCACTGTTCTTACCTTGGAGGACCCTATTCATCAAAATCAAGCATCCAACTTTGTGAAAGTTGAGATCAACAATTCCTTCTTTGCTGCTACGCAAACCAATGTGCTTATGCTCGGTAAATACATTAGATGTCATACCTGCCACTGAGGGTGTAATGAACTTATGTTGTTTTTACTTCCTTTGCAAATTAGAAAATGGTACTAGAATAATGTATTCTCTCTATGTGATGGTGCCCCCGGGCTTTTCCTGTCTTGAGCTAAAGGGATTCCCAGTACCCATTTAAAAGTAAGATTCAAAACACAGCAGCTAGGACATTTTGTATTAAGCAACTGAACACCAGATATTTTATCTGGATGGCATCTGGAGTTTTACTAAGGCAGCCTGCTTTGGTTTTTGCTCTCCCTCTTGTCTCCTCAAGGATTTCAGCCCCGCCAAGTCTGCTTGCTATGACTGTGTTTCACAATAGCCGCTTTCACACATAAACAGGTCAAGATTAATGTGAATTTTAACAATGAAACCCAAGCACATCTGCAAAGATCTGGTTTTGTTACTCGTAACATTTGTGAAGTTTCTGTTTATTATCGTGTGCCATCCTTCTGCAACTATTCACTCTTCCTCTGGTGGTGGTCCAGCAACAGTGGACTAATGGAGAATGCGACACTACTCAGTGAGACTAGAATATCCTTGCTACCCATCCAACACCTGAGCTAAAGATCTTCCTTGAACCCATCTTTTGGAGTGTTTGCTATAAGACCTGCCAAACCACAGGAGCCATGTATTGCAAAATCACCAAGTGTTTACACCTGACCGGTAACTGTCAGTGGATCACTGCATCAGAGATGTAACTGATTGGTTTTCAGCTTAAGAAAAATGAGCTTTATTGTTTCAGCCCAGTCCTTACTGAATGTAGGGAATAACCACAACAGATACTGTCAAGCCAGTCATGGCTCCACCTGTACAGTCAGTGTGGAAGAGCGACAGCATGAAAGCACCCTGTATTTTCCTTATGTGCGCTGTGGTTAAAAGCAGAAACTTGCCGTCTCGCATTGCCGGCAAGGCATCAGTTGTAATATTGATCTGTTCCAGGACCATCTAGAGAAGGAAAGCTGGTTCCATCTGCACGGCAAATCACCGTGTACTGTTAAGATACTACATGAACACACAGTGTTAGCAATACTTCCTAAGAATAGCACAGGTTAGCTGTGTAAATGCAGTGAGCAATCAATGCCCAGAAACTGCCATCTCCTTAATGGTTCGTGCACAACCTACAGAGGGACAGGACTTGAACTGAAGAAGCCATCACCCAGAATTGATGAATAATGTAGGCTGAAAAGACCTTTGGAGGCCACCTGGTCCAACTTTCCTGCTCACAGCAGGGCCACCTTACATCTTTTATTAAAAAAATCCTTCCTCCAAAACAACCAGTTGTAACTGGGGGCCTCAATTACCCTTGGCACTAGAGTAAAACGAAAGCTATAGCAGATTTCAAAGAAAAGTAAATGCCACTTCAGAAACTTATCTCGGTGACTGATTCCAGCTAAAACGGTATCTGAAGCAGCAGTTAAACACAATTCACACCTACCGGCAGCTACATGCCACCTTGTCATTTTGCAGAAAGTCACAGAGATGTGATACGATCAGGTTGTGTTGAGGTTCTAGATTAGATCACTGATTGGGAAAATCTCCTGGAAATTGCCAGTGACTGAAATTAAATTACACTGATGGGGAACCAAGTTCCACCTCTCTGATAAATTGTTAAGATTTTATAATCTTGTTGCACAAGGAAGAGAGCTGCCATTTGATTCACTTATTTCTATGTCTAAATAAACGCAACCTACAGAAAAGTAAAAAGTTAAGAGGGTATTTTTATAAATCAAGTAAAAAGGGGGTTAAACTGCAGCGATACATACACATATCCATGCTTACAAAAACAATCACTTGCTCACATACCATCAGCAATGGAGACATTCTGTGCACGGTAGCATTAGCCCCTCAGGAAACTACTAAGCCTAAGGGTTTTATAGGGCACATCTGGAAATGAGGGTGTTTTGGCTATTTAAAGTGCATATATAGATATGAACATTGCACTGTGTAGCCTAGTAAGGAGGCCATTTTGGGAGACGATTAACCCTCGACATGCTGTGCTCTTTCATGTAAGTTGACAAACAATACAGAATTGTCCTGAGATTTTGACAGAAAGATACTCACCACAATAATGCTCTCATGGTCTTGAGTGGTTAAGTTGTTGTTCTGAAAGAGTCGAATAGAAGAAATGAATGAGCAAAGAGTACTCCGAGTTGGCACATCAGCATACACAATCTTCTTAGCTACCACCGGATGCAAGCAGAAAGGCTCAAGACTGCAATTGCTTATTTTCAGAATAAAATTCATCAAATTGAAATCATTCTCTTAAAGAAGGTGGTATACTATCTGCTACAAGGGGTTGTGCATGCTTCCATTTCTCCCTCAGCACATTCAGATTCAAGCCACCCCAGCCATGAAAGCTGAGCTTACAAACACCAGGATGCCAGAGTAGGTCTCAATTAAAGCCAGCGATACATTTCTTAAAAATGTTTTCTTAAGACAGGCTGTATGTTTCTAAGAAAATTAATAAAAGTACTGTTGTGGTGTTGTATACCATTTGTTGGTAGTAAACTAACTCCTTCAGTTTTCCTGAAATTCCTTCTTCAGACATGGAACCAGTAAAAGCCAATAAATTTACTGGAAGTCACCTATGCTACTACCTATGCCAAAGTTTGCTTTTGGCTTTCTCAGCAGCACAATCCATTCAGAGGTGACAAAGTTGTGAGTTGCTAAGATCTTTGCCTACTGCAAGAAAAATAGCTAGCAACTTTTTTGCTTATCATAAATCTTTGCACATCAGAACCAAGACATGAAAAACCTGCTTGGCATTACATTTCCTGTCCATGAAAAGTTAACTATTTGAAATAAATGCTATAAAAGGAGGATGGATACCTCTGAAGAAGGAAAATATTTTTCTTTGACAGAACTGGTAATAATAAAATAGCTGCACAATGAATTTATTGGTATATACATATTGCTACAAGAATTATTGGTCATGGAAACAAAGCCAATGGAATAGAAGTCAAGGGGAGTTTTCCCACTGACTTGAAATAAGACATGAATCAGACCCATAATAAAATTACCATAAATAATCAACGACAACAACAACAAAGCCTCAAGATAAATGTGTTTTGTTTTGTTTCTAGAAAGCTACCTAACATGGGTCAAATTCTCCTTCTCCACAGCAAGTACAAATTCCACGCAAGTCAGCAGAAGTCACGAGCAGACTCAAAGGCAGAATTTTGACAGCCCAAGTTAAACTAAAACCCACCCACAAACTTTTAACTGTTTGTCTCTCATCTAAATGTGACAGTGTCTTGCAGGACACTGCTGAGATCATACCTCTGAGAGCAGCTTTGAGACAATCTCCAGTGGTGCTTGGTGAATAGAGTCATCCTGAAGCGGAGACGTCAGTGCCATGTCCACCAGCGTCCTGATCTCCTTCAACACCACCTCCCAGCGGCTGGGGTTACTGAGCACCTTCTTGTACTTGTAAATCTTTTTCTGCAAGAAAAATGAAAGGGTCACACTGATACCACCATAAACCCCTTGAAAAAATTGACTGGGTATGTGCTTCCTACAAGCAACTGCCAAGCGGGCTACTTTGTATTTTGAACTTTGCCTTTTCTGTTTGCTGAAAAGCTGTACTTAAAACATTTAAATGGAAAATCTCATATGTCTAAACCAATTTCTTCTGTGGAAGCAATGAAAAACTGTGACTCCCTTTTTTTATTTTAAAATAAGTTTTCAAACTCCAGAGCATCTTTCTTTCCATCATCTCCTCTTGCAGACACCTTATTCCTCAGGCTATTAACAGATCCCTGCTACTGCACTGCTTCCAAAGCCGAAGGTCCTTTTAAAGGGAGTTAGTCATTAAGAAAGGGGGGGAGAGAAAGGCCAGCAAAACATCATTCTTCAGATACTTTATTCTACGTTGCTAATCGGTGAATTCACATTCAGAATGAATCAAAATCAATTTCATCAAAGTGAAAAATTCCAGTAGACCCACAGGCTTTTCTTCTGTCTTGAAGGATCCTGAAAAGTCATGCTGTCACCCTCCAGTTGTAACAGAAACGAACTTGTGAGGTCTCCAGGTCTTCCACACAACAGCCTTTCCACTCTCAAGAGAAGCATTCCTGACTGCCTAATCCCATCTGCCCCAGTCCTCTGCATGCCCCTGCATTACTTCTGCCTGTGCCCAAGCTATTTCACCAATTGCCCTGTCCACAGACCAGCTGGAGAAGCAAAAGACAATTCTTACCTCCTCGGCAGTCATGTTGCCACAAATGACTGGAACAGAGGCTGCTTTGTATTATAAATAGTATTCTTTAGAGAAAACCCACCCTCCCAAATTCCCAGGGGTGGCTTGATGAAACTCTACAAGTTCAAGGAAACGATGATGAGCATTAAAACTCCACTCCCAAAAACAACACAAAGCGTGCACTAGAACCAGGAGAGGCTTGCCAAAGCGGCCAGCACTGGCGGCAGCGCACGGCCACGGAGCTGGCAGGGAAGGAGCTCTGCTGGCTGACGGAGAGCGACTGCCAGGACCACAGCATTTTGTTTAGTTCACATGCCCTTCCACTCCTCTCTCTGTGTGAAACTGGTCCTCTGGTCAAAGGGATGTCAAGAAGTCTGGATACATCCTCAGGTTTATTAAACAACACAGGCTGGGCGCTTCTCTGTTTACATGAAAACATCAGTGTTTTGCACTAAAAATGGATCTTGCGTTCCTCACCGGCATTTCCAGGGAAATCGTAAAAACTGCCCATGTTGTGCAACTTGCAGATTCAGCTGCACATTTTGGGCTATTCATCGTCAGTGTAATAAAGGCAGAGGACTTTGCAAAGGGTTGGTCTGCTTTGTTTTGTTTTGTTTTGGAGCTTTGCTGCTACACAGCATTTCCCCCTCCACTCGCGCAGGGCAGCCCCTGCGGGAACCATCTGAACAGGCTGGCTCTGCTTATCAGCCGCTTCCTTCCCACCGTGGCAGCAGATCTAATGCTCAACAGAAAACACAGTCACCTCTGTACCCTATCCGAAACACGACAGAAGAGACAATACAGAAAAATACAGATTTCAGATGGCTTGGGTTTGTCAACGTTGTTAGAAGGGGGAGAAGAGGGTGGCACTGGGCTGACATGTAAAGGCTGATAAAGCAATCCAATTATCTTTTTAATTAAATTCATGCAAGTACAAAAGCACGCTTGACAGTAGTTCGCACTTTCAGTGCATTTTAAGCCACTGAAAAGCTAAAGGAACATAAAAACACACGCTGCAGACGTTATCAAATGCGTTTAGGATTTCAGAACTGAGCAGAAATTTTTATACTTCTGAGCTTGTTAGGGCAGAGGGGGTCCATCAGTGTTTCTAAGCTACCAGCACTACTTCTACCATCATCACAGATTTCTTGGACTCTTTAGGAAACTTGAATCATAGCGCTTAATTTCTCTTATTCATGTAGTGCCTTTTTTTAGGGTCTTTTTGTTAGACCCACTCCAGCACTAAATAAAATCTAAACTTCAAAGCCAACCAGCCAGCTTTGTAACTTGAAGCAACTCCTTTCTGACTACTTGAGGACACCAAACAAAGCTAGCTCAGCTGAAATTTATTCCTTGGTCCTGTACTATCAAGAAACCAAATTCAAAGCAGAATTCAAAGCTGGATAAAAAGAGGGGGTGGGGGCAGTGCAAGAGCTAGACCACTGGGTTATTGCATCCCTGCCTGCTCTGGGCTGCCCCTTCCTTGGGCGAGTTACAGCGTGATTTCAGAGAGCAGCTCCTTCAGCCCGAGGGACAGCTCTGAAGGAAACCCTCTTGCCCAAGAGGACGCTGCTCAGACAACCCTACCACAAACATCTTTCTTCCGCTGTCAAATCCACTCTTGCTTGGGGGAAGGGAGGAGCAAGGGAGGTTTCCTTTCCCTTTTAGAGATGTCCAATAAAAATTAAAATTCTGATGATGCTGACGTACATAAGAGAAAAGACAGCAGGAGCTGTACTCCCTGCTGTGCAAGGGAGACCTACAAAAGCTGCTGCTCAGACCAGGCAGACAGTGTCTCAAAGCGAGCATCAGGGAACAGCTACCTTTGCAGACACGCTGAGCCTGCCACAAGCAGAAAATCCAAACTTATCAGTCTCTGCTTCACGTTTTCAGCACAAAGGATTGCACTGCACTGATATATTGAGCTGTAATCTGCAAGCGACATTACAGAAGTCTTGAATGATGGTGGGAAAGCAGCAGAAAATAAATAAATAACTAGAGGAGCCATCCCCAAGAGGGTTGAACTCTGCTATCCTGAACCTTTGCCCATGGTTACGCTGCTGTTTTTCTCAGCAGAATGCTTTTCACTGTTGAGCGCCTTGCTGAAAGCCTCAATTAAAGCTTGAAACCTATCAGTCAGTTACAGGAGCAATTTGCTGTGTATCAGCAAGCACTTAGCCAACACCGAGCCATCTGCTCTATTCTACCTGCGCCGACTCCAGAGCACGGAGAAACAATCACTCATGAGCTTAAAAGCAAAGCTGCCTGGTAAAGACCCGTATCAGAGAACAGTCATGTCAACACTTGTGAGGAGTTCATTCCCCCTGGATGTAGGTGTAAAAGATGCCTTCAGTTGCTGAAAATACTCACACAACATTTATCATTAGTAGCATGTGCAAGAAAAATACTGGGGTGGGAATCCAGTTTCACTGGGATTTCGGTAAAAGCAGCAGCTCCTGCGACAATTTATGTGAGTGAAAATAACACATGCCAACTTGGAATTTGACCCTCCTAGTTACTGACCAGCCAGAACCACACGGCTAGTGTCATTCCAAAACCTTGCTATGCTGACTTTAAAAGCAAAACCACTGAATTTAATAAGTACGAGAAGAAGCAGCATGGGGAATAAGTGACTCTGACAGGGCATCCTTCATTCTCAAATCACTCTAATTAATTAAAGTTTTGCAGAAACCCAAAGACCTAAGTCTCAATCCTCTTTTAGAGGAGGAGGAATTGAAGTCCACATGTGAAAAACTACTGTTCCAGTGTTATTAAGCAAGCAAATGTGACAAAAATCTGTAAGCAGCGGTTTTTGCCATCAGTGCTCAAAAGCTCCTGAACGCTGCTGTGAATGGAAAGTTCAGGAGAGCCTAGGACACTTTCGAGCTTTTTTAAGTAACATCTTCATAGGTTTTTCTATCCCATAATGGCCTCATCCTGCAGCCCTTGCTCATACAGCACTTCCTTGGACAAGAATGATAATACTGATGTAGTTGACATCTAAGAAAAACGGACTCTAATGCACAAAATCAGACAGCATGGAACATCTGCCTTTTTCGGCCCTAGCAAGACCTTTCATGTTAGGAACATCTTAAAGCAGCCGGTGCACCTGATCCAAAAAGGGCAAGATGAAGTTAGCCTTCTTGATGACCAAATTTTGTCCCTGCTTTGCTACTGGTGGCCAGGAAACGTTCCGTACTCTTGGGAACCTGTCTTCTCATCAGCAAATACTATCTTCATTACATTAAAAAAAAATTAATTACCAACCCTAATCCAGAATAGCCTGTTAAATTCTAGCTCTCTGCTCTTCAGTCCTTTACCACGCAACAGCACGCAACTAATCACTTCTTTATTGGAGAAGCTAGAGCTACTGCAGGAACATATACTGACTTCGAGGGTTGCATGTGCCAGCAACTGTTTACTTC
The DNA here is from genome assembly GCF_000737465.1 of Haliaeetus leucocephalus. Lineage (NCBI taxonomy): Eukaryota > Metazoa > Chordata > Aves > Accipitriformes > Accipitridae > Haliaeetus > Haliaeetus leucocephalus. Next base: position 5,449,806 of record NW_010973104.1, read on the forward strand.
TTGAGCAACGAGGGCAGTTCCAGCAAAAGGGAAAAGGTCAACCTCCCGCACAGAGGTCCTCTCCAGCTCATTGCAGGGACGGCTGAGCCAAGCTAGCGTTACAGCTTAACGTTGATGGCGCTTATGTAAAATGGAGGTGCCTCTTGCTAGATGCAAATGTACAGAGGAAAAAAACCACAGAGGGCAGACACCGGAACAGTTTTCTCTACCGCAGCAGAACATTTTGTTAAAACACTGCGTAACAAGAAACAGGAAGAGTTGCTTGCTATGTTCAACACACGTGTTTGGCTTGTCCTACAAAGCCCAGGAGCTGTACCATGTATTCTTGAGCACCACCTGCTGGCATTTTGTCTATTAACTCATTACCTTCATGAAAACAAAGACAGCATGGTATCCCCAGAACTCAGCTAGATCCATATTCTGCTTTTAACACTAGCAGGCATTGCTTACTTCACGGTATTCTCTAAAATATGTAAGAACAACTTGTTGCTAATGGATGTTTTCCTGACAGCCACAGACAAGCCTAAATTACCAGGTGGATCCACTGAAAGCCTTCTGAACTAAGTTCCTACCTGCAACATTCACCAATATGAAGAAAAAAAGCAACTTCCCCGAAAAGACTAAGTCTATAAAAAGTCTCATTCCAGGCAAAGGGCTGGGGCCAGCACAAGATTAAAACTTTTTCAAATCGGGGACTTCAGACTGCTCGTGCTGCAGTAATCAAACTCTTCATGACCTTCTGAAGGTCACGCACAGAAAGACTGATGTGCTGCTCTCTAAAATAGCTGAAAAACAGCAGCAGCAAACTTTTGCACTCTACCATGTTTTCAGGTGAAAGGCATTTTCTGCATTTTTCATTTTACCCAGTGCTAAATGCTGAAGGGCATCAACTTCACTGCTTCAGTTGCTTCTCTGAATATAGCCACCTTGGTCGAGGCTCACTTGCCCATGAGCTCCTTGCCACAGGCCAGAGAACTGGAAGGAAACGTTATAAGCCAGACACTTCCTGATTCTCACTCAGTTAAGGTCAAAATAACACTTCACTTTTTGCCAATTCATATAAAAAAGATCCTGATGAAATCACCATTATTCATTGCACTGAGACTGGCACCCATGAATCTATGCCCTGAATAAATATATCAAGTGACAGTCTCTGCCCTGAGCAGTTCACGGTCTTGATGATTAAAGGCAAGAAGGAGAAACAGAGCAAGAAAACCGAGGTGGTTTCCTTGAGGTTCTATGGCAAGTCAGGACCAGAGCAGAACTGAGGTCTTCTGATTCTCAGGCCTCCATGCTAACTGCTAGATCATGGCACCCCTAAGTAAAAGCAACACCAACATGCACTGGGGCTGTGGCAAGAAAGTTGAACGGTGATACCCTGTTGCTGTGCTTCCCCATCACATCATCTTCCCCCACCCCTCTTTTCAGCCTACATTCCTTCACCTATTTTTTTCCCACCAGCATCTACCACCTTGCTCCACATCTCAGCTAATCCAAGCAAGAAACCGCTAACACTCAGACCAGCACTGTTTCAAAGCCAACAGAGTTCAACGGGTTCAGCAAGTGGTGGCATGGGTTCAGCTGTTACTAATGCACAAGCTGGAACAACCACACAGATACTTCCCACAGGCGCAGAGTTTGTCCTTTGCTCAGATACCACTGGGACAGTACCACTGCAAAGTCAAAGAATGCTGAAACAAGCAAAATTTTAAAAGGACGGAACATGGACACAACACATTTCTGCTTGGACGAAGAGAAGCGTAAAGTGGAAGTGGGACCAGGGGGCTCACAGGACAGCCTCCTCATCCACCTCCCAGCATGACACAGGGCAGCTGTGACATTAATGCACTGAAGAACTTGCTCCTGAAGCGTATTATATATCTATATATATATATATATCTCCACCTCCTTTGCACACAGCTGTCACCTGACCATCCTTCTGGGCTTCTGCTCTGCGATGTGCTCAAGACTACTGCACAGATATCCTTCAGCAACAAGGGGGGATGAGAGGGTGGGAAGGATATTCTATCCAAGGGAAAAAAGAAAACTAAATACACTGGGCAAGTAGGTCTTAAATTTATGGGCTCCACTGAAGACAAACCTGTATGCAAATACAGTGTGTGCACCTCCAAAAACTGAAAGCACCTCAAAAATTGTGGCTTCCTTCTAGCCCCCTAAGCTGGAAGGGAAGAGGTTGTCTTCGGTAGACCTTCCCACTACCAAGCAGAGAAATTGGGCTTTGTTTTTGCTGGTGTCTTGTCCTTCTCTCAAATCCCTGCATACAGCCCTTTGGTCACTAAGATGCAGAAACACAGCGGGCTGATCCAAACCCAGCTCTACCTTAGCCGTGCATTTGAGATGCCGTTTCCCCAGCTAGAAAATGCAAAAGGCCAACTGTGGCTGCAGCTGCACTTTGCATGGGCTAATGTGGTTACTATTGTAATCAGACCTGTCCACAGGGGAGACATTTTTTGGCACAGCCGACACTGATGCATTCCCCGAAACCCTCCATCCCTGCTTCCATTTCCTTTTGGCAAACTCTCCCATTCTTCAGGCCCCAGTTCCAGCACCAGCTTTACACTTCAGGTTGGCAAAACATCAGCTTTCATCCTGCACACAGCAACTGCTGTTCCATATTTTTCGTATCGGAGCCAAGCTGGGGTTTGTTTTTAATGTTGCTTTGGCTATGTGGAATTTCACTATGACTGCAGATACGTTTCTAGCAGAAGCACAAGCCACTCCCTACTTGCAAAAAGCGTTGGTAGAGACACAGTTGCAATCTTGAGTTGCAAATCCCATCTAACATCTCCCCAAGAGAAGAAATATTTTAAAATATGTTGTCCATGGGCGTTTGGGTATTTGTTTTGGGTTGATTTTTTTTTAAGCAAAAGTCACATAACACCTTTTCCTCCTGATCTTTGGCAGGAGGAAAAACTTAACAACTTCAGTACAGTTGACCAACACAGTTGTCCTACATGTACAGGAAAGATCTGCCCTAACTGCAGGCTGGGGGGGTTTACAAACCCTCCTGAGTTGCTTTAAACTCTTATGCAGAATGAGTGAGAAAAACCTTCACAAAGACGTTGCTGGACTCACACAATTAGGGCAGGAGCCAGACATCGTGCTTGATCTACAGCACTTTAACAGCCTCTGACTCATCATCAGAGGGAAGGTTTCAAACATGTTTAGGCACAACTACCTCCTCCTCTTGCAGGACCTTACTGCTGCCTGCTGCAGCATTTTTGGCCCTTTTCCCCAGAGTAGCAAAATGCTTAACACGGACACTGTCTGGACATCAGGATCTCAGTGTTCTGGCACAACCCACAGTTTCCAGAGCGGTGTGAGTCTGACGCGCTCCTGTATTTGAGATTATGCAGTATGAGCTGGAGTCAGCAAAATCATGTTCCATTTAAAAAAAAAAAAAAAAAAAAGAAAGAGCAGACTACTAGATGAAAAGCAGGAATATGTGTACCATATAAACTCCACACTTTCCAAAACCTTCAGTAGACTAACTGCATTGCAGTGCATGGCAGGGGGGGAATAGTATTAAATAAATAAAATATAGCAGGCACTGCATGACTGTGGAGTTTAGCACGCATCAAAGAGAAAGCAGAAGACACAAAGCACTGTGACATTAACTGCCACCTAGGTGCAGTCCTTGCTGTGTGCTTCTCTGTGCAGAGACCTACCATTACTGACTGCATTATAGAATGCCTCTGACAGCAAGCTGAACTGAGCCAGGTTCCCAATACCTTTACATTCATGCACTTCATATTCCACGTATGATGGCTGTGTCTGTGGAGTGTAGTCCTTGACATCAACCAGCTCTCAGCCTGCAGTGGGAATAAACGACTTTGCCACTGCAGAGAAGAGATAGTGTGTAGGAAAAAAAGAACATGTAAAATCTTATCATCATTGCACTTTGACCAGGGCTGCCAAAGAAAAACCTGTGCGCAAGGCCACCATGGAGAATAGCCAGGCAGCATACCTGCTGTGCAGAACCTTCCCCCGTCCCTCCAACACTACACCCTTCAGATCCCACTCAGGCATGAGAGAGCTGGTCATCACTGGGAAAACAGGATGCTGCCTCATCTGCAAGGCTGCAAAACATAGGCCAGTAATTCCAGGAACGTACGAACTCTTATCGAAAGAACTTGCTACCTGAGAAACCACCTCAAATTAGGATTACGCAGCTACTAACACTACATATGGTACTAGCTGCTAACAAAAGATAATCTCTGAAAGATAATCCATCCCCCTTCTATTTTCTGGGAAATGCCAGTAAGCTTAGGTAGCACCGAGCAGCACACAAGGCAATTTTTTCTTCCCAGATACGCAAACGGGATTAAAAAGCCACATCATCCCTTTTCCTTATTACTCTCCACTGCTAGTAGTGGGCACCCTCGGTCTTTCCTGCCCTCCTCCCCTCTCACCAGCCACCAAAACCTTCCAAATGGACATTTACCCACCTGTTTCACTTTCTCCTCCCTGGCAAATGTATTATTTTGCTGAGTTTCTAGCACTTCGACACCATAAATGGCTTTGAAATTGGCTTCTCTCTCTTGTGCACCTGCATCATCAATGTCGTCAGCAAGAGAGATGTGCACGGCTTGAGGAACATGTTTGTGGCAGAAAGCGGCTGCAGAGCCTTAGGGAGAGCACACACACTGGATACTGATGTGATGCTTGCAAGCATCTTAAAAGGGACTTCAGAAAAGCAGGGTATTTCTGTCTTCAGATCACTGGGCTTTGGAGCTCTGAATTTTCCCGTTTCTCACAGGGAGATACCCAATTTCAGAGCAGCATTTGCATCTGACACAGTCCCATCACTTTGTTCCATGTTTTTATATTGCATCTTACTGCACCACATCAGCAGAAAACCCCAAACCTCCTGCAACTCTTTAGCCTACACCAAAATGCCACTGAAACTCTGCAATTTCCTTGTTTTCTTTCTCCTTTGTACAAATGCTGCGTGACATGCAAGACTGAATCAAGTCTCGCAGCGTTCAGTTTTCTGATCCCAAGGTAAGCTTCCTCGCAGAGGATCAGAGATCACTCGGGTGCCACCGAAACCACCGCCCACCTCATGTTCAGGACGGGCCGATGCAAATAAGTCACTCACAACAACCCCGTTGTCCTTGATGGATCTTGCCCCTGGTCACACAGCCTAATCTAGTATTCCCATCTTAAATACTACAGTAAAGAGCACCAGAGACCAGGCTACAGTAAACAGCTGTGATGCAATGGCTTCTGAATGAAGACAGGGGAATGAAGGGCATACTTTTACTAGCATTGTTTTCTGATACTTTTTTTCTAATTTTGAGACAATCACTATACTGGGAAAAAAAGACAAGCAGATGTGTCAAGACAAGATGAACATGTGACATAGCAAGAGCTAGGGCAGATGATACAGGCTGCGACACTTGCAACATACTGTTTCAGCTTTTTTTTGTGGATATTAGCAGCAGTTTTATAATCCTCTAATACATTATGTGCACTATGATGCACTCAACACGCTAATTACATTGTAAGAAATAAATGTAAGGACAAAACTGTGCAAGAAAGGAAAGAGAAATTTAAAACAACACCTAGGTCCCCATCGCTCCTTCAGGCTCATGTAGGTCTTCTGACACCCAGAGTCCTCATAACATCCATAATGCAGAATTGGGCCCCATGACAGCAGCTTAACAAGGCACTTAGCATGTGTCAACTCCCAGAGTTAGGTTTTCACACCCAATGCATCATGCGAGGAGGATAATTACACTCCTGGGAAAGACTACCAGTCTTGTCCTGTCTTCATAAGAGATCTCCTAAAAACACATTTTTCTGCAGCTAGGAACCTGAACGAGAGACTCATTTTGGTGCAGCTCTATATTATGACAGCTATAGACAAGAAGTTGTAATTTGGTGAAACTAGTGGTCACCGTGACCTGGAAGTCCTGTATTGCAAAGAATTAGTCATAAGGTCAGCCCTGGAATAATGCAGAGAAGCAGTTCACCAGGACAAAAACCGAGGATCCCTCCTGGCCAGCAGTTCAAGCATTCCTGAGAAGCAACATACTCCAGCAATTGTATTTAGCTGAGACCTAAGTACACAATAACAAGCTGACCTGTTTATTCAGCTGGTTTTGACACCCCTCTATCTTCAGACCTAATATTAGTTTGAATAGGATAGCATCCAAGTCTAGAGGGGAAAATTTAGAGCTGGTCCTGACTTAGCTAAAGCAAGACAGAAAATAACTACCTAGTTTCCACTCAAATTTCACCAGCAGGCCATTAATTGGCTTGAGTTCTGTCTCCTTAAAAAAAAACAAACCTGTTTTGGCAATGCAGGAGGCATCTACAGGTATACAAATCATGTATGCATGTGGCTAGATGAGGGCAGAGCAGCTCAGATCCAGGCTGGCATCTCAGCATGTTGCCAAGAGCCTCTTCTGGTTGGACAATGTGCTGTGCTGACACCGATCTGCAGCTCCCAGATTTAAAGTGATTCATGTTAAGCCATGCACAGCACAGATGGTGATCAGCTGCCGCTGCTGCAGACACACCTTATGGGAGGAACCTGCTTCAGTGTCCCCCAGAAAGAGTGAGGTATTTTCCTAATGCAAAGGCAGTGAAAGCTTAAAAAAACCTAAGTACTCTATCTGTTCCAGTTCTAAAAACATCACCAGCGTTTCATAAAAAAATAAAAAACTTTCTGTCAACATCTTGTCTGGTTTTCGTCTACTCATTTCCAAAGTGAGATCAATGCCTTTCTGCTGCAACAGCACAGTTACCTCTAGCAAACTGAGATCTCAGAAACAGAAAACAAGGCCAAGATTTTTCAAGTGACTTCTGATAACAGATGGCCCGAGACAGTCAAACTCGTGCGGAAAAATGAGGGAGCCAGTGGACTTCATGTGCTCATGAAGACGTCTTAAGAAAAAAAAAAAAAAAAAAAAACACCCTCCCCCCCCAAAAGTAGTAGGGGAGAATACTTAACTACAAAATATAAATATTATGGAAATAAAAGGCTGTAAGTGTGACAAGATTTCTAAGAAGCTGCTCCTGAATTTGCAGTGAGGTTGTTCAGACTATAGACTGGGCAGTTTTATCAATCACCGCATGAAGAGCAAGGTGATGTCTCTGCAGAGCCCCACACAGGCAGACACAGCTGCATTTCACGTTACCTTTCAAATACAAAAGAAGAACAAATCTTGGCAATAAACATCAACCTAACCATGAGAGGGGGCACCAGGAACTGAAAAATGCCAAGATACATTTTCGGTCCCACTATGTTCACCAGAAAGCTCTAACTGGTACCAGCTTCTCTTCTTGGCAACACAGATCCATTAACACACCACTTAGACCCTGCATCTGTTCCATACGGAGTATAAAGTCCAGTCTCTCTATCAGGATGCTCAAAGCCCTGCAGGGGAGAGGCTCTGACTATCTTAAAAACCTGTTCATGGACTCCCACAACTGGTACCCATGCATTCCACAGGAAGAGTAAAACCACCAGCCAAAAACTTGTGGGCTGCCTTTTATCCATCAAAGCAAGAAACATGCTCCTCCAAAACTCATGTGCCATCAAAGCCCACAATGCTTTCAAAGCCCTGAGGCTTTAAAAGGCAAAACTTAATTCCACAACTTAGGTTCCCGTCAATATATTATTGACTCATATACAGACACAAAAGGAAAAAGAAAATATACAAAGAAAAAAAAGCTGTCATTGGCCTAATTGTATGATAATTATTTATTGTTTCACCTCAAAATAACAGAAAACGGGAACTTCTGTGTTCTGTGAAAATACCTCAGGTTTTCAGCTAAAGAAAGCAAAGAAACAGCCAAGACAATTACAGTTATGTCTGCTGTGTAACCACCAAAGAAAGGGTCTGAAGTCCAGGAACTACCACGCCAAAGAACTGCTGAGCTCTTCGAATAATATTTTCGCTATGCAGTACAGCACAGGGCTATTAAATTGTCACAGGGAATCAAAGCTTCCTCTCTCAGATCATAAATTAGGTGGTCAAATACAAATGACAGACATAGGCCCTTTTAACAATAACCAATGTGATTTTTTCCTGATCTCATAGTTTTAAGGCATGATTTGCAGAGATTTAAGGCTATAAATTTCTTTAATGTCATCATTTAAATTCTATATAAACCCCACTCCTGTATCAGCACTATTTTTAATCATTACCATGGTGACAAAACCGTAAAGGTGCTTTACACAAGGAGGGCTTTACCACACTTTCAAGAACAATTTCTCTCAACTTAATTTTTTGCAGTTTCAAAGCACAGAAAAACAACTCCCTCTGAACTTTCATCGTTAGATACAAAAACTGATACTCACCCACAGCTATTGTATAAAAAATAATCAGTACTAACGGACAAGGAATTCATAACCTGGACACAGTAAAGACTAGCGAGCGTATCATCATTCAGGTCAAGTATGACTTTATATGACAGTCGATCCCTTTGCAATTAATAGAGCTGCTTGTGCATGGAATTATCTATTTCCTGAAGACACAGATACAACAATCCCTAGGAGAACCAGGGAAGTATTAATCCAAAATTAAAGTTTTTGAATGAAGGCCAACATTGCTTGTTTTAGCATTCAATGCAAAATGTTTGCAAATCCCAAATGACAGCATTGTTCCAGTTTCCCAATTCATGTGAATCAAAACACGGAGTCCATGTAGAAAATGAATTTTAAAACAAAGGTGATGTGATTGTCAACTGCAAGTCAGGGGTGCGTACACATGCTGGGCTGCATGAGCACACGCACAGACAGCAGGATGAGGGAAGGGACTGCTCCCCTCTCCTCAGCGCTTGTGAGACCACACGTGAATACCGTGCCTGGTTTGGGGCTTCGCACTCGGCTGTACAGGCTCTTAGCAATGTCGTACAACTTCAAAGTACACCCCGCATTTAGTGAGGAAAAGGGCGGCGTGGGTGGGGAGAGGACCAGATGATGTTCAAAGGTCCCTTCCAACCTAAACCATTCTACACATTTGCACTGTCCATGCTAACAGATGGGTTAAACCCCTAAACAAGCAGTACTATTCATTAGGGGACAGCTGAGGACTGGTTAATAGCATCAGAAGCAAGGACAAAGTATAGGCAAGCCTTTCCCGAAGATCCAGGGCAGAGGCGCACAAAGCTCAGCTTGAGTCATGCTTCGTGCTTTACCGCAGACCTAGGTCTGTTTTTTCCATAATGTGACAGTTCAGGACATTCCCCCAAAGGCTGTCAACTGACATGTTTCACTGCTGCATCATTCAGCTAGCTAGAAAACACAAGCAACCCACATCCCGCAATGAGAGCGGTGTTCCAAGTTTACTATCAAGCATGTAAAACAATGCAACATGCCCTGTATAACCTTTAGGCGTGTTCCCCCCAACAAATGTAAACCTATACCAGTACTCCATATCAAAACAGAAGACCTAAAGACCCCTGGAGAGGACCTCATGGACATCTTTTTTAATTCAAGCGCAACATGGTACAACATTAGTCAAGTGGTTTTTTTAATGACTAATATTTTAAGCATGTGGTGCAGTAGGGCTCAACGCTTTCTACAGAGGATGGTACCTCTATGTGCTAGGCGCTCTACAAATACACAGAAAGTCCTTAGCCCAAAGACAGCAAGATAGAAACAAGTAACAAAGTAGATGGATACTGTCTGGGCAAATGCCAAGCGTACACATTTGCTAATTTGTGTGTGTCCCAAAATTACTAGTCACAAGCCAAGCTTAGCTGTATTCAACCCCTACAGAAGTGGTTGGTTACCACTGTATCTAGCCTAGATCCAGAAAGGGCAATGAACTGCATGTGTTATTCTCTTTTGTATATTCACAGCAAGTGTTGTTATCTTTATTGATACACTGTTATGACTTATCAGCTTCCAAATACCAAAGATTACATATCATGGTTTCAATCCAACCTCCCTGGTTGAAAGGAACATCTCTTACACAATGGATTAATGATTTGTTTATGTTTGAGGATCTGGACAGTTGTTAACATGTTCTGTTTATTCTCTGGACAAAGATAGTTTGGCTTAGCTATAACCCAAAGGAAATCAGGATTTCTAAAAATAGGCTGAGGTGGCCAATAATCCTTTAGGAGTTGTGATACACACTGATATCCAGATTAAATGAGGAATTATGAGTAACCCTTAGTGGGAGGGTTTGAAATGGAAAACCCAAAGAGAAAATGACTACGTAAGGAACAGTCCGTCCCTACATCCCTGCTTTCTTCAATGAGCACAGTATTCAAGGAGAAACTCACATCTAAAAAGCTGCGTAAGCATCTTGACAGCTAGTTAGTTGGATGACACATAAAACCTCTTGGAGCTGGATCTAAAACACAGATAATTATGTGTTTGGTTTTCTTTTATTTCTGTTTATCTATAGCATCTCTTTTATTATTCTCTGGGCTGCAGAAAGAAATTATTCTTGATTTTTATTTCAATGTTTGTCTCTAGAACAAAAATTATTTCCAGGGTGCTGGCTGGCAAATTGAATTCCCACAGCGTGTTAATCCTTAAAACTGCACCACATAAAAGCTCTCTCACAGACCTTAGTACCTTCATACAAGACCAAAGGATAACCAGTATGTGGCTGAACCTAAGAGCTTCCCCAAATATTTAACAACACAGCTATTCACTGGACCTATCCATTTTCCAGATAGGTCAGATTACATGCAGCATCTGACTCCCGAGGCTTGAAGCACAGGAATAGGAGACAGAAGGACATTGACAGAATATGAATCTGCTCTCACAACTGTAATTTAAGTATTCCTGTTTAAAGATCAAGGGGGGCAATCCTCACTGCTGGAAACTCTCAGAATATCAGTCTGCCATCTCTAAAATAGGTTTGGGCAGGGCAGGGCAGGGGAAGTGAAGGTCTCCTGCTCCACCTACATCTAGTGCCTAGTACGCTGGGGCTCTAGGTTCAGCTGGACCCCCCTAAATGCTTCCACCACACAAGTACGAACAATAGCGAGTTCATCTCTGTTGAATGTTTTCCCCCGAATAACTGCTTCAGCTATCTGCACCAGTTTGCATCTGTGTTCTACATGCCCGCAGAAATGTTTTGACCTATTATTTGTAAGACCACTGGACAAATATATCATTCATCAGCACAACCACCCAATTATAATACAGCTGCGGCGATCTCTCTGCCAGCTGGTGCTTTGTGTAAATGACCCATTCCAGAAGAATAGGCTTCCTGTTTTTTTGTGGGTTCCCTCACTACCTGCTTAATCATCAAACCATACAAATTATGGAGTGAGATGAACCTTGGCACCTGGCTCTTAAAGTCATAGGCTATGGTGCAAGTAAAGTGATAAACTTCACTGAGATAGACTACATAACTGCACTCCTCCACTCTCCCTTCTAGATACAGCACTTCTCTTGCCTCTTAGTTCTGTTGTGATTTCACTTAAACCTGCCAAATATCAACCAAAATAAAGAGCAGAAAGTTACCAGGTGCTCTTCCTCTGAACTATTAAGCAACAAAACCCATCAAAACTATCTCCATTTTAGCAAAGAGAAATTTATTAGCGTAAAGTACCTGGGCAGTGACTAAACGACTGTTCTTATGGGAAAAAGCTACTTGCTATTCTTGGTAAAGGGAAGGTCTTTCAAATCAAGATAATGTTTCACTTGTTTTGCAGAAACGAACTTAACGGGGGTGGGGAGGGAAGCAAGGAAGCAAAAATAAATCCTACTTTGCAACAAGTTAAATTACTCAGAGTTTCCCAAAATGAGAGGCTTGGTCAGAAGCATTGGAGAGTTTAAGGAATACTCCTTTAAAAACAACTTCTACAGAGCAAAGCTCCCTCTCCATGAAGGAAAGGCATGTAAGCAAGCCAGGTCATTCTGTCTAGGCTTCCTGCCCCCCACCCCACCCCCCATAATTTAATTGATGGGGTGGGTGGTGGGGGCGTCAGGTTGCACCTTTACCACTCAGAGTTGCACCTACAATCCTGATTTTCCCCTCAGTGCAGGAGTGAAGTGGGCACATGCCACCAGCACATTAGTACCACAGTCATCCTGGTTGGGTGTGAGGTAGGAAAAGAAATTCCATTTATTTCCATCCATGCTTTCTCTGACCATCCTTGCCTGCCAGAGCAGGAGGGAAAGTAACGGCCACATGGAGATACTATCTCTGCATGCTTTAAGCCCTTCGTTATTCTCAGGAGTCGCAAAGAAAGCAAGACTGGCTAGGCATTGTGTTAACGATACTGTCAAGAGGCCAAAATGAAGTGCCACACCACAGCGCAGCCTTCTGCTATCAGCACTACTGTCCCGTGCTCATTTAGGCTATCAGGGTAACAGGTTGGAGAATATGCCAGTGGTCTGGAAAAGGAGATCTCAACACTTGGCTCTTACTGATAAGAACCTGGATCCGCTCAGAATATGATTCTGCCAGACGCTGATGTCTATACAAAGCACACCAATACTGTAGTTTTGCCACACAACTATTTTGCAGCTATCAAACACACCTACAACAAAACCAGTCTGGTGGGAGGGACTTCCTTATATTTTCACATGTGGTTGCTGTCAGCAGACTGAAATCTTGATAAGCTACACAGCCAACCTGGCCGACTTCACTGAAACCCTGCCGAAGACAAGTCCTGAGCTGAAAAGCTACTGCTTGTGTTTCCCACCACAAGACAAGAGAGGACAACCACATTCAGCATCTGGCCAAAACTTGTTTCCAGCTGCATCAAAGATCCATACAGATTCCATCCAAAGGTCAGCAGCTACAGTTTTTGATGAGGAATGTGCTGCTTTTGAGAGACAATGTTGTCACTGTGATCTACTTCCCCTACTCAGGGCAATCGGTCCCTTGTTCCCACTGAAAATGAGAAAGGGCTCGAGACCTCTGAAACGGAAACTGCCTTTAAATCCAAATCATCCTAAAGCATAAACACAGACTGATGCATAACAGACTGATGCTACTTACAATAAGCAACTCTAAAAGACACTCTTTCTCCCTAGTTTCTCAGAAAAAGAAAAAAACAAACAAAAAACCCAAGTATCCCAAGAGTCCAAAGCATATGATTAGACTGTAGTCATTCTGTAACATACTACACCTCATAGCACAAAACCAAAACCATCCAATCTCTATACTGTTTAAATGTGAATTTACTGGCTATCTACTTTTGGAAGCCAATCACACATTGATAAAGCTGGGCTATGTAACAAGTTAATTTGTCCACTTCATTCACGATATGAACAAAGTGAAACTGCATACATGTTCTGATTTAGGGTTTCTGTAAGAAAAAGACTTTATCCATTCAGGGCCCTTAAAATGAAGCAATGGGGAATGCTAAAAAGTATTCTTAGAGGCAGACAAGGAAGACAGTGAAGTGCAGAACTTACCTTCCACTGCAAAGAATGGAACCACTGATCCCTCAGGTAGCTGTTTGCAGCCTGCAATAAAAAAAAGTAAACCAGAATCATTACTTTCTACCAATGTTTCAAATCACCCAGCCAAAACTAAGCAAATCACCCATGTGTGCCCTAAAACCAATAAGGCTGCACTCACCATATTTTTCTGAACTTTATGACCCTGGCTAACTTCACCCCCAGCCTCATCAGAGTGAGGAAAACTCTTTGCTCAGAGCTACAACTTCACATTATAACCAGTTTATTTTCACAGAAAGCAGTGACATGAAGACCTTGCTGCAAATGTAAAATAACTGAACTAAAACCTTACAAAATATTAACCTCCTATGAAACGGTGTCCAACCAAAAAGACTGTGAAAAATCCTCCCTGATTTCAATCAGGTTTTGGTCAGATCTTTAATGTCTGTAGGATATTTGCCTTTGCTATTAATTATCAGGAGCAGAGTAGGAAGATGGGTTGACATTTTACTAGGAGGGGTGGGTTTTTTCCATACTCTAGTTTCCCTTCTTGTCTTGCTCCTCAGCTGTCCCAAAAGCAATTCAAATAACGTCTTAGCTCTTTCAGTAATATTAAAACAGAGTGAAAAGCATAACACACACAGACATGCAGATACATGCACAGACTGTTTGCAGCAACGGCATAAATGTTGCAATTATCACTCCCAGCAATCACCCATTTTTGTCCGTATTAAGCACAGCTGCCAGAAATTCTCAGTGTGAAGCCAGGTTCGTAGCCAATGAAGGAATAGTTCAACACTCCTAAAGGTCAAAAGGCTCGGTATCAAAAAATACAAAAGCATCTACAGTGACGTAAATATGCATGCCTTAACAAGGTGACATAAGTTTGAAATATTTGAGTGGGTAGAGATGCCCTTTGGCTTTTCCAACTCTATCTCATCGCTGCCAATGGGCAATTTTTACTTAGGATTCAAAACGCTTTACACAATCAGTGAAAATTACAGGATAGCCTATAAATCCATGTTAAAAAAAAAAAAGTTAGGTTCTTCACCAGCTAAAAATCACATACTTCTTGCAAATTAAAGCATCATTCAACAAGGTAAGTATTGAAAATCCACACCACAGAATGAATTTCATTTCCTGACACTGGTTCAGTTCACTGATAATGACAAGAATACTAGAAGTAAAAATGTTGTATGGTTACCAAAACCGTGTTTAACCTCAAGGTCAGATACTGATGTCTTGGTGACATAAATTTGGACTGATTTCTCTGAATTAAATGGAGTAATGCTTTTAAATCTATGCATTACATTTTATTTATTTAGTTAGTTAGTTAGTTAGTTAGTTGTTTTTTAATTAATAAGAATCAATTGCTCCTAGATCTCTAGGCAATAAAGCAGAATAAATCTATCATAAATAAATTTGGCTGACCACAGAGTTTATCAAAAACAAACTTTCCATTGCATGAAGAACGCTGACATATCAGAATATGAATTTGCTACAAATGGAAACAAAAAGCATAACTTCCTTTTTTTTTTCTTTTTCTTTTTTTTCTTTGTATGCAATGAAAAATTGTAAATACATTTAGAGTACAGATCTTCAGGATATTTTAGTTTGCCAATATGTAATGATTTTCTTTCTGTTATTTACACAGTATTTCATATATATATATATGTGTGTGCAATATAACATACGATAAGATAGACCTTTTACCTATATAAGTTACAGAATTGAATTTCAATTCATTATATTTTATACTATATTTTATTATGATAAAAAGGTCAAAAATAATTTGCCACAAAAAGCCTGAAGACCATTTTCAATATAATTAAAAAGGCATGAAAGTAAATATGCTTGGATAGTTCTTATCTTTGTCCAGACAAAATGCTTTTAAAGCCCACCACATTTCTTTGAAAGATTCAATTTCAAATTGAACCCTTTTTTTTTTTTTCTTTTTTTTTAAGGAGAAAACCGTTTCATGGAGGGGAACAAAAAACCCTTCATTTCAAATGCTAGCATCAAAGCCCTTTAATGAATAAGTAAAACTGAAAGTTTTTGTAGGCTTGAGCATGTATATTAAGCAATAGCACCAATAATATTGCAAGTTTCACATCCATTCCTTCCTTAAAAAAACATATGCAGATTGAGTACATAGGAGCTATGCAAACTAAGCTACTGTCATTTAAATTAATAAATTCCAAAATATTCTAGGGGGATGAAGTACTTCTCTCGAACAGGCAAAACGTCAATCTGATTTAGTCCCTGGTCTGACCATTACATGACTTGAACCAAAAATGCACTGAAATCTAAAGTAAGAGCAAATGCTAAAGCCCTAAATGGGAATTGTTGAGAACTGTTAATTAATCTCCTGCTTTTGGGAAGTCAGTAGCTAGAGATTGTAAAACCATTACAAATAATTAGAAAATACTATGGGTAGATAGATTGTGCAGCTGACTCGAGCCTTACATAAACTGGATGACAGAAACTATTAACGAGGACAACAGCATCAGGCAGAGGTAGACACAAGCAGACTGCAAATACTGGAGGAGAAAACAAACAAAGAATGCTATAAAAGGCAAAACCAAAACCAGCAGTGGAAAGACTTGTTTAACTTGACAGCAGCAATATATAAAAAGTAAAATTAGCAAGGTGACCAGGTTCCAAGTGTGGGGCCAAGCACTGTCTACACATAGTGTTAGCTATTGTAGAGCAGAAGCGATCAAGAAAATTTGCATCTGGATCTAGGTTAGGAGTTTGAACCACTCTGAAACTAGAAACCCTCAGAGCTCGGGCTAGCGTTCAAGACCACTTCCAAGGAAAACGAAGACAGAGGAGAAAAAGTGAACAAAAAAGTAGAAAAGCAAACCTTTATGGAATCCCCACACTTCTATTAATGATCAGGACTCGACAGTAAGAGGTACTTGGAAAGTCAATGGTCATTTCACCAGTGCTCTTTCCACAGTGTTCAACACAGATAGACTGAATGCATTTAACCCACCACCGTTATCTGGATGGAGCTGTCTGACACCAGCGCTCCCCAATTCTCCCAGACTAATCCTTCCAGTGCACCCTTCCGCCTGCCTGACTCCAGCAAGCTGCAAAACCACAGCAATGTGCAGGAAACGCTGGATCTTTTGCGGAGGACAACGAAGAGCTCGCTCTTGCACAGCATCCCTTGCTCCTCCCTCCTCTTTTTCAGGCTTACACTGAGAAAGGGACTACACGGAATATTTCTTTCTTATCAAAAGAACCGTGAGCTTCATCGCATGCCTGGATGATGGAAGAGCCATCAGGCTCTTGTCAGTGCTCATCCAGACAGCCGTCCAGCCGATGGCCACCTCTGCGCACACTGACTTACTCAAGCGTGCAGGTTATAGTGCATAAGATTTTTGAAGTTTGGAGCAATGAGCACCAAAGTGTAAAGCAGCGGAGGGAACTACAATTCATTTATAGGGGCTGCACACATGTACATGCCTGGAGCCCAGCACTTCTGCACTGAAGTCACCACTTCCCGGGAACTGACACCTACTGTTTTTTTTACTCCAGCTGAGGGCATAACCTACTATATTTATTCAGCTCTAGGGTATAATAAAGAGGAGAAAATGAGACACAAAAGAGTTTAAAACAGGCTTTCCTTAGGCATTCTGACCACACAGGGGAAGTTTTTCTTACTCATAGCTTTGCCCACACAGTGGGTCCTGTTCTACACCATTAATGTTACAGCTACCTTTCCAACTTAAAAAAATAAAGATTCAACCTGGAAAAGTTGTGCCTGCTGCTGCCAGAAATAGTCACTGAGACAGGAATGATGTATAATGGAGATTTTATAACCTATCTATGTAAAATAATAGTTTGGGCCCCCTGTGTGTTTGGTACTTTTAGGTCCCAATACTGCGAAGAATTTTGTTCTCAAATGCAATGGCTTTAGCAGGGTTCTGGGTGGCACACGGTCCAACTGATTGGAGCTTCTTGCACAATGAAGGCCTCCCGCTGTTTTTGCACAACTGCAACGTAGTAGAAAAGTACTTTAGAAAACAGGAAAATGTGGCAGTAAAACTCTTAGAAGGTGTAAAAAAGATTCCAAGTACTTGTAGCTTATTTATTACTATTCCAATGAGGAGGAAGAATATCTACTTTAAGAATGCCTACTGCAGGTAGTACTTTTTTTTTGAGAGGAGTTGATCCTGCAACTGTGTTCTGAAGGATTTTATATTCTAATTTTTGGGGTGTAAATGGTCAGTCAGAGAGGAAAAGCTACCTGGGATCAGCTGCAGCACCAACTTGACTCATAGGATTAACTTCATCAGCTTCAAAAAGACAGCTCACAGGAGGAAAACTGTGCAAGAGATTAAATACCCGCATATGCAGAGCTTTAGTCAACATGAGTAACTTTACATCTCTGCTCAAAAAGGGAAGTATTTTTCTCTGCACCCAAAGTACTTCATTTCTTAGCCAACAAGTAGGAATACACTTTTGCATTAAAAAGCAGTGAACTTTTTAGAAGCAGATTTTCTTTTTGCTCACAAAAATAGGAAACTGAACACTTATTTCATGCCAGCATTACATCCCCTGCAGTAATTTCCACTCAGGCAAGGAGGAGACAAAATAGGAACCTGCCTGCTGCTGAGAAACAGAACTCCTGAAACTCTGCAAGAAACTGACCACTCCAGAAATGATGGCGAAGACCTTTAGCTAATATCAATACTCACAGCTCCACTGATACCAATATGTCTACAGCAACAAGCATCAGCAGAAAATTTGTCATTTCCACCACAGCACACATGCCATGCTACCAAGTTCTTTCAACCCTAAGTTAGCACTACGGCATCTCTTCTTACTGGCATGTGCGTTAACTCAGAAGAATACAAGAACAGGCTTGTCCACGTAGCAAAAAGTTCCCAGATTTTTCCTTACAACTGCATCCTTCACACATACCCTCCTAAGGGATTTTGCCATCTGAAAAGATGTGGCAATAAGTGGGACTTGACAATCCGGATTCTGTTTTTAACTCTTCCTGGTTTTATTCTGTTTCTCTTTCCCTTGCTTGTTCTCTGGTCAGGACAAGGTTTTGTTATGCCTTCCTCTAGCTGATATTCATTACCGGGACTCGTAGAATATTGCAGGTTTCTCTGCACCAATCTCTTATCAGCCACAGGAACAGCAGAGGAGAGAGGCTCAGGGCTGCAGGAAGTCGAACCCCCACGGCACGCACGCTGCTGCCTCACGCAGACTGTACAAAAACTTTATATTGCTGATGCAAATCCCAGCGTTGCACCTCCATGACACGGGCAGGCCTGCAAGTGAAATCTGCCACTCTTCTGGCTTAACTCAAGGTACAGATAGAGTTGCTGGTAATTGCTAGAAATGCCGTTTTCCTCCTGAAAATATTCCCCATCTCTGCTGGATTCTGGTCCTTGCATGAGCTCTCCACACCAGCAACATCAGCTAGACTCACACTTAAAACAAAAGCCAGGTTCTCTTTGGAGACTAAAATAAAATGTTACTAAAATATCCAGTGGAAACATTTACCAGGGGGACTCCCTGGCAAAAACAGCATGCTCAAGCACCGAGCTGAACGTGTGTGTGTGACTGTTGTGCTTGTCAAGGCTTCCTGTTCTGTTTGTTTTTCCTTCCGACTACACTTGATTGCCAAGAAATGAATAAAACAACACTAGCGATAGGGATGGAAGTGGCGGCCTTAGGGCATTTAGGATCCATCTGAAAGAAAGGAAACCACGGGAAAGCAGGCAGTACTGTCGTGACTGAAATACCAAAAACTTTTTCCTGGGACTCTTCCTACAATTGGTGTTAAGCAGCTTGTGAAATCATACTCTAAATTTCTTTTCAATCTTTTTCAAAAGGTTATTCCAGTTATTTCACTATCAATAGCAGCATCCTCTTCATAATCATCCACACAATACCATAACTGCACACAGTGCTTTACAAACGGAAAGCGTAAGAGCAGAAGTTCAGCCCAGCTCAAGGAAGCCCAGCTATTACTGACACTAAAGAGCTCCCACTTCTTCATCTTAGCTCCTATTTCCCAGCCTAAAGAGCTTGTGGCCTACGAGCCAGCTTCAGCAACACCTTCTTTCACACCTGCTATCCCAACTGTAGGAAAGGAAAAAAAAGTCTGTGAGAGTTGACTGCTGCTCATCAGATGGACCAGGGACCACATCATTTGGCAGGAGGAAAGAAAACACAAGCCCCCAGCACGTCTGGAGAACTGACCGCCCGTGACTCCCACGGGGGACGAGGAGAATCCCCGAGCGCTGGGTGGTGAAACATGCCTGCGCTCAGACAGTTGTGCTCATACAACAAACGCTGAGTGGGAAGCACACGCACGAAGATGCCTTTTCAATGCGATCGCAGCCCAGATTAAGCTGTTTGCTGCCTGAGAACCAAATCCTCCTCTGAAACCCAGGTAGACACGTCCTGTTAGCGTGATCTGATTTCTTAAGAGGAGCTGCATCACCTCCGGCGTTGCCTGTCAGATTTCATGTGTTAAAATAGGTTGGGATGGGTCAGTACTGCTATGGGAGGACATCAGGATGATGTAAGGAAAGGTAATGGCACTCTTCCTTCTCTGACTCATTACTGTGCAGTAATAAGCCAGAAATAGACCTTGGTGACAGCAGACAGGGGGGATGAGAACTTGAACATGGACTGGGACTCTCTTGTGACATTTATCATGGCTAACACAGACAAATAAACGAAGGATGCTCTGACACCACATGCTGACATCCTCCCACAAGGATTGCTGGAAATGAATTTCCATCTGAGGGAAATGCCAGTTGTCCAAAATTTCCTTCTGCTTCAAATCAGTGAAGCAGAAGTTGGAATTTTAAATTGTTCTGCAAAATGAAAAATCAGGAAAGCCTGTGATTCAGAACTACTAAAATGCTTCATTTTATGTCAAACCATGTCAATAATATCCCATAGTATTAAAGAATTTACAATACAGCATCTGCAAAAACATACATCAGAATATAAAACTGAAATTAATCAGAAATATGAAATAAATCAGGGGGTAGTCAAAACAGTTCATTTAAACATTTTTATATATACAAACCTGATTTAGATCAAGTTTTTGGAAGAAAAACAAAACAAAACAAAAAACCAGATTTCACCAAAAGTGCATTTCAGAAGAAGCAGTACTGGGAACGTGTTTTGGACTAGTTTGACTTGTTCCACTATCATACACTTCCCGATACCAGAGTTGGACATTATATCAGAGCATGCTGCTGCTCAGACTAGCAGGGAATGATTTTATAAAAGACTGGAAGTCCCAATTTCCCATAAATGTATTGAAGTGCCTCAGAAATCTGGAAATAACTGAAGTATGCAAGGGCTGCTTTCTCAGCATCTCCGTTTCCCAGCACCTCGGTGAACGTGTTTTTTGGATACTTAGACTTTTCATCACCTATACTAGAGAATTTCTGCTGAACTCAACTACTTGATAAATCTGGGGTTTGCATCTTCATTTCTTAAGTGTACTAAACATAACTTTTAGTACTGTTTTGGATTTGTGAATACATATTACAACTGTATAAGGGAAATCTATTTTTGTACTCCCTCTAATCTGGCCACATTTGATGAATTGAGACGCTACCAAGGACCAAGTCATACTAAAAACATTTTTAAAGTTTGTATTTTCAATTATGTTGAAATTCCCATAGAGTTATAATGTAATCTGATCCAGTCTGCTCAGCCAGTCAGCAATAAACATAACAGAAGCCCAGCTCACTCCACTTCTTTATCAGTTCCTGTAAGGTTACATAAAGACACCAATCTTTTCGAAGAAAATACTAAAGCATCCACGCTAAGATGTTACTTTCTCACAAATGTAATTATTTGTTTGTTGGGGTTTTTTAAAGAAACAAAAGGCAGGCTGCTCCAGATTAAAGTCTGCACGCCCTACCAATTTCCTTTAAACTCAGCAGGGAGCTGTGGGTTCAAACTTTATCTTGTTTCCTACTCAGCAAGCCTGTAAAGGCAGCTACCATAAACTATAGAATAAAGACTTAGAAGTGGAATTTGGAAAGGCAGATGTAACTATTCTGGCTGTTGAAACAGATATAAACATAAACGCTAGCACCACTAAGAAAACTTATGGAAAAAACAGACTCAAAATTATCACAAGAAAAAAATCAAAATCATCAAACTTGACAAATTAGTTTCTTCCTAATTAATTCAATTAATGGATTAGGCAAGGAAGATCTCATCAATAATGAGGACCCTAATCTAGCTGTTGGGAAACCATGGCTTGTCTTCCTGCTTTCACCGATGTCACACACAGTAGAGGCTTTTTAAACCACAGAACCAGGACTTAGGTGGACTTGCAGCAGCCTGTCTTAAATTCAGACTCCCTACACTCCCCGGTAATGCCTAAAATCAGTAAGTAATGCTAAGCCACAGAAATTCACTAGGCACTGAGCAAAGGCATTTATGTATGTTCCATGTGCAATGGGACACATGCCTGTGCTTCAAGGACATGTGAAAAGACACACAAATGCCACCTATGCACCAGGAGTTAGATGTTCTCAGGTCATCCCAAACTTATTTAGCTGCACCAATTTCAGATTAAAATGTGGGAATGGCTGCAGCACCCTTTCACAGGGCTGCAAAACCCCAGGATGACACCAGTCAAGTAAATGAAAGAGAGCTCCAGAAATATACTCCACAAAGGATGTGGCCATGAATGTTTCCATGTACACCTCTAACCATTTCAGAGTGAAAGTCTGTTTCCCATGCTGAAAATCATCAAAACCTCATGGTATGTTTACGACATTCCAAAACCATCCCAAACCCCAAGCACAGGAACCACGTGAAGAGCTGAAGTCAAGTACTGTGTTCTCTAGGCTGCTATTATAATCAGCTCTGTGTACAGACAGACGCATCAGCCTGTCTGAAATGAAGGCAAAGAAGAGCTGGACCTAGCTGGACCTCATATTAGCGCAACCTAGAGTTAGTCATATCGGCTTCCCAACTCAGAGTCAACTTTGCTGTTCCACGTCTCTACAGAAGTCTATAGTATGGAAAACACAGACCAGCTTGGCGCCTAGCCTTGGGTTACTGAATGATACCACTTGGGTTATTTTTCACGTGATCTGCAGGTAGAGACGTTTCAGAAGAGCTTTAACTAAACCCTCCCTGGATACATATGGTGTCACATTCTTTGTGGACCTACAGGGGCTTCAGCAAACAATTCACCACCAAGAAATAATGAAATGCTGGATTGTGCACCATGGTGCAATGTGTACCATGATTCTCTTGGACAAATGATCCAGCAGACATGGTCATCACAGTCATTAGCGTATCATTCAGTATGTTCCCATCTTTTTATCTATCAGACTACATTTTGTGCAAAAGTGGTACAGTTAAAGTAAGTGTGTGTGTGTACACACCCAAATACACAAGCTCTATTGTGATCAATCCTCTGAAGTTTTTCATACTTTTTCAAGAAAAAATATCCTTTTTAACTTTTCATGAGTTATCCACAGTTTAAACTGGTTTTTTTCTTCGCATTTTCTGCAGAAATTGCTCACCCAGTCTGTTCACAGTCCTACCTGCATGAAATGCATATACACAATAGTCATGGCTGTATATTCAACTGAAAAAGCAAATTCCTGAAGGGCAACAGGTAATAAATTGTCTTTGAAACAATGTTGAGAACTATGGTAAGAGTTAAGTTGGAGTCAATTCATTCTTTTTAATTTCTCTGGGGGCCAAGCAGCTGGGTCTTCAATCGCTTTTCTTTTCCTACTCCAAAGTAGTTCCAAAGCTCAGTGCTGTGGAGTGCTTTTCTGTCACTAAAACTTGCAGTGACCTAAGGAATCCTACAGAGCCTCACAAGTGGATGAAGAAATCTGGAATAATGTAAACGCAATGTCTTCTGTTTTAAAATAACATTTAGAAAACTAGCATATGTAGATATCCATACAAATATACTGAAATCTTCCAGTGAAGATTGAATATCTTTTTTTAAAAGATACCTGTCAGTTCCAGTGCAAGTTATGGATTTCCTATATGAACAGAAGGTTGAAATTTTTAACTTTTTTCATGCAGGAATAAGACTATATGTAAAAATACAATTGTTCCAGGCTTGCATCAATGTGCTTTTCCACAGAGCACTATTTTGATGCACATAATCAGCAAGAAGATTTAATTGCTGTAGCCCAAAATTTCCATTGTGACTGTCAAACAACATGAAGAGTTTCAGAGGTATCATCCCGAGCAAATTTTCTGGTGGTTAGATAATTTGACAGCACTGAGTTCTCTGTCTTTTCTGAGTCCATCTAATTAAGATTTCATGCATAGCAAACAGAAGTTAAAGGAGATTCATAGTAAGAGAGAAAGAGAATTGTACTTCTGTGTTTACTGTACCTGCAGTAAGACAGTACCCCCTGGGATTGTGAGCTGTAAACAGTACTTAGGGGCATTCTCCCAGGAGAGCAGTTGAACATCTTCAATAGCACTGTAGGAAATGGAGTTTTCCATGTACCCAGTTGGCTGCAAGAAAACAAAGGAGAGTAAAAAAAAAAATGTTTACTTAGTCATTAGAAGTTTCACAATTTCAAAGTAAGAACAGCACTAGCAAAATTACTGTTGGTGTTGAAAATACCTGCAAAATATCTAATTGGAAAGCAAAATTCCTATACAGGCCATTCAACAGAGAGATTCATCCAGCCACCTTCATCCAACTCGTTCAAGTGTTAAGATCACTCACATAAAAACAAAACCAGGCCAAACCTAGTTGCCTGAAATACAAAAATGTCAAACTGCACTTGTTCTGGACCCAAAATCAATGGAACATAATTTCAAGTTGAACTGAGTTAAGAAGGGGTCTGGCCATGGACGTGCTATAAATGTGTGAAGAAGCATCTCAGTCACACAGACAGAACAGCAGTGTACTATATTAAGGCAGTTTCAGTCCACGCATTCTTCTTGTTCTCCCTGGCTGCAAGGTTGATCAAGCACATCATCAAAATCTAGACTGATATATTTGACAGTGCTTCTCGGGGCTCCAAAGATTCAGCCCTCAACTTTCAGCAAAAGCAGAGCAAAGCAACCAACCTACTCATCTCAGCCTACTCATCTTAAGTACGTTAAGTACTGGTTTCCTGCACAGACTGCTGATGCCCAGTTTAAAGTGAAAGTCACAATTAAAACATAAATAAGTAACTGTGCTTTGCAATTACATGTACAACATAAATTGACAGTAGCAAGGAAACAAACTTAAACATGAAACTCCTTATTAGTATCCCTAGTATCTGTAATTCTTAAGCATTACAGAAGTACAATTATCTCTGAGACAAGCTGAAATATAAATGTATATATGCAAGCACATGTAAAATTATGTCCTAAACATAAATAAATACACAGATACATAGCCATGTATCTATCGAGTATATGTACATACACCATACTTTATGTGAGTCTTCATGTTGTTTAAGTAATTTGAGTATTTAACAGAGGTGCTCAAAGATGTCATTTATTTCGCTTTGCTACAGTGTAAGCGAACTGATCAGTATTGCTATGGCAGAGAAACTATTTTCATACAAAAATGATTAATCCCACCACGTGGATAAACCCTTGGGTTGGCCATGTCTTGCAAGAGAATAGAGCTCATTACGTTTATGAATTATTTTCTCACTATTACTGGTTTACATATAACTTAAACTTCTCAAACTTACTCCCACTGCGCCCAATACGTAAGTTATTTTTAACTGACAGTCTTGAAATAAAGAAGGCAGGGGAGAAACCACATCTATTTCAGGGTCAAACAGGGCCAACTCTTAAAATCACAACACAGGATTCCTGGGGGCGAGTGTGAAATAAGCAAATTGCGTTTGGAATGTCTCTACTTCTAATTGGTACAACCTTCTTCCATAAGTTAAGTAGGTGGTGCATCTGGAAATCGTACTTTGAAGTTATACACTTCATACATGTTCATAAGGCCATGAACGTCATCTGCCAAAATGCAGTGATGGCCCTGTCATCCACCTTTGCTGCTACAAAAAGACAGTTGTCTTTTCCCCAAGAAAAACCCAGCAAGCCAGGGAATTGAACTTTAATATCTTTTTCAGTAATGTTTGTTGTGGCAGCATTCATTTTACACTAGCCCTCGCTGAAAACAATTTTCACTGTCTCTTTAACGAAAACCTTGTTATGCAGGAAGTATGATAAACTTCTGCTTATTCATTTACCCACAATATTGTTCTACACTAGTGACTGGAATCCCAGTGGCTTAACGCTGATACTGTACGTCATGAGTTGCCTACTGGAGAGTAATTATCTTGTTCTCACAGGAAGTCAAAGGCCCAAGATCCTTTGGTAATCAGCATTACAACACTCAGGGAAAAATATGAAAACAGCCAGCATAAAATCTAGTACGCTCAGGAGGCAAAGTTATCAAAAACGTGCTCTGAAAAACTGGAGAAGGGTGAAGTCCAGAACCAGCCGACACAAATATAAAATTAAATTAATCAAAGCAATTTAAATTTCTCTCTTAAGAAGGTGCTGACTGCCCTTTAATACCCTCCATTAACTTCAAAGAGGATTTGAAGAATTCTCACAGAATCTGTTCCCAAGAGAAGCCTCTCCTACACCTTAAACCATCCATTTAAACAGCATTAAAGACAACTGATCCAGTTCAATCACAGCTCTGTAGCCATACACAAGTGATTTCATCTCAGGAATAAACCTCTTCTCATAGAGCAGTCCTTTTCGTTAAGGAGAATGGAGGAACACAGAGTTCTGCAGTTTGCAAAGGATGGGAAGACTACCTAAACCATAACATGGAATTACACAGATGGCTAATCTCTCCAAATGAAAGCATTATGCCAATGAGGTAGTTTATATAGCACTCTCATGATCCCACTTCCATACCTTCTACCTAGTCATACCACACACAAAGCTTTATACAGTTGTTTGCTATCTTACTCAAAAAATGAATAGCCCAAATCTATTTCAATCTCTATATGCAACATATGCATTGTTTCTGTTTTCATTAAAAACACCATGTTCTAGGAAGTTAAATACTTTCAATTCTGAAAACACCAGCTATATAGGCAGCTTCACCTCTGTTTTGCAATCGAAAGAGTCTAAAGCAAAGTGATTTATCACTGGGTAGAGTTCCTTGAGACTGTGCTTACAGATGCTGTCAAACGCTGAAGACTGCACTCCCACATCAGGGCTGTGCAGAAATGCTCTGAAGAAGCACTGAAACAGAGCTGTCCTCGGACCCGAGGCTTCCCAGACCTCACAGGGCTAGGGTGCTCCTCGCAGGGACACCACGGCACACACGAGGTAAAGGTCAGCCCCACACAAAAGGACAACTTACTTAATCCCTGCACAGAGCGGTGTTCCCCCCGTTGTGTTTTCTCAAGACCAAGCACAGTTCAGCCATTTACAGGAAATGGCCTGAGGTAAAACCACAGCCTGAGTCACTGGTTCCTCTTAAAATACAGACTATTTTGACATTCAGGTATGCAAACGTCGATCACGGTGAATCACTGTGGTCGATAAATAAGCAGTGCAAGTGTTGCACGTTCTCATGTTCCAGCTGGTCTTGCTTACACACACCCCCAGAAACTGCATCCTCACCCCCAGGTCACTTCATGGGAAATTCAAATTGGAACAACATGAAAGACCAGAAAAGTGGATTCAGAGATTTGAAAATGCCTAAAATGAGACAGATCCTCGGTGGGTCACCGTGAAGCACCTGGCATCAATACTAGTCTTAAGCAGCATTCCCACCTCCATCCACCCACTTTGCCTCTTCCCGTACAAATATTTGTCTGGCTGTGGCGTCAGGCAGATCAGGGAACCCATCCAGCTTTTGCCAGACTACTTTTTAGCTCCTTCAGCCCCATTTCTAATGTGAAACAGAAACTAGTATGTTAACATAACTTAGGGGGCAGCCTATCACGGGGAAGGGAGTGAGCAGTGAGGACCTGAATATTTCAATCTAATTATTGGTATGAGACAGTCTACAGCTACAGCTTCTCGGAGCAGTAATACATCAAGTTCAGTTGAAAATGCCTTTATTTAAGAAAATAATAATTTTTATTTTTATAGCTGTCGTTTTTGAAAGGAGATTTATACTTCTTGGCAAAGTCTGAAATCTATCAAACGAAGCAAGATAATGCACTTTTCTCATTCACTCTACAAAATTAATCTTGACTTAGGAAACTTTGGCCAGAGAATCTACATATGTCAGCTTACAGATTTACAGTTACAGTTTTAACTTCTGGCTGTTTGCTGTTGAACATGTTCTGAAAAACTGTAAGAGACTCATAAATGAAAATGAAATTTATTACAACAAACAAAAACCCTAAGTCAAGGAAAGATTTTTCTCCTCACATTAGCCTTTAGCCTCATAACAGAACATGCAATTTCTCCATTGGGAAATCAGGTATGTTTTAACCTCAGTGAGAACTTTGTCTTTTTCCAGTTCCATAAAGATTTATTAATCATACAGCTTTGAAACAACTTTGTACCAGAATAGCCACACACCAAAACCTACTGTAAATCAAATCTATGGGGAATCCAGTGCTCCCAAAACTGGAAGAACATGTAGGCTCACGCATAAGGCTAGTTTTCTGTTAGCGTTTCTGGGAAAAGTCAGCAGCAGCAGACTACTCAATAATGCAAAAATCTGCCCACTTGTTTCCATGGGAAATTCTAAAAGGGAAAGAATAAACATGACGTCCATTGTTAATATGAGGCTTGTATGCACTTACTCATATAATAATGTACTAAATCTTCAGCTGCATATTTTCCAAAGAAAGCATCTAGAAAAGATGAATTCTACAAATAGAGATGGTTATTTGCATTATAACATATTTAGACTGACAACTCCCACCAACACAACAGCAATGAAGAATGATTTTCCCAATTAAATACTCCGGATGGTGGGGGGAAATGGGGCTATTCCAGACCCTTGCTCTTCCACTGTCAGGTGGTTATTTCTCTCTTGACTGCTCTTAAGAATGAGCCATGCTGCTGTAGCCCAGGATGATGAGCATACTCTATTACATATAAGTTCTCCATACCCAAATAAGATTGAGTCCTGCTGAGTAAAATGCAGGAAGACTTGATTGCTCTCAAAACTTTGATGGGGGTGGAGACTATTCAGTCGGCACACTGAAGGGTAATGGACTCTGAAACTGCTGAAAACAATGGATGATTTGAAATAAATCTCTGTTAGGAGACATCCATGGCTCCAGAGAACGCCCCTGCAAATGTAGCTATTTCAGATAAGAGCAATTAACATCTTTGTTCATTAACTATATAACCTATCAGAAGACATTTATCAAGTTAAGCAATTAGTAGTACTACGCCATAATATGCAGCGCAGTACAATTTGTCTCACTTTTGATATGGAAGAATTTACTGCCATGCTCACTTGTCATAATGACTTGAAAGAGTTTAAAGTCAATGTTAATCTCACAGAGATTAACGTGATAAGAAAACAGACAGAAAGACTAACAGCGGGGAGACACCCAACTCTGCCCCAAAGCTGCGCAAAGGAATTTCTGAGCTTCCTTGGAACAACATTCTCATCTAATCCATCACACTTCCCAGACCCCTGCCCTGCCCATCATCACTATTCCCTTCCCACTCCTCGATAAGTAGGAGGTTTCATGTGTTGGACCATAAGAAAAGACCTCACTTGCTCTGTGCATTGGGAGTTCTACATTGGGTGAAATGGGTGCTTAATCGAGGGACGCATGGGGAAGAGATCTCTCTGTGGGGCAAATCTAAATTATTTTTGCTTGGAGGTGCTTTGTTCCCAAATGTATCCAAGTTTGGTAGCGATGCTTGGTGGGGTTTTGTTTGGCTGGTTTTGGAGCTTTTTGATACATGGAAACAAATTTGGACACAGTGGCCCAATTCCTCAGTGAGGCTCTACCCATCCATCTCAGTTGAAGCCTAGGGTGTACTACTGCATAATTAATGATAGGAAAAAGAGGGAGGAGTTTTCCTACCACATTTATTTGTGTGTGGGTGACTGTGTGTATAAACATCCATGTGTGTATGTGTGTGTATAAATGTACACACACACACACACACCCCTGTCTTTCTTTGTAGCTACACAGAGACAAAAGGTAGTAGAAATACATCCCATATTTCTCTACACAAAAATACAGCGGCAACTGTCGTATGCTCAGTGCAAAGTAGCTCAACTTCAGTAAGTGACATGATTTAATTGAGAAAGGCCAGATCCTCTGCTGAGCTGATCATCCAAAAGACTTCAGTGGAACTTCACTGATTTATACCAGCTGGGAATCTAACTCAGAAATTCAACCAAATCTAGCTTTGCAGCAAAAATGTGCATAAATCTCTTTCTTTCCTCTAAATATTTAAGACAACTAAGACTGGAGGCTGTTGCATTAATTAACCTTACAAAACTGATAAAAATGTAAGAGCTGCCAGTAAGAAACAGATTACCCCAGACCGTGCAGAAAAGAAACCCTTCCAATCTGCAGTGAGGCTGAAGTATCAGTTCTGTGGAGCTATAGAAAATGGACAGGCCTAAACTGTTCATCAAAGAGCTGACAAGAAAAAACTGGTCTCAACATTAAGACATATGAGCTACAAAATCTGCAAAATCAGTGCAGCAGACACCAGCAGAGGGAAGAACTTCAAATTAATTGAGATCCAAAATAAGTTTAAAGCACAGAACAGAAGTTCATCATTAAGAAGAAGGGAAAATAAGGTCATATTATGGGATATGTACCATGACAGGAGAGTTAAATATGCAGGAAAAATTTACTATGTTAGCTGTAATGCATACAGATTTTTTTTTTTTAATGAGGAGATCCTTCTCTTTTACTGTCAAACCCAGCTGAAGGAGCACTTCTAAGTGTTCAGTTCATTTTAGCAACAGTTATATTTAGCAAAATAACACATGTATCTTGAAGACCTTCTGAAGATGCCCATCATCAAGATGACCCTGTCTAAGAAGCCTGTAAGAAATCAACCCTTTCTCTCTGGTTAGCCTAGCATGACAAAGGGAACTCCACTGGGACTTCCAGTAGCACTGAACACGTAACTGGCTGCGGTGCTAGTGTCCAAAAAGCTCTCTCTGAGGTCAAGCCTAAGTAAGAAACCTTGTCTCCTGCTTTCAAACCTCTGCTAACAGGAATGAGAACATTCTGCAAGGTGCCCCTGCCCCACTGCAGAGCTAGAGGTTGACCACAACTTGCCACCGAGGTGGTGGCCAAATCCGCCAGATCGCCACCCACGGGCAGGACGGCTGCTCCCAGGCTGGTGATCGGGAGCAGGGAGGGAGGGAGACGGGTTTGACGCAACCTGCCAGACACAGCGAGACTTTCACAGACCCTGGCCCGACTCACCTGCCAGGCGGAGCGCCTCTGCTCAGAGCAGCAATTCTCCAAGCGTGCGCTGCAGCCTTAAACCCCTCCTAATGAACGTGGGGAACTTCAAGGGAAGAATTACTATCCCCCACTTACCAACCTAGAAGAAGAAAATCTCAGTTAAGGTTGTAGCTGCATCATGCTCTTGATCATGCTTTAGGTGACATGAGAAGCCTGAGAGATGTGGGAAAAGAGCTCAGACTTCCTGAATCCAACTATGTGAATCAGTTCCAAACACATCCTCCTCCTCCCCTGAAACTGCATAACCCATTCTTAAGAAGGACCATTCCTTAGCAGGGTTCATGTTCTCCATCCCTTTGCATTTATCACTGCACTCCACGACATCCCTCCTAGGGAGGAAATACTCAATAACCTTGATGAGACAGGTAGGTCACCTATCAGCCCTCCTTGAAATTACTTCAGGAAGGAAGGGACGCCACCAGCCAAAATACAGCAGGTACACACCTTCTCACAGAAGCAACAATATGCATACAAGAGTAGCAGGGACTTACTGCAGAGGACTACACACACACGTACTTCTGTAAAACAACTGTTACGAGGAATACTGGAAAATCCCTAACTTTTGGCCAGAACATGAAACACCTAGTGACTGCTAAACAGATCTTTGCTAAGTCACCATAGCGACGATGATGTGACAGAAAACAAAACCGCATCCACAAACCGTTCTTGAGTCAAGGCTGCTCTCTATTTTCAATTCTCTTTCAATAAATCAGCCATGTGGCACGCCATGAAATGTATCAAATGCCGATAAACCAGAGAGAGGAGAAAGGGCTGGGTGGAAGGATTTCAGTCCAAGCCAGACACAATGTACGCTATACTAAAATGCCACCCTTTAATGACTATTTTAACCAGAGGCAGCCCTGAGAGCTGGAAATGAAAGATCATCAGCTGAGTTCAAATACAAACTTGGCACCTGGAAAATAATCAGTCTGTTAAATAACTGGAAACGTGGCCAAACTGACATGTACTACAAACAGGAGATCTCTGTTTGGTTGTGTTTTTTGAAATTGGTTTAGGTAATTGCAATAGCATGTTTCTGTTGCATATTGTCCTTGCACTTACTCTGGTTTTTACTTCTGGTTTACTGATCTTCAAAGGCCTGCCATTCATTATCTCTAGTAGGTCAACAAGAGGTGAAGAAGGAAACCGCAACTGTTATCAGTAGGGTCAGATCCGCTTTGCAAGGATCTGCACCTCCCATGGAAAATTTTAGGGCTTTCCAAACTGAAAAGGCTGAAGACAGCTGCAAGGGAAGCAGTACATTCACCTCTGTCACCTATACATATGAAGTCTAACCTGAAAGGTGATCCAAGTATAAAATACCGAATTGTTAAGAAGCTGAGCTATCCAGGATCCCATGTCTCATTAGAAATACAGAATTTGACTCATGGACTCCACAATCCTGAGAGTTCTCACCACCTTCTTAATGTGCATCCCAGCTCATTTCTTACTACAATTTATTTACAAGATCTAGAAATTAAATTGTTGCAAAACTAAACACAGCATAAATATGCTATATATTAAGTTCTTGTTCTTCACTCAGACAAGCATTCTCCAAAACTACTTATCATGTCCATGTCTTTTACATGTAGAGCCGTGAAACCCTTGGACACTGCAATAGACAAATGGTTTCCATTAACAATTTTTTCCTTTTCTTTTTAATGCACTTTTAACCCTGCAGTTCCCAGGACACCACATCCAATCTCAATCTGATAAACAAGTACAGGACAGGGAGTGCAGTAACCCAACTACACTTCTGAATTCCCAACAGGGAATGCCCTGTGCTGATCTTTTTTGGAGAAAAGATGAACAAGTCTGGAGTTCTGTCATGGTTTAACCCCAGCCAGCAACTAAGCACCACGCAGCTGCTCACTTAGCAAAATATTAATATAGCTCTCTGCTGTACATTAGATAAGAGAAAGGACATGTAGCAGAGCCTTCAAAAAAGCTGTAGATATTCTGTTAATGATAGTCTCACTAAACTCTCACTGTTAGTAGGCAAAAAAACCCAGAGACCTCCTGAGGATGAGTCACAGCCACTTGGAATCACCTTCTGCTACAGGAGGAGGTGGGAAAACACGGTTCAAGTGCCAGCGTTTTGTTTCACATGTCCTACCTTCAACAATAATTTGGACAGTTCTACATAATTTTAAGTGAGATCCAGCTCTCGTGTCTGCAGCAGTGATTTCCTCTTGATTTGGTGTCTCTCTCAGCGTTACAGAATGACACTCTGACACTAACGGAAAGTGTCCTTTTCTTCTTTTCTTCAGCAGGAAGTCTTCTGCAAAATTGTGCTTGCAGACTCCTGGTCCCACCCATAACCTCCTCCACTGTTGGTCTTCCTCATTGTTTAATGACTGACTGACTGTTTGTACTGAAAGGGAGTGTTGCTATTTAAATAGAGGGTAACTGAAATATGTGCGATACCTCCATGGAAGGGAGATGGTGAGGGAATGGAGAAGGAGAGGGCAACTGCAGTGAAATATCAGAGTAAATATTTGAGAAAAGTGTCAGTTGACTGGTAAGTGCACAATGGAGAGGACACAGAGCACCAGTTAGAACCTAAATTACCTTCATGAGCTCCCTTACTATGCAAAAGGATACAATGAAGTATTTAAAGCGACACTTCCTCTTTTGTTTAAAAAAAATGAATTAAATATTTAGCTAAAATCATAAAGGTATTGTGCTCACAGAGAATGAAGTGGTATGAAACTGGCATACCCAACTACAGCTAGCAAACTTTTAGTTTCAATACAACATTTATTAGCCTAGCAAGTTATTTTTCAAGATAGCTAAATAAGAGTGCCTAAGGTGAAGCATGGGTACCTGCTTACAAAGGATCTTGTTACCATCACCTCAACAGACACACTTTGAAAAGCAAAACAAAGGGCAACCCTACAACCAGGCACTGTGAAACTGGCAAACCCTTTTATCTGGGTGGTTCCTGAAAGGCTGAAGAAGAATTCCAAGGAATTGTAATAGTCCCCCCAGGGATAGCAATGCATGTGGCTCCAGAGAGATGCATTTCCAGAGAAGCCTTGTTTATCAGACACTAATGCATCGCACACTGCTCTCTCACACTGTTTTTTTGAAAACTAAACCACCTTAGTCCTCCAATAACATCTTCTGTTCCAACTGGATGATTCAGCCCTCAACAAGACACACTCGCTTATCTCCTCTGTATCCTCCGATAGAGGGCTCACACATGGGCAAAGAAACAGAAGTACATGCCCCCCTGCCTAGTGTTTGAAGAGACCAGGCAGGGGCTCACACAACACAACACACCAGACCATGCCGATGCATCTCTCAGTGATGCAATTCTGGAAGAAAACAGCTGCTTACCCACCCAGCAGCTAGTGATGCACACCTGAAGGTGAGAAGCTACACAAGTGTTTCCCAGGCTGCAGGAAAATCAGATGCCTTTCTGGATTTCCTCTGCTTATTTATTTGGCCTTACGTACATTCTCAGACCATAAAGATGGCCACAATGCTACTGCTTAAAGGGAAAAATTATCTAGCACACTACCCATCAACACAAAAATTGCTTATACAATATCACTTGAGAGTTATATGTTCAGTGAAAAAACATCCTCCTAACAAAGCAGCTTTGCCTGCTAGACTAGGTTGACTCCCCCTCTCCTTTCCAGTTTCATATAAAAATCTGCTTTAAAATAATTCCAGCCTTTTAGACAAGCTAGACCTTCAGGTTGTGGCAGCACAATGGCTGCAGGTTTCACTCCCACCCTTGGCAATTACGTTCGGGTTTTCAAGCTCAATTACACTGTCAAGCCAGCTTTCCTGTGCATAATTCTGCAGCAACATCCTTGCCCTCTGTCAAGATTATTTTATTAATTTATTTACTGTCTCTAAAGGAAATAGCTGTTTTCTATAAAACCTCAAATATTGCAAACACAACTTTGTAGACTGAGTTTTCCACTCAGGGAGGAAAGGGTGAGAGAAGCATACCATTTCAGAGCTTTGACCTCAACAACCAGTTACTACTATTAGTCCAAGAAATTTCTGCCAAGGAAATCTGAATGGTCTTCAGTGAATTGTTTGCCCAAAGTTAAGCTAACCACAGATTTTCCAACAGAAACCTATCAGAAAGCCAATACTACCAAAGTACGTTAATATTTAATGATAAATCAGAATCCAAATCACCATGGCCTTATAACTACCACTGAGTGTTAATGACATGGACTCCAAACATGGATGAAAACATGAGTTGCTTCCCTTCTATGGCATTTTGGGTTTAGCAGAATACAAAAGCTTCCAATAGACATATTTTTGAACTCTATACCTGAATCCACATCATGGGTTTGCCCACTTCTGCGTGCATCAGCTTTACCCAAAGCAGGAACAGAAAAAAGGATAACCGTTCCTGCCCTCCTGTATGTAACCAAAAATCCACAAATACCACCATGTCAGTGTATGATACCACCGCTGCACAGCCCACAGTTGTAACGGTGACTGAGGAAACGTCCTGCCCCCTCTAATTCACAAGTCAGGCTCCCTCCAGTGAAGGGCAGCTCTGCGTTACACACCGATCCTGCAGAGGTCAATGACACAACACGACAGCCCTGAAGTACAACCGGCCACGCGCACTGAACAGCGCACGGCTTTGTTTCTCTTCTTTCAGTTTCTTAACATTGTATTTGATAAACTCAACTCTCACTAAACATGGCTGAACAAAAGGTATATATGAACTCACTGTTAATACCAGCTTTCTTCCTTCTAATGGCTTTGACTACTTGTTAGTACAGCATTAACAGAATCTCATGGTGCTATTATGTTTACAACGACAGAGAAAAATCTGGCTCATCAGGAAAACAACCAGAGCAGAATTAGTAGGAAGGGTTGAGTATCAAGAATATAACAGCTTCATTTTCCAACTTACATCTTCCCAGATAACATTTAGAGAAGACTGCTTAATATAGGGATTGTTTATCAATCATTTCCCAAGAGACAAAGGAACAGGTTAAATATAAAGCATCTTAAAATAAGGCACAGCATCCATGTTAACCTCTGAAAAAGGCCCAAGTGATCAGCAAGCTTCAACTAGATGAAATCAAGGCGTTTTAGGGAAGTAGTATTATTGGAAAGGAAATCTAAAGCTTGCATAATAAAGTAACCTCTGCCTTTTTCTCTAGCTTGCATCCTGCTGAGAAAGACCTTTTTGCTTTCTGTTTCTGAAAATTATATAATTTAAAAATACGTATCTTTGAATTCCAAATCAGATTCTGTTCTTGTTTCCTTGCAACAAATTACCAGCTCTTACTGGAAATGAATAAAACAGAAACCAAAACCAAATTCAACACTGTAAACACTGTAGCAGATTATTTCCAAATACTCCAATGTTTTGCAAGATTTTGGATCACTAAGCCCAACTGGAAATTCACAGAACAACCGAAAAATATGCTTCTCTGCTTCAGATTTAAGTTCAGAACTTTAACCTCAAATCATTTTCTTTGCAAAATAAAAAAATCAGACTCAGATCCAAAGTACTGATATAAAGCTGCAGTTTGACCCACATCCTAACACCTCCACAGCCAATCCTAATAATTTTCTGCCAATACCTCTCCCAAAGTACAGATCAAAGGCATTACTGTACATTGAGAGCCATTCCTGTGATGCAAGGATTAGGCATGAAGAAAGAGCGTCATATTTTCAAAGGTGCAACTGCCTATAAGCGTATCTTGTGCGTATCAGAGCATTACGAGCTCAGCCACAAACACCAGTGCTAGACAAACCACACCTCTGAATTTCTTGTTGTCTCCCATTTTCTTTTTTATCTCATCTACGCACACCATCTCTACACACCCAGTTACAAGGAAGATATACCTAGTCATCAGTCTCTCTATGCTTTTATTTTTATTAATATTTTCATTAGTATTTTCAGTTGCTTTCCAGTATATCATTCATTTGGGAGGTTATTATACAGAGCTGGAAACACAATGTTCCAGCCTGCTGCTGTGACCCCTGCAAGAGGCAGCGATGCAGCAGTAATGCCTCAATGGCAGCAGATGTACTGTAGATGTCACTGAATTCTAACAGCACTTCTTAAAACACAGGCTGCACATCTAATCCCAGCAGTAATCTAGTATTAGATTAAATATATTGTTGTTAGTCTAGAAGTATTATACCCGACTCTAAATATACAGCTGCAGATGCACACAAGATTCAACAACATTGCATAGAGAGTACTGTCTTCAGGATGAATACAAGCCTTGGTACTTTCAAGAACAAAGGCTGCATCACAAAGCACCAAATTAGTTATTTCAGTGGCCACGCTACGCTTTACTCATGTGAAGAAAGTGAGGCATAACTCTGTCCTTCAGTAACTAAGCAGCTTGAGCAAGTCATGAGGAAAACTGCTGGTGCACTTCATTTAGAAGTTCAGATCCTGCAGACGCATTTTGAGACAAGCAACCAGTGGTTGCAACAAACCTTCATCACATGAGTAAAGAACTGAGAATAAACCCCTAAACTGGTCATCTATTCCCTCACACTTTCATGAACACAATGAAAAGCTAGTGAACTGCAAATTACAAGTCAATGCAAAACTCACTGGATGAGGTTTTGAAGACGTCAGACTAGACAATCACAATGTTTCTTCTCAGGCGTTAAAAACTACGGTCCTTGACTAATGCTGCACCCATTCTGTTTTCCTAGCAGGAAAAAAATCATACTAGGACAAAGAAGAATGGCAACTGTATTGTCCTTCCTGAGAACTAAGTACCACAGGCTCTCAACACTGCCACGACAAATACACAGAGCTATTGCAAGGCACGTTATGAGAACTGTCCATCAGCCTTACCAGACACAAAAGGATAAATAGCCATGTCAGACCATTAAAATGTTGGATGACAAGAGCTGAAGATAACACTTCTACTGCCAAAAAAATGGTGTTTAAGGCATACACACAGAAAAAAAATCATACATTTCACTAGTCGCTGCAGGATGACTGCTACCCTTGACTTTGTTGGTCCTCTTAACAGCACTCAAACCTGTTCTGAGTATCCTGATGCAGTTCACAGTTGCTGAAGGTCTAGGGAAAAAAGAAAATCCACAGTGACTGAAGCTTTATGGAATTTATTTTTTCTCTAAGAATCTACATCACACAATTGCTCTCTACAATACCTAATTAAAATGCCTTTGAAATGACAATTCTACACGAATCTTGGATGCAAGCTATCAGGCCATTCCCAGAGATGACTCCAGCTGCTACCCAAGTCACGCACAGATGATCAGCAGTTTCTACACCATTATACTTAAGTTTGGACTCCTTGAGATCTTAGTCGTCTCATGAACCATTTTAATCAATTAATGACATTCATTAATATGCACTGACACTATTTGGAGGCAGAAATCAGCAGCTCAACCATCAGCACAGCTTAAAAAAGGCTGAGACTGAACCAGGCTGAGGATGGAGATGACTCAGGTGATGCTCTATGTGACTAATCAGAGGCTGACACTTTTGTCTTGAGCTGTAACCAAGTCTAATGCTCTCCACAAAGGAAAGCATCAAAGGTATGAATTCAGACTACAGACAGAATTCAAGAGGCTAAAAGATGTCCCTCTGAGTTATGTAAATACAAAAGTAGAGTAAATCTAGTATAGCCACATGCAACTGCATTATGGAAAATAAGAAGTACACACTCTTGTGTCTTCCTTTTTCTCCTGAATGGCCCCAAAATGCTCTAGGGATATCATTTAAACCCTACAGGAAACCTGATAATTTAATAAGATGACATGAGTCTTCATCCTCCCAATTCCCAGGGGCAATCAAATCAAACCCAGGAAAATCCAGCCCCCAGGGAATCAGATGCTAAGACTCAGAATCAGGTGCCCTGGTATCTGTACTGTGTTGCAGTCCATTTCACCAGGCCGCCAGAACCAAGCCCAGCCAGATCACTGCCCAGGAAAAAGACATTCACGTGGCAAAAGCTGCACTTCTCATCTAACTTGCTCAGCTGGCCAGGCTCATGCACACCCTGCTAACATCCAGTTCTACCCAGGCACAGATTCCTCTGTGCTCATGTTTGATCCTAACAGAAAGAACTTACAGAATGCAGGATCTCAAAGTTTTGAGATCAAGTGGGGTTTAGCAGAATTTAAACTGGGGTTTACAGAATTGGCAAACGGCAGCAGTAGTAGAAGTCATCTCTCACAGTGTTAACGGGAGTCCTGCCCTCTCCCTAGAACCCAGATCCACTGGAGTGCCCGAGACAAAACTAACTCCATGCTAAAAAAGTCTGTACTTTATAAAATTCTTAGAAATACCCTAGGAAATATTACAGGGTTTTCTTATAAGTTTTCTGTGAAATTTTTGTGTTGTTGGGTTTTGGTTTGTTTTGGGGTTTTTAATATTAATTTGTGCTGTATAATGCGCCGGGGCCCAAAGCTAACGGCTATCACAGCTGAGGACACACAGTCACTCTGCTGCTTTCACCAAGATTCTGCATTTCACAAAATACAAAACCTTACCAAGTGAACCTGTCAGTTTTTACAAGTCTCTTCTTTCACTACATTTATCTGAAATAGTATTTAGAGATTAATTTAGCACCACTCATCATAAATGGTAAAAGCAGAGACTGCAAAAAAGCACAAAACCCCCAATCGAATAAAAAAATTTGCCATGTTGTTCTTTTTTCTAGCAACATACATCTCCAGCTAACAGAACAGTAAATTTGCAAATCCAGTGGGACCGATCAGAAATTGTGCCTTCTCAGATGTTGGCAGGAATTCACCAAAAACATGCAACAGTATCTTTTCTATCAGAAGAAGGTAATCTAGGACAACTTTGTACAGCCACTATTCAAATATAAGCCTTAAATTCCTGAACAGGGCAAGAACACTGAAAAACTGAAACCACTGATCTGGCAAATGTATGGCAGGTCTTCAGGTCTTTTGTGCTCTCATTCTACAACGCTGCACTTCATAACTTGTGCATAACTCATTCACAGAAAACGGAAGAGTAAAACCACCATATGGTGACAAGGAGCAGAATTAAAAGTAGTCCCTTGCTAGATGTTTTAATCCTCTTCTGTTAAAACAGTGTGTTTGTATTATGCTAAAAAACGAACTATGTGTCTACAGAATCAGGCTCCCTTTCCAATTATGAGCTAATTAATTCAATACTGCAAAACAGAAAACCCGAGACATCTTTCCTGCTCCCCTCAACTTCTTTATAAATTATTTTCAAAGAGCAAATGAGATTTCTCATTCCAGTTGTATTCCAATGTGATCAAGACTTACTCCTTCCAGCTCAGAACCTGCAACACTCTTTCATTTTAGGGACTATTAGAAATAAAAGGATGCCAATATTTTATCTGGCAGTCAAGCAAGCCTTTGAAGTTTGATGTCTACAATGTCAAAAGACAAGTAACTACAGAACTTAATTTCTGCAGATGAACAACTGTTTAAAAATCAGCAAGGAAAATTTCAGCAACACCCAGTCAGGATCTGGGCTCTCTGAACATATTCCAGTAAACGCTTCCACTTCTAACCAGAATGTGCCTGTACACAAGGGTATAAGTTTTAGATAGTGACCTTAAAATACACACAGGGGAAGTTTAACATCCACTCTCCACATGCTTAAATAGAATAGGGAAAAAAGCACAGCATACTTTTCAGATTTCACTGTACATTTTTGGACAGTCTTTCTGAATGCTCGCTTCTTAAGCTCGGGTTTGCTGTGCTTGGCAGTCACTTTTGTGTCTTTTGCAACACTGCGCACACACAAATGGCCTGTGGTTTCATGCTTTGCTTCCCATTTAAAACTAACACTTAAACAGTAGCTTTATTTTTGTTAAATAAAAGCTTTTTTTTTTTTTCTGAATTCTGACATCTATTTCTCTTTTTCAACATGAAAGGGAAATTATTTTTTACAACTGACACCAATCATTCTTAGGAGTAGTATTTTGTCTTTACCACTGTGATTCACTAACTCTCATTCATGTTATCCCCCAACTTTTTGTGCTGTGTTCCACAAAAACGACGACAGTCGGTAGCACAATGTTGATTTTTGGACAGTAAGCTCTGATGACACATATATTTTGGTTTTGAGACCCCGAACTGCAAAGAAAAAAGCTTAGGTAAAGAATACATAACACAAGAAGAACCACTTTTTCACAAATGCTTATGTTGAGGGGAAAAAAAAAAGGAGTCAGATAATTAAGTTCGACAATTTCTATATATGGCTGCAATCCATCTCCTCCTGAAGGGAAGGTGGACTTTTTTCACTATCCAGTCAGCAGCAGACAAAGCCTGTACATTTAACAGCCTGGTTCGGGACAAGAGACGCCTCATGTTTCCTTTAGGGTGTTAGGAGGAGCTGGCTCTGTGCTCTCAGCTTTTGACTCCCGCAGCAAGCTCCGGCGCCAGCGAGCCCCCCGGCCGCCAGGTACCCCCGCACGTTACAACCGAAACAGCCTCAGCGACAGGCAGACAACGCCGTCCAGAGGGAGAAGTCCCATCCATTTTACACACCCAAGTCTCCGCATTCCAGCAATACCGGCTCCTCGCGCCAACAGAGCAGCCAAGGGTGGAGGGAGACTTCGTATTTACTACTCCGTATCAGTGTTGTGATGTGCAACTTCTGAAGACGTTTCTTTGCAGTGACGTGGTCTGCCTTCCCACCGAAGATTATGCCACTTTGAACCGAAGAGCTTTCTCCCTCACACAGCCTTCCAGGACCAGTGAGGGGAATGCTGAACCCTGCAGCCAGCACTCCCTAATTGCTTCAGCAGAAGCTGAAAGACGTCAGCAACCGGACTTTCTGCTCCTTATTCCCTGAGAAAGCAGAGAAAAATCTGCGGAGCGCAAGCCTCCAATTTCAGGTTTGGTGTTAAAAGCAGCCTGGTCTTTGGCCAGCCATGCAAATAAGATAAAGACTGACCTTGCATGCAGCAAGCTGTGCTGCCTGACCAGGGCTCGGCAAGGGTTACTCCAGCAAGCCCAATGTCAGTGAATGTACTGAGGGTGCTACTGTAATTTTATAAACATCTGCAGCTAAACACGTCCCAGAGGGAGAGGCAGACCTTTCAAACAACCAAACCTGAAAAATCAGAAGCATTTTAATTGTGTGACAACGGAGAGGAGCCAATCAGCTGCTAAGTTTGACCAGCATGTTACTGCATTTCTGGCAGCTTTGCTCCGGCTTCCAGCAATCTACCCTGCTGATTTTAACAAGTTGCTTTGACCTTTAAGGCTCTTGAGGGTTTCTAGGTTTCATACACCTTCCTTTAGGCTGTGCCTTAGACTGCATCACTGACTACCCACAGACTTTCTTGCTTAGCTCATTTTGAAATATCTCAGACACAGATTCTGCCTTCTCTCTTCACAGTTACTCTTATTCTCAGCCAAAGGAAACCGAGTATGTCAAATACAAAAAATAAATGACTCAAACCCATTTGCTCTCACAGAGAGATAGCCACTTTGACTTTATTTTGTGTAAAATAGTGAAAAAGGCACAGCCCCAAACTTGAAGAATCTGTCAAAATAAAATCATGTCATACATAAGATGCCTTATCCCAAAGTAGCACGTGACAGCTGAGCTTAGTTTGTTTTCTTAAACTGCCTAAATTAACTTGGCAAAAGTAAGGACAGCACCACTCATAACATGGTATCGTACAAGCTTACACTACATGCC
Organism: Haliaeetus leucocephalus; assembly: GCF_000737465.1. Taxonomy (NCBI): domain Eukaryota; kingdom Metazoa; phylum Chordata; class Aves; order Accipitriformes; family Accipitridae; genus Haliaeetus; species Haliaeetus leucocephalus. The sequence goes on from NW_010973104.1 coordinate 5,492,224, forward strand.
ATTTTTACAAAGCAACCCTCCAGCCTGCAAGTTCCACATCCTTACAGGCACAGCTAACCCTAAGCTTCTTGACTAACACTGTCCTTAAAAAAATTACACGGGCTGCTGGGATTGGTTCTCCATAAGAGAGTGCCACGCTGTCAGAGCACAGTCTGGGTTTTAAAGTGCAGATACCAGGAATGTCTTCAACATAGGGCACCCAGATCCAACCCATATGCCACTACTGTTAGTATTCCTGTATGCCACTTACTACCTTATACCAGCAAACAGAACGTCTTGTTTTGACCAAGTAGTCAACAGACTTAAGTGCAAATGATGCAAACATCAAACAACGTTAATAGTTCTAATTCAACGGCAATCAGTCCATAAATTGTAGTGGTGTCAGCTTTTGATGAAGCACAGACTACCACATCCTTGGACCACAGAAGATACAGATCCCAACCATCAGCATGCATGACCATGGGTGCTTCACAGTGAGAGCACGAAGGACATTTCACTGTGAATTACGTACAGTGGTGGAGAAATAAGGGAGAAACATACCCCCTAGGACAGGGGACAGCATTCGCATTCTTGCTCTTGATCTGAAAGCTCTGGTTACGAACGCAACACTGGGGCTTTACAAAGTGACAGCTGGCTGCCAATGAACAGAAGGAAAGCAACGTCATTCAGCCTCGAAATCTCTTTGTCTATCCCACTTAATTTCTTTGTGCTACGATCTTGGAATACAGCAAATACAAAGCCACCACCTGTAGGAAAGAGGCTGGTAATAATCACTATCTAGCACAACTGCACTCGGTGTGGACTGTCAGTGATGAGCAAAGTCAGAACAAAGGCCAAAGGAAAAATTGGGTCAGGAGTGTTAAAGCACCTCTGACCTTGCACGCTGTCCCCAGTGAGCAAGGGATGGGATGTGTAGTAGTGGGAGACTGTATTGTTGATACTCCAGCTCTGTAGATACAGAAGATTTGATTCTGGAAGCAGATAAACATCTTCCGTCAGGACTAAACCAGATACATTTCAGAGCAATGTGCAACTGCCTCTGATCCCTATCAGAAAGTCCCCTTTTGATTTCAATTTCAGAAAAAGATCAGCTTACACACTGCAAAACAACGTTGCAGCTAAAAACCACTCTCTACTTAGGCAAGCAAAGCCTTGGCTAACCATATGCGGGATTATTTTCCTACGTCACGTATCTGTATGTCAGTGAAACCACTATTTCACCAGCCACTTTCTGAAAAAAAGGCATCAGAAAATTAAACGCAAAAAGACTTTCTTTGCTCCCCTACTATCCTACTGCCAACTCTAGAGAAAATGGGAGGTGTCACAGGCATCAAAGGAAATATAAAACCCAGCAGAAAATATACACTTAACTTACATGCAACAGCAATCTCCAGAATCACAAACTATTAAAAAAATCTGAGAGGCTTAGAGGGAAATCACAATCACATACGACATTCATTCAGTTAGGGGAAGAAATGCAAGACAAATCTTCTAGAAAAAGATGTGCATGCAATTACACAGCATGTAGCACCAGGGTATGTAAGTAGTCAGTAACGGTGGGCACTTGTACAGGGAATAAGAGCCACTTAGTCCACTGGGACTCAGAAGACCTTGCTTCCCCTTGGGGGTCAGTCACTGTCAGGCTGGATATTTGCTTTGCTTCTCTGTGCCCCAGGTTCCCCATCTTCTAATATGAAGGACTTTTCTCTGTAAGGCACTTGGAGATCCACAGATGAAAGGCATGGCAGCAGAACTAGGTCAGACAATGCTGATGTATACAATTATCTCTGCAATTCATGTGGCTGGAAAGTGTAATTAAAACTCTAGATCACTTTTCTCAAAGGTTCAAAATAAGACAGGGTGGTTTTGATTCCAAAATATATATAAGACATACATATGCACTTTGGTTTGTATAGTTGCATAACAACATTTTGAAGTAAATGCTGCAGTTTAGAAGAAAGCAGAGGACAAATCTAGGGATTAGCTAGCAGCTGTGTCATTTCCTATGACCTATCTACTACTTTACCAAAACCTTTTAAAAAAAAAAAAAAACAACAAAAAAAACACCACACACCCCACCACACAAACTTCCTGTACTCTAACCACTGAATGAGCAAGCACAGTTACACTTCAAGAGGTCCTCTGAGTAGCTGTACTATTGCACAAGCCACTGCATACAACACCCAAAACCCAAATCCCAAGTTGTCAGTTTCTTCCAGTGCTACCTCACCATAAATCTAAAAATACGGTTGCACGTACCAGCTAGACTGGGCCAAATGGTTTCTCTTGAAAGATGTACACAAGGTATTGGCTTTACAGTGGCATGCAGTGATAATGCAACATACACATTTCTTCCTTTCTCTTCTTATAGAATCAAATCCCACAGGTTTCCTTGATTTCAATTACTAGTAGACACAGCAAAGAAACCACCATCACGGTTGGCAGCAGCTGGCACCTTTTCAAAGAGCATCTGTGGAGAAGCCCAGAAATGACTGGCACGGGATTTCTTAGAGGTGGTCTCGCCACAAGGGCAGAGCAGCGCAGGAAACTTTTTTTTCCAGCCCTCTGCCCTCGCTGCACGCAGATGACATCACTCGGCAAGGCTGCTTGTGAAGCGCCTCCACCGGCAGTAATTCCAGCCGTAGGAACATACCAGCCACCCATAACCAAAATTATCAGGCTCCACCTCCAATGCAGCAGCCAACACCGCCTTTGAAGTGGAAACTGAACCCCGGGGCTTTTTCAGTGTGCGAGGAGGGTGCGGATAAACGGAGGCAGCCTTGGTTTCCTGGAAGAGGGGACAGGAGCGAGAGAAGCCATGCGTGGCTGGGGAGGTCTGAGGTCTGATTCAGGTCGGCACTCGGTCTCCTCCGCTTGCATACCTTTGCACAGAGGGAGGTGGTATGTTTACCAAGGGCTCTGGTTGCTCGCTGAAGGTATGACAAGGACTGGCATCTTCTGCTCAGGAAGTGACCAAGAAATGGAGCCACTTGCAGGGGCAACTGTTGCTTCACCCACGCTCCTGTAGAGGAAATGGTCCCCCCATCTGTGCCTCCCCCCGGCTCCCCAAATTGCAGAAGGACAAGACACAACAAATGGAGCAGAGACTGATGTTACTATCTTTCTGGTTTTTTAACGCTGGTCTTACCACTGGCGGCATGGTACAAACTGTGTTTCTAGACAACAATGCAAAACACAAAGAAAAGTATGTAAAAGTCAGTGAATCCTCCCAGAAGTTATTCACTTCAGTGGGCTGAATTTATTGGGGCAGGGGGGAGGGGAACAAACTGTGAAGCAAGACTCACCCAGAGCTCTTTTGCCTGTCTGTTATACAGACAAAACCATAGGGAAGGACATTTTACAGGCTAGCGATATGGTGAAAATGTAGGAAAATGGACACAGATAACTGCATCATCTTTTGTACTGCCCAAAGGGTTAATGCTAGTCTGGACGACCTCCAATTGCATAAAGATGATATGCTCAAAATGAAAAGGCTATGCAGAAGTCTCTGTTGGAGCCCTAAACGTGAAGGGTTTTTTTTCTCCTCTATCTCAACTATGTCAGCTGTTACTGGAATTTATTGGTTAAATGGCAGCAGAAGACCACTTAAGTAAAAAGAAGCAACATAACCACAAGGGAATTTATTTTATGATTTGCAACGAGGTGCAAATCCTGCCAACCACTTTAAACAATCAGAGCAAACCTAATTTCCCCTCACTGGAGGGGCAGGGAGTATATAAATCCAGAACAAATAGAAAAAGGTCGGTCTCACTTCTGATCCACACAAATTTTCCTGGTAGCAACTCTGACAAGTTATGGTATCACCCCTGCTTTTTTGACAGGAAAACTAAGGCCCAAAACAGTCATCTCTTCTTATGCAGCAGATGAATAAGAAGGCTAAAAGGATGCCTTGCCCACAGGTGCCCAAGATGCTGCAAGAACTTTTCCCAAAACGTTTTTCCCCAACAGCCCAGATGTTTAGTGCCATTTGGGATACAGCAGGATCCAGTGGCCTCTGCAGAAGAGCTCAGGTCTACTGCAGGTTGTTGCGTCTGCCAACCTGTGTACGTCCTAGATACCTTTAAGTATATAAATGGCCCCTCACTCTTACGTACAGGTAACTGAACCACATCCTTTGTAACTACTCTTCCACAAAAAGTTAAGTAACTGTGTAAGACTGCACTCCCCTCTTTTCTCCTCCCTGTTTCAATACCATTAAACTCTAAAGAACATTAAACTAAAACGAAGGTGACAGAATAAGGCTTTCCTCAAAGGGCTGGCACCAGGGAACTGCAAAATAACCTGTTAGAGATGCAGTCATATACACCAGCTGCACAAACCACCACTGAAATCCTCCTTTTGTACATTTGGCATCTGGCAGAAAACAAAATAAGGAAAATAAAAAAGCGGAGTCTTTAAAGGACAGAGTACTCTCCCAAAGCTGTTTATGGCCTGCCTCTTGTTAAAATGTTTATTTGTATTGATATATTTAGATGGGCTTTAAATGCAAATGCTCCCTTCTTCCTGCCGATATTCCATGGAGTCCACTGGTTACATCTGTTAATATTTATACTAGAAACAACAACAAAAAAATTGCAGCTCTTGCAAACATGGGTAACCAACACATTATCGTGTGTGTGACTGTGGTGCACTTACACATTCCTTGTGGAGGAGATGAAAAGGCACCAGGCTGCAATCCGAAAGCACCACGCAAGACAGCTACTCCAAAGAGCTCCAACATCAAGAAGTCTCCGCTGTCCCAGGGGAGCTCAGCAGCTTCCCTCTGCGTGCTGGAGCCTGCGGTGTAGCCCACCGCGGCTTGGTCCCAGGAGTCAGCAGGCAATAAAGGTGGTACTCTGCTTCGTATGCAGCCAAACGAGTGCTCTCTTAATGTCTCCTTCTGACTCAGGGCAGGACGAGGTAGGGGACACATTGATCTGCTGTCATTTATGCCAGTGACTGACTGACTTGGATAGAGTCATGGCATGAGTACACTACCAGGGAAGTTTGCAAGAACACTGAGGTCGCACCCTGATTAATTACTTGAGAAAGCCACCTGATGTCATAAACATGGATTTTAATTCAAGGAAAAGGATACATCAAAAAGGGCTTCTTGCATTCATGCAAATCCTCACAGCAGAGCCTACACCCAGGACTCCTGTCTCTGCTAGACCTTTGCTTCTGTACCAAAAAACAAGTCTGAAAAGCAAAACTACAAAACTGGGAAGGACCAGCACCTGAGCCTACAGCTACAGCTGGGAACCAACTCTGACCATCCCCACTCACGTCTGAACTAGCAGATTTGATGGTGCACGCCACAAGGATGGGGTGTTTCCCCACTAACCAATTCTGATCTACAAAGATCAGCCACCAATAGGCTATCCCAGAGAAATCTTTTGCTCTGAGAAAGGAGAGGAGTAAAAAAACCAGAGGGCAGAGACCTCTCCTCCTCCACCCATGGCCAGGAAGCCTGAGCCAGAAAGGCAGAGGTGGGCCTGCAAGCAGAACCAAAAGGTGGACCTCCCACGCCAGGGCTGGTTGCTGAGGAACACGGGAATCATTCATAAACGTCGCTGTTCCAACAAAGGGCCTCAAAAGTGTGGTGACTGTATATTTACACAGTTGCTTTATCTACTGTAGCTAACACGGCGTGTTTGCTTCAGTTTTTCAAAGTACAAAGTACCCACAGGCAGGAGCACCACAGCAAAGATAAACTAAATAAATAAATAAAGAGAAACCTAAAGAAAGACTCACCAAGGAGGAGTCTTTACCACCTCACCTATGAAAACAGTCACTGCAGTGTGCGCGGAGCAGAGGTCTGCAGGTGAACGGTCAAATCCCACTGATTGTCCTAATAAATGACCCCTTCCCCCAAAAAAGATTCAGACTGAAACATGGGTGATACACTTTTACATCTACCTCTACATTTTTGTGATGCTTGCATTATAAATCACTGTCATCCTAAGAGGTCAGCATCAAGAGGAGAGAAATTATCTGAAGGTCAGCACTGCCCGTAAATAAACAAGGAAAAGAGACCCACACCAGGAGGCATAGACACATATTAGGGTTCTCACTTGTGCACAGCTGCTGCCTCTAACAAAAATCGATTGCTGCATGATTGGAAATGGCTACGTGCCTGGTCTGAGGGCTAGTCAGTAAATGCACAGCATGGGTGTTGCTTCCTGTCCAACTTGTTGTAAAAGTTGTTGATTGGAGATTATTTCTGTTGTTGTCCTCGCTGTCAGCTGCTAGCAAAATGTTAACTAAGTTTTCTGTGCAAAAGATAAACAAGTTCAAATTCCATGTGTCAAAAATCCCAGTAGGAACTGCAAGGCGTTGACGAAGAACAATCAAATGAGCAATGAGTGTGACAGACAGATTAGACATCTTGGGACATCAGATTTCTAGGCCTGCAATTAACCAAAACCTCATCACAACTCCTAAATTAACTTTGGTCAGAAAAACCACCATTAGCCTGCAAAAGGAGAAGAGGGGGATAAAAGGGAAGTAGAGAGTGTATGCATGTGAAGAATAAAGAAAATACCTCAGGATAAACAGCTAGTTAAATTGATTACCTTGTTCATTCAATCTTCTAAAACAAAGATTAAAAACTCAAAAGAAAGCAGAAAGATTCATTTGTATTTAATGCACAGAGCCGTGTTCCACTCTCTGATCTATCAAATACTACTTGAGATATGACAAAGTTTCTTGCCATCAAACATTTTTGGTATTTCCCATTAATTCTTGGTTACTAAACATTCATGCTCATTTCAGCCAGCAGGACGTAAAGGTGACCTTCACTGTGAGGGTGGTGAGGCACTGGCACAGGTTGCCCAGAGAGGTTGTGGATGCCCCATCCCTGGAGGTGTTCAAGGCCAGGTCGGATGGGGCTTTGAGCAACCTGGTCTAGTGGGAGGTGTCCCTGCCCATGGCAGGGGGGTTGGAACAAGGTCATCTTTAAGGTCTCTTCCAACCCACACCATTCTATGACCTAGCCATCTAGCATACAGACTCCTGAAATCCCCATCACAATCAGGCTTAGAAGAAGGTATGTAGCTCCTCTGAAAACAGCTCACAAGTATCTTAACTCAGTCACCCAAAACTAAAGTCACCCAACCAGCCAGTCACTTTCAGAGCTTATCTTCCAGCGTTATCAGTTTCCCCTCAATTAAACCAGGCTATTAAAACTTAACTGTAAAAGGAGCTATTCATTAGTTTTGTCACATCCTTGGACGAAAATGCCCAAAACAGATGTGAAGAGTTACAAGATTTGCACTCACAACCGAACCAAAAATGAACGTAAACAATTATGGTACATTTGCACACAGCATGGGAGATTCCCCCTCCTCCCATCTCTCTTCATGCTCCAGTGCTCCCTTTTCAGAGGATGGCAGCTGTTAGCTAAACAATGAAGGAAGTGAGAGTACAAGAATATTTACACCAAGAATATAAGATTAGATCTCAGCAAGCGATTTTCTCTCCTACTTATAAAGGCCAAGTACTCATGCATATATATATATGTACACACACACACACACACATGCAGGCACAAAGGATTCTGGAAGAAGAGAGGATCTTCAGCACAATTTGCATCCTTACGGTCATAAAAGCACAGATCAGTCTTAGTCAAATATTGTTAGAAATTACTAGATGTTCAAGTTCTATTTGTAATTACCATTTATACACTAAACGGTCAAATGACAATAGTCACCCCACTCCTGTATTGGTAACGCATGTCATAATGAAGGCTGCACATCCCAGGTGTGTGTGAAACAGTGGATAATTCTTTCCAAATTTATTTCTAATGTACTTCGTTCAGAGTCAACGTTCAGGACCAGATAGACGTTAGTGGAAATGGTATAAATATGGACACTCTTTTGAATCAGAAGTGTACTTTACAAAGCATAATTTACAAAAATCACCACTGGACAGTTACGTGAAAATAAAATATTAGATAGATCTAATTTTGTAAAAAACACCTCATGACAATTTGTTGTACTTCAAAGGACTGAATTCAGTATGTTCCCAAATATCATAACAGTACTTTTTTCTCCCACAACAAATGTACTTTACCATCGTATTTGCTGGAAAACAAGCCTACTTCTAAAATACTAAGACTTTCTTTTAATGACCAACAAAAATTATACATCACCAAACTTCCTGACAAACTTGAGCAAATGATGTCTCCAGCAACCATAAAGAACGTGCATTTCTGTTCATGCCCTTCAATCTTCTCTACTCTTTACTTGGTACTTTGCAGATTGTTCACATTAGTATTAGCTGGAGTCAAACATAATCCATACGCTGAAACAGAAGTACCATTCCCCAAAAAGCGTAACTTGTTGTTTATGTGCAACCTTTGTGCAAATCCAAGAACCTCCCCTAAACATGGGCAGACCCACAGTGCAATGGCTGAATTAATCTCCACCTGCCCTGAACTGGTCAATGGCGTGTGACATGAAGAAAGCAGAGCAGGAGGAAGGGACTGGATTGAAAGCGATGCAGAGTGGTATTTTGAACGTAGCTGATGGAGAAGTTTAATAGTCCCAGTACATGAGTTTGCTGGGAGATCTATTACGCAGGTTGTGACCTTCATCAGCCCAGACTTTTATCAAAAGCCATTTTATGAGAATGTCAGAATGCCACACCACATTGCAGCATTCACATCAAGTCCATTCTCTTTCCCTCTCTCACTCTCTCAAAAACTGAAAACTTCATGCAGTGCTGAAAAGACTGTGAATACATCTATAGTCCAGCAGATACTGGAATACACAAAACAAATTTTCTGCTCCTATTTCAAGGGAAAGGTTTCCCCAGAGTTCCCAGGCGATGAATCAGACATATATGCTAGTGCATCAAAAAAGCCTGAAAAGTTTGTTCACGTGTCTAGATAGGGTCAAAGACACAGTAAAATACTCCCTGCCCAAGCATATCTCTACTAGTGTGCTTAGGCCATGGGTGGTCCTTCAGAAGCTGATTTGTCTATCTGCAGTAATTAACAACTCTTCTGTGCTCCTTTGGTTTTCCACTCATCAGAGAGCCCTACCCAGCAAGGCAGCAGTTCCTGGCAGCCGATGCTGGCACTGAAAGCAAAAAATACAGATGCCAATTTCTCAGCTCAGTGAAAGACGGTGAGAGTAAAGCCAGATAAATTGAGCTGTCTTTCTCTGAAAGTTCCCGTGTAAGGTCTCTTCCCACCACAGGTCTACTGGCACTAGGCAAACCATTTTACCTTAGCAGAGCACTTTTAGAAAATAAGTAAAATCACTTCTCTGTGGACTAAACTTTACAACATTGCATCGTCACGGACACTGCACTAGAGAGAAATCCACCACACATTCTCTTTTCACATGACTGCAGATATTTATACTGGCTGATGATGAATATGGGTCAGTTGGGGGCCCAAACTCCATAAACATCTGCAGATCCTTCCCAACTGGCTCAGAACAGCCATTTGGACAAAGGCAACAAGAAATATCTCCCTTCTCAACATGCTTTTAGTGGCCAAACATTTACCTATTTATGGTAAAAACTTCCGAACCTTTGTGTGGTACGTGGCACCAGGCTTGGAAAGGCAATCCAGCATCCATGTTAGCAAGTCAGTGAGCCCAAATATGATATTGTTTGTGTCAGGCTTGCATATTAGTGTAACTTTGCTGGTCTCAGTGTGGGTACTCTCAGTGCAGTTTGCAACAATGAGCAACTAGTTTCCAAACGATGAACGGTGGAAAGCAACTCCTCCAGATGAAGTTAGTCCTGTAACAGTTACCACCACTCCAGAAACTGGAAGTACAGTCCTCTTTTGAAAAAGAAACAGAGCTAGTTAGCAGTGTCTGGCAATACCCTTGTTAAGAAAATCTAACATTTTAAAACCAAAACTTTAGCTTTTTAGCTAAAAGGCTAGTACAACATGCCAGCTGGTCTTGGGCATTGTGTAGGGTGTTTTAGGATGAATCTACAACTGGCACTATGATTTGTAGCTACTGAGGCTGGCAGAATCTGCTTTTCTCCTCTGCAGTCCAGAGAGGAATCCTTAGCCTGACATGAGCTCAGGGAGATGATCCCTGGGAGACAAGGTCATCGACCCACCTTTACGTTTTACTTTCGTAACTTAAGGCTTGACAAAGCAGCAACCCTGAAAGCCAATCTGACATCAACAAGTTAATCCTCTCTAATTGCAGTGCTGCCTCCAAAATTTAATATATTACCTGATGAAGAGAGAAAGAAAAAACCAAAACCACCAAAACCAACACCTTCTCATATGCACACAGATTGCACCACACCTTTCCCAGCAGGATGGTGCTGGGAGGAGTTGCGCATTTTAATGTACCTGGCATTTCAGCATGCAATTGAAGAGTCATGCCTTTCTGGAGCAGACTGGTAGGTGGCTTGCCAGTTCCACATCTTTCTTTGCTATTTGGGTCCCAATGGCAAATGGCTGAAGAAGTGACAGAGCAAGGAGCAGAACCCCCCTGCTTCAGTTTTCAGTCATCCCTGGTTAGACTTGTTGTTCTTTTTTTTCTTTTTTTTTTCTTTAAGGGAGAATTCAAGCCAAGTTTTAGTACTAAAAATTCCCAATAATAAAACCATAGTTATCACAGAACACTAGTTAATCTATAATCTTTACAGGAACAGCATGGCAAGAACATATATCTATACTGAAGTTCATAAGGTTGAATTTGTCCTAACACAGCCAGAACTGGATGAATGCTAGGTAACCAAAGCCCTATCCCTGCCGAAAAATTTTGCACTGAAATTCACTGGGCTGATCAAATCGGTTTTGTTTTTAAAGAGAATTTGGTGCTTGGAAAATGAATGTGATAGAGCCGCTTCTACAGCTTACATGAGTCAGCACAACCTAAAATAAACCTCTGGCCTTCAAGTTCTTTAGTTAACCTACAGTCAGTGAAAACGGGCTATTTCTCTCAGGCAGAGTTGTGATCTAACCTTTTCCCTCCTCCTGCATCCCATTTCTGCTTTACCATTGTCCCCTCAACTGGGCTAGTTCAACCATTTGTGGGCCTGGAAGGTAAACGGGATCAGGGAACCGATCCAGGCCAAAAATAATCCCCTCTCTTTTTTTTCAGCACTGATGAATTTCTTGACCTCACTCACCAGGCTGCCTGTTAACAGCTGGACCACCCAAGCAAAGGATGGTGTGGGGGCGGGAATGACCGGACAGGAGGCCTGAGGAGCTTCAGCACTTACACACAAACAACTTTTCAGCTGACAGCTTTTGTCAGTGCAGCAATGGCCTTTTCCACCAGCTCAGAAACACCTCGTTCCTGGGTCGGCACCCTCCTCTAGAGATAAGGAGACCCCCTAGATTCACACATTTCCTTTTCTAAAACTTGATTCTGCTTTACTTATAAACTCAACCGCATTTCTTTGCACAGATTTATACTATAGAGGATTTGTTTCTATTTATAGTCTAGTATTTTTTTATAAAGCACTTGATTTTCAAGCATTTCATCTGGCTTCACAAGACATACTCAACCGGTTAGCCAAGAAAGAGTTGAAGGGCTGTGATCTGCAGAATCCATCCTTGCACTGTGTTAAGAATGACCACGGGTATTTTCCCCGGTCACAGATTTAGAGGAGAATGAACAGCCAAATACATATATACTAGATTTCTACATGTCCAGGACCAGACACTCAAAAATGCTGAGCAGCTAGCAACTCCAGATGGCAACAATGCTAGTGGCAGCATTGCAGACCCTACTGAAAAGGCAGCCACCTAGTCCAGACAGATGCACACACTGGTTTCCACGAATTGCCTGGCAACTCTGACAAGACACAAATTAAAACAAGTACTTTGAGCAACATCTATTACAACTGACTTCATATTTTACAGCTTCCATTGAAAGCTGGTTGAAAGTTAACTAAAATTTTTCACCGCTTACCCAAACTGAACAATCCAATGCAGGGAGGTCAATGAGTAACTTCAGCTTTAGATTCACACTACTCAAAATATTGAGTAACTTCCCAATTCTACAGTATTTTGTCTTTTTTAAAGAATCCCAATTCAAAGGCTGGGAAGAAATGCCAACACAGCAAGCTCAGCTACATGCAGAAGTACAGACAGCAATCAGCATCAGGGTATCCCATGCCATTCAGTACTGGCAGCCTGCTACTTCTCACAGCTGTGAAGAGCTTTGCTTAGGTAAATGATGAAAAGCAAGTCAAAGCCGAAACCAGAACACAGAGTCCATACAAAATGCGGAAAAGCAGTTGTTTTCCCCTACAGTCAGGCCTGGCTGTGAAAGAATTTCAAGCAGCAATGACCTATTTCAGTGTTTTATCCTTTCCAAGCCTAACAACAGCTGAGAACACAAGGACCTGTGCTACTCAAGTGATGAGCAAACTCTCCATCCAAGTATCACTGGGTTAGTCAACACAGTTCAAACCTGGAGCAGTGTGGCGAGATGCAAGAGCTTGCTTTAAACTGCTGTTGGAGCAGGTTATTGCAAAAGTAAAAATTCCCGAGGAATCTAAGCCCATATCTGCCCACTTTTTAGAGACAGCACTGCTCTGGCTCCCAACAGTCAGGTACCTGTGTACAAAACAGACACACTACCTGGTATTTCATAAAGACCATTTAGACCCTGTTTCAAGTATAGCAAAGGAAACTGCTCTCCTTATGCTGCTGATGCTTATCTCTGTCCAAACCAAAAACACAGTGTTAAATTTAACTGTTTTTCAAAAGCACATTTTAGCATCCAAACAGGAAACTGGAATAGTTTTAAAACACTTGTCTTACTTCAAACTATTTTAACAGAGAACAGTTCTCAAACTCCAGTAGCACAAGTAACATTTTCATTAAAAGTTCAGTGTTCTCAGAGATACATATACATGCTTCTCTATTCACAACTACACAGCCAACTTTAAAAAGTGCAAAAGCAAAGCACATCCAGCAATTGTTTCCATTAAAAATGCCTTTTGTAATCCAAACTCAGGGGGTGGTGCACATGGAGGAGATGGGGTTTCCAAGTAAGGATGTTGAATTAGAGGCCAAATATGAGAAACATTGAGCATTCTGTAGCATTCTTCATCAGCATCTCCCAAGGGCTCCACTCTACTGAAAAACTGGACATTTGTGTAAGAGACTAAGTCCAGATTTTGGCAAAGAAGATTACCAGCTTTAGGTATGCTTGAACCATGAGCTAGGACACTTTATCTGCCATTCTGTATTAGCACATCGAGGCACATTCAGTTTCAAAAGTCTCTCCACTTGTGTATTTGTATAAAAGTCTTTGCATTATTTAATAGAGAACCCTGAATGCATATACGCAACTGTTGCCTGCCGACCTACAATGAACTTGTAGACATGTTGATTTTATCTGTTTAACAGATTAGGTTTGCACTGACAGATGGACAATGCTACTGTTAAATTAATTAAAAATGAATACCATTAATGTTGGATGAACATGAAACAAATTACCTTTGAGGCAAGACACTTCTAAATAGGGCGAAAAGGAAAGCAGTTAATGAGGTTTGAAGATAATAGTCCCTAGTACCTTTAAAGATGTTTACTTCCAATTTTTCCTTTTTCTTCTGTTTGTCCTTTGGCAATGCTTTTACTAGCCTATACTCCTGTATTACCTATTTTATTTGTGTTAGCTAATCGCTAGTGTACTTACTCAAATTTATAGAACGTAATGGCAAGCCAAATCATTTCAAATGTCCCTTTCATAGAATATAATGTACTGGTCAAGATTTAGAGAACTATTAAAAATACAGCCAATCACTCCATTTTATACCATTAGCTTTCTGTTAGCAAAAAATCAAATTAGTATCTCCTTCAGTTTCTCTCAACTGGCATTCTTACAAAGCCCATAGATCACTTCAGTTCTCATTCCCATTCTTCTCACATTTCTGAGGCAGAAGATTTAGGCTTCTGGGTAACATGCAGCTGGTAAATTTTTCAGACATCACTACCCACACAATTTTGTGAGTGCACCCATTGAACCATTGTTTGCAAGCAAGTCTTCAAAATTACTAACCAGGGTAAAAATTCTGCAGTGCCAAGAAGTCAAGCTGAGCTACTCATTTCTTAGTCTCCACAATTCAATTAGTTGCAAATACCACACCACCAGCAAACCAGTGTTTCAATTTCTGCTGGCACATTACTCTATAAACTCATTTTAGTGTTTGGATTTAAAACAAGTAACCTCTCCACTGCATAAATCAGACACTGATACTTAGAAGTATCTTTCCAAAAGAAAGATAAACAAGGGCAAGGAAGAAGAGTATTTTAAGGTCTGTTATTTTAAATCTGAACTATAAGATCAATTGCTACTTGCAATTATCAGTTTTGCATTTTATATCCAACAATGGAAGATTAAATATGTGGTAACAGAATAAAACTGTACCTCTACAATGATACCCAAATATTAGAAATCTCATCTACACTGCAAGCCTACAACGTAAAGAAACTAAAGAATAAAACTTTCCAGTGGTCATGCTGGGTAAATCAACCCAAAGAAATGAGGACCCAAGTTATTAAAAGGGATGTTCTTCTTGACTTCAGTGGCAGCACTTACATGCATGTAAGTCAGACTTCAGTCATATGTATAAAGGGCTGTCAGAGGGCACAATTTACACTCATTTTACTGTTTATGGTGATCAAGATAAACTGGTAACAGATGCACAGTTCTGTGTATTTTGGCCTCAGCTGTAAAATTAGCTGAAATATAATGTTTCGAGTTCAAGGTGGTGAAAGACCTTGTAACCCACAGGCTGCAAGGGTAGGTTACTGGAAGACAGAGAATAATGAGCAGAATATGAGTAACAGCATGGAGTGTAGCAGTTTTGATAGCTCAATCCTCATAAAACTTTATGCCTCAGGATGTTCAATGAAATCTAAAGGAACTTTTGCAATCAATTTCAATAGCAGGCACAAGTGACAGACTGCCACGTTGTGGCATCTCTTGAATATCTACAACACAACCAGCTTTTTATAGGTCCATGTATGATTCTGGTATTTTGTGTTTCTGCTCAAAATGGCTCAATTTCAGCACATTACTCAGCACAGCATTTAATTAAATACATTTAAAATTACTGACAGGTTTTTTTAACTGTCTTTCCATGCAACTATTTTGCCATAAGGTTGTATAAAACCCTTCTTTTATGTTTCTTCTATGAGGGCAGGAAAGGGGGAGGAAAGGAGAGAGCTCTCAGCTCAGCTCAATTTCTGGAATATTTCTTTTCCTAACTACTGCTTTTCATTCATTTTCTTTGGCTTACACTGCTATGTCCCCACCTTTTAGACACAGTCCCAGAGCATTAGCAGCTCTTGGCCCAACTGTTCACCCATGCAGTCCAAGTCAAAATGTCAGTACTCTCTCCATGGGACAAGCTCCACTGGTAACACTGGACAGGGAGGGCATCTAAAACACTTGTCAGGCTCTTCCTCTGGCCTTTTCAGCTGCTGAACTGCTTATTAACTTTGCTGCATTTGACTTGCGCCACACTTTGAAAAAGTAAGAGAGAAGCTGTTAAACAATCACTTTCAACATCAAAGAGCCGTCTGGCATCCCTATTGAACACAGATTAACAAAGCCTGTTTGTACTCCAGTTGTCACAACAGAATTTAGACTAGTGACTTGGTTTCAAAGGTGAACTTGAACAACACATATGAGCAGGTGAAAGGCGTCACGATGAGGTCACTACCCTATTTCACCACAGAGCAGCCCCTACATACATCGCAATACAGCTCATGTCCTTCAGTCACGTCTGGACTGAGTCTTGCATCCGAGAAGAAGTGATATTTGAGCCTCCATCACCAGTTTGTTCTTTGGCCTCTGATCTAAGTCCTCCAACAATAATATTGAGAGTTTCTGTGGAACCACAGTTATCTGACATTTTGTTTGAATTTTTAGATGGCACAAATACAAAGGGACAGATTCACAAAGGGACAGAGGTGATACAACTCTGCAGCACCTGACTTCCAGGTGCACAGCCCCCCCACATAACGCACACAGCACCAGTCCAGGACTTCGCCACCCGGTCATAGCACAGTCCCCTCTCACCAGAAGGCGCCTGTGTGCAGAAGGGGCATTCCTAGAGAGAACAAAACCTGCATCAGATGTGACCCGAGGTACACAGATGCAAAAACACGCTGGTAGTTTTCCTGTGAAATCAGTTAATTCACTTACACCCTCGATGCTTTAACATCTTCTGGGTAGCTACAAGGAGAGAGTATAAATAAAAAGAAAAAAATTCCAAAATATGTAATTCAGTTGTCAAAAATAACAACCAACTTTGCTGGATCCTGAGATGCACTAGAAGCCAGACAGGCAGTATCAATGCCAGTAGAGATCAATACTCCCACAAAATAGTGTTTTACTATGCCTAGAAAGCAGAGGGAGCAGTAATAGATATCTAACACAAAAACACCCAACTCTCTTCAAGAATAGCTGTGAGAGTAGTAGCAATGATTGTACCATACGTACAAGTAATTACTGTCAGGAGTCCATCTGGATAAAAAGTTTGGCGACTGTTTTACTAGCAGAAGAATCTCCAAGTTAAAACTGAATTTTGAGTTATAAGCCAGTACCTCCATGTAATTCCCTTTCTCCTTCCTGTACAACCACAGCACTTATCTAAGGATATTTTTTTTTGTTTCTTGTTCTTATCCTATAGGAGAATTTTGATTCATCCAAGAAATGTTAATTCAGAGGTACAAGCAATATCATTTTCACTGCAAAAAATCCCACTTCTCATTTTCAAGCTATTCTGTGGCAATCTTTTCATGTTCCCAATAAATAAAGTAAGATAAAAAGAAAAGCAAACAAATACACAACCTAGGTTTCCCTCTCTCAGACCCTGATGAAAAGAACAGAAGCAAGCCCTGCACAGCTGTAAAGCCAGGGTTTTCGGGTGAAAACATGGAGACTCAAGTTCAAGCTTTGTTCTGTTCAGTTTCCTGCCTTTTATAAAGTTCTTATTAGTGCACAAATGAGATCATGTAGGAGGAGCTAATTAACTGTACTTTCTCACCGCTGCTTACCTTGCAATAACTTACCTATGTAGAAATGTCCTCAGAGCAGAGACTTGAAACCCAGTCTTCCTCAGTCCACAAGAATACCCTGACCAAACTAAATACTCTTTTTTTAGATGACATCTTTCCCAGCATCCACTGCTAGAATTGCCCCCCATTACTCCCTGGCAGAGAGGGAACATAAGCCCTATGAGCTCAAACATCCATCTCATTCTCTTCTTCCAGCACTGTCCATCAATGTATCTCTAGTGCAGAATCTAAGATTAGGGAAACACAGTGATTTCCCCTATACTTTTCCAGCCTCTAGCAACTCCTGGCTCCTCTGAAGAGAAAGAAATACCACATGATCAGTTCCACTACAAAATCCCTTAAACTACATTAAAATAAAAATAATTTATTTTTTTTTTAAAAAGTAGGTAATAACAATCAAGGTCCAAAAAGTACATTTTCAGGTTTCAGCAGACTTTTATCATACTCCAGTTGCAAGGTCCTTATTCCTCCTTCTGCAGTACAACCATCTTGAAGGCCAAAACTACAATAACCCTGGCGCAACCTGGAAATTGTGTACCATGTAGTCAAAGGAACAGGCCACAGCTATTAAAAGAGTTTAGATAGCACATGGAGAGTGACCATTTTCCTTTTATATTTTTGCTCCCAGCTTGGGGCTGATTGTTTGGAGTGGCAAGTTTCAAATGAATATGTCAATATTGACCAAGAGAAGCTGGTTTTAATACAAATTATTATTAATTGCTGCTTCTTTTTTTTTTTCAAGGAGGAAGAGGCAATTAAAATTAACTTAGGAACAGCTGACTGCATTATTACATTTCAGGATAGGACTCTGTTTTTGAACAAGCGACAAGCCAAGTTCTGTGGAGTAAAAATAAATAATGCTACAGTTCCACCTGTAAAGACTTTTCTTTATCATATTCGCAAGCTCAAACTGTAACTCAAGTTTCCACGAGTAACTCATCAACCACTTCCTGCTGAGCCAGCCTCTCTGCTCAGCCAGTTCCCTCGCACGGCTCCCGATGTCTCACACCGCAGTCACTCCTTTCTCCATCCAAGTCCTACGACATGAATGTACTCATTGAAGTGACGACGGCACTGAAGACAAGCCCACTGCAAGAACATCAGATGATTAATACTTTTATAATCTGTTGTGTAAAGAGTTAAAGATTAATACTGCTTTACAGGAAAAGAAACTAAGATGGATAAGAGAAAATAAATACCATTCTGAAGACTACATACAGGGTCAGCTGCAAATCAAAAATTCCTAGAGTACCAGTGAGCTAAACACACAAAGTTATTATCATAAGTCATGCGAACATTACTTGTATCCTAAGAGATCAACTGCAAGTGACCAAAACTAAACACCCACTCAAAGGTTTCATGTTCAAGCAGAATTAATAACCAATTAACCTAAAACTGATTAATTAGAAAGGTGAACAGAGTCACTGCCTATTTTTGAGGAACCTTGACTAATTCTTCCTATGTATTGAGGACTTGATACAACGTTGTTTTTCCTCATGCATCTCAACCACTCTTTCTTCACCCCTCCAGCATTCTTTTTCATTGAACTCATACTTCATTTCTGGTTCATCTAAAATTAAATCAAACCGGAAATAATGAATGTTTGTCTGTTATAGACCCTTAAACACCTGAGGAGTATGAGCTGGAGTTAAAAGCAATCACCAAGGTTGGAGCTTTTCAGGACCCAATTCCACTGTGTGAGCATCGTTTGTACAGAAGGCTAATTTAAAAGAAAACCACACTGCTCAGTGAGCACCAGTCCCAAGAAGCAGTTGGGATTTGGGTGGCAGAGGGACAAATCTGAGACGGTAGGGGTAGGGGTCCAGGCAATGTTGTTCGTTTGTTTTTCAGCCGCCTGTCAGGTTCCCGTGCAGGTCAATATCTATGAATCACATTCTGAGATGTCAGGTAAAACCTGGTTAGTAATCAATACAATACAGGAATACGGTATGCCTGAAAAGGATTTAGCCGTCTTGTGTTTATGCCTCATACAAAAAAATTACTCTGTTATCATTTCACAGGCTGGTTTACTAACTCTAACTGTATCCTACAGTGATATAAGTGGGTGTGGCTTTTCCAGTAAAATAGGAATAATTTGGACTATCTCCTGTTCTGATTAGAGAATTGCCCAAGAAGTTGAAATGCTTGGTTATTTACGTGGCACAAACAACCTTATCCAAGGACACATATTCTTCTAGAAGGAAACAACCAACCTCAAAACACAAGTGGAAAAATGCTATGTCAGCATCATATTGTTTCCTGAACTGTTCTATATTAGGTAATACATTATTTTCATCTAGGATACACCTAAATTGTGTAATTACCACAATACCTCACCTAAAAATGGGAAGACGCCCACCCAAGGTCTATTGCTGTTCCAAGATGAAGGGAAGAAAAGGGCAAGCATATTCTTCCAACAGCACTACCATCTTCAAGGTTTTTTCATGCCTTACCATAAATATAACACCTGAAACAAACAATGAGCATTCAGACAAAACCCTGGAAGTGAGTGTGAGCAGCTGAAGAAAAGCTGTACTCAGTGGTGTCAAAAAGTGTAGTGAGAAGGAGAAGCAAGATTAAAATAATAGTGAAAATACTACAAGGCCATTGTATCAGACTGGCCCATCGGAAGGGATTAAGGAAAAAACCTCCCTATGATCCCTGGCCTGAGCCGACCAAGGTATCGTTTATCCCACTGACTCCTGACATAGGCTATCTTTGTGCTCTGCACCTGTACAACCACCAGCCCCAAGACTGGGGCTCACAGACACACTGTGGTTTAGGGAATACAAATAGAAACTGATGAAACATTCTCGTCTACAGTATTGCACTGAAGACAAGTGACACTGCCTCAGAAGTGTATGAAAATCTCAAAGGCTCCAGAGGCAACTAAATTAGTTATTTCTAGCATTCAGGTCTGCCTCACATTAATCTATTGTTGCATGAGTTGAACAACAAAAGCACTACTGTGCTGCCAAATGTGAAAACCATACATTAGAGAAAACCAAAGTTTTAGCAAAATGATTTTGTGGGAGGTTGAGGGATTATGAAACAACTCCAGTTTTGAGATCTTCCCAACAGTCAAAAAAAAAAAACCATTTAATGAATGTTGGATTTTTAACTGCCTGTAAAATAGATTGCTCAATGTACAGAACACACATAAATGGATTATATATGTAGACCATTTATGTAAACAAAAACACGTGTCATTTACAAACAAGGAAGAACAGCTAAAAAGAGGTTTTTATTTTAAAAAGTCCTGTCTCCCTGTTATTGCAACTTGTGCTCCAGAAATCCCATTTGCATGGCTTCCATGGTAACTCTGCAGTACTGCTCATTTTTACAAATAAGGATCCAGCCACAAAACGAGCAGCCACTTGAGGCTTATTCTAAGGCCAGTCTCAAAAGCCATGAAGGAAAAGAAAGGAAAAAAAGCAAAAAAGAAAACCAACAAAGTCCAGAACCAGACCACTTTATATTGTTCAGCATCACCAGTGAAAACTGTAAAGCTCCTTCAAAACAGAACAAACAAGCTTACAGAGTTAATAATCTCTTCCCGTGGTCAATACACACAATACAGCCTCCTGCTAAGGTTCTTAGTCATCTGCCATACATCCGAGAACAGCAGCAGCAGAAGAGTCATATCACATAACAGGCAGGACCTCATTCTTCTTCTGGTCAGATTCAAACCCTACCTTAACGAAGGCTGTAAACCAGCTGATAAAAAGTCTAGTGTTTTGGAATGGGCTTTTAAAGATTGGTAGCAACTGAGAGAACCCTGTGCAACTTCCACGATACCTCATTTATGACATGCAGAAAGGTGAAAAGGCCTTTGGCCATAGGTAAACTACAAGGAAAGTTACACTTCTGCTGTTTTTTATGCCTCCCCATTTGAAATACGTAATTGTTTTAAATGGCCTCTTGGTTGCATGTTGGGTTCAAACTTTGGTCATTATGCTCCGGTAATGAATCAAATTCCTCAACCATGTTGTTCTTAGCATGTGTTTTTGCATAATTATTTCTTTTGTAAAGACTACACTACCACAGAGAGCCCTTCTGGCCATAACATAAATATTGCTTGCCTCTTTGTTCCGAAGAGGTGTTTCCTCTTCGACAGTTTTCAATGCAGGATCACCTCAATTAAGAAGAAAGCTTTAAAAGCAAGGTCACTTGAATTTACTGAAACCACCCCATCGTTTAATGGCCCTAAGTTAAGGGAACAGCACTATGCACTATACTAAATCACTTCCCAGCGTTTTGACCAAGTTTAGTGTAGAAGTGGATTTATAGTTCTTCTGTTAACAAAAACATAGCCAAGACTCCCAAGACGCTGCTCCAAAACAGCAACATGTAATAATTCATGCTCCCCCAACAGTCAGCCTTCAAGTGTTTGCTTAAGAGAAATTCTATAGCATGTTTTAGGTATTATTAATTTGAACTCAGAAAAACAACACTCAAAAAGGAGTCCAACCAGCAGCTATGGGGAGAAACACCTGCCAAAGGACTGTCATCATCTCACAGTGTCCCTGTCAACATTTCTCAGATCTGCCCAGGAGAAAATTCATCAGGCAAGTTACCAGCCTACTGAGGAGCTCAATGAAAGGCAATACTTTGGGGGCATTTCTGTAATCAAAATATCAAAAATCGGAAAAACAGTCCCAAAAAACAGTGTTGGTAACAGCTGAAAAGTCTTTACACACTGAAAGTTCCTGGTCACTATCAAAGTGGGCCAGAATCAAAAAGGGGTACAGCTTAAAAGCTTTGTTAATTAGTAATTTCCTCATCTCTGGAGGTTTTCATACAGTTTGAAACTGCCTCTTTAAATACTTTTAAAGTACACTTGCCTTACAAAGAATGGTCCTGCATATTTTAAAAACCTTAGTTCTGTCACTTGGTCTCCCTAAGATGCTTGGAGTTCGGTGTGGCACGCAAGCAACGCCTGAGCAAACCAGCTGCAGTTGCTGCCTGCTACCCCCCAGCATCTATAAACAGTTGACCGACTTCAAACCTGCAACCACACGTGATGTGCATGCACGGGGGACAAAGAGAACTCAACATAGAGGTCCAATTAAAAGCGCCCTGTAGCATCTAAACCTATAGGTGACACACGCTCAGGACTATCACCAAGACCCTACAAAATAGCTACAGAAAGGTAGCCTCACTGTAACCTGCACTGCCCAAGCGTATTCATGCTCCATAAATGCCTGATTTGAGTCCTGACTACATGACTGCCCTCTGGACACTAAACAACTAAACCTGCGGAGTATGAATAACTCTCAGCAGCCACTGAATTCAGCTGACAACAAAAGGATTTTAGCAGACTGGTTTAATTAGATGCCTTTACAACAAGCTTTATACTGTTGAAGTCAAGTAAGCTGAATTCTATCCTAAGTCTTTCATCTTGGGTCAGCAGCCTGGCTAAAGTAAACCTGTCCACAGCCCAAGGAAGGAGTGAAGGGAAGGAGAAGAGACCAAATATTCTTCTAGTTGAGACATCAAGAAAACACAGAGATTTTTAATTTTTGAACTAAATCTACATTTACACTGTAGGCTATTTCCTTGCACTTCTCCACAGCATCCACTAACAAGGCACTGAAGGCAGTAAATCTTTATTTCCATAGACCTTCCTTACTTTTTTTTTTAATATTGGCAACCTGCACTTGGGGGGGGAACAAAAAAAAACCCCACACATAAAAACCCCCAAACATGTAGAAGAGTTGCTATCAGGGAAGATAAGGAAAAGTAATTAACCACTCAAAAAACATTGTCCTTGATGAGAAACTTGCTTGGGGCAAAATAAGTAGGTCTTCAAAGGCTAGCTGGGCGATGGGTGGAAGTTTCCAAAGCCTGAACCAAGGGGACTGCAAGGCTATAAAGAAGTTTGATTTCTAGGGTGGCAATGCTAGAAAACATCAGGTAGTGCAGAAAAGCAATCCATTCTGCTGCAAGCTTCTGAACTCATGATTAGCAAAGCTAGTCCTGAACATAAAACGAAGCCACATGAGCAGGACCTGCAGGTCTGTACAACTGCCAGAAAGGGGAGAAGGGAGGGAGGGAAGCAGCAGGGATCACGTTTCAGCCCTTAAGCATCTCATCTCTTTGACCCTCTGCGTCTGATTCCAAGCTCAAATACAGTTCTGACGTCCAAGGTGTCACTCTATCTCCAATTAATCAAAGGAGTGTCCTCTTTAAGTAGCCCCTTCTCAGGAATCCCATGGCCTGGCTTGGAATTTGATCTGTCATAGCTGTCAACAGATCCAACTTCTTGCTTCTCCCTTGCTTTTGTTTTTATCTAAGGCACCTCAGTAAGCCTGGAATAAAACATAAACGGACAAAGCAGAGGGATACCGGCGCTTTTTAGCAGGAAAGAAGCATGGTTTTTTTGCAACGGTGAGTAGTGACTAGCTCATGCAGGTGAGAGGACAGAACTGCTAAAGTTATGTTAAATGCTCTTAAGTTACCACTTAAGACCATGCATTATTCTTAAAAATTGAGGGAACACAAAGCTTAATTAAACCTGACAGTCAAAATAAATACCTACCAGGCTCTGTTTCATGAAGCCTAGTGTTTTCTGATTTTAGATTTTTTACTTCTTTTTTTTTTACTAATCCATCAACAAACCTTCCCGCAGTGCCCCCATAAGCATAAAGGATCCAATCTTTAAACAAACTGCCTGGAGAGACCAGTTTGATAAGCAGTGAAGAAATAATTATGCCATTCAGAAATCAATTTATTCTCAGGCAGGAATGTATTGCAGCAATTATCTTAAATATGGGGTGAAGTCCATGCAAAATCACTGAGCCAGACTTTAACATAACACTTTATTTCAGTAAAGCATGAGAAAGCTGACAGTATTATCAACACTGTGTAAGAGATTAAGAGTGAAACTGACATATCTTTTTCAGTGACTTTTGATCAAAACATGCTTAATTGTGTAGAGGGAGGTCTCCACTCCCTGATAGCTATAGCTCTCAAAAAACATCTTTAGGAAATCAATGCCCAGCCTTTTCAACACACACCTAACCTTTGTCCTGTCATTCACTGCCGTGCATCTTAGATAAACACCATTTCTTTCCTCACAGGATACGCCCATCACATGCAAACTGCTAAACCAAAACCTTCACAGCCTTGTTATGAGAAATTATTTGAATTTTTTTTTGTACCAGAAAAGCAGGAAATCCCCCACTTTCCCCCAAATAATCTTCTACCCAAACTACCTCAGGCCGATCTAAATATGTACACTGTGCAGATCACCACAGCACTTTGTGGTCTAATCCTGCAAAACACCAAGGGCTTCCAGTAAAGGCTGAGTACCCTCAAGTCCTACCCACTCACAAGGGAATTTGAGAGACATAAATTTTGCAGTTTAAACTGAGAACTGAGGGCTAAAAATTAACCCTGAAATAAATAAAAGAATAACAAAATCTGCAGATTGATCACATCCTTAATCCAACTATGCAGCTGCAGAAGTCAGGCACGTGTACAAGAGGGATGGGACTGGATGGCAATTTGGGGGGAAATAACCCTGTTGTTTCCAGTATGGATTAAGTAGGGCTTAAACCAAACCATGAAATAGCATCCTCAGGAACTTTTACAGTTCTTGAGCCTCAACAATCCGTGAGAGAAACCCAGCATTGACAGGAGCCTTAGCTGTACATGTTCAGCTCAGTACCAGTAACTCTCCTTTTGATGTTTTTCATTATTTTTAATTGTCTATTGAATCAGAATCATCACAACAGGACAAAATAAGATAGAAAAGGATAAAAAATAAGGCAGCACTGATCCTAGAACCAATATATTTGGGCCTGGTTATGATTAACTACTGAAATGAATAAATAAGATAAAATTGACCCCTCTACCTCCAAGCTCATCACAGTCCCAATGTGAATCTGGGAGAGGAGTCCTCCTAATTAAAGGCCTGAGCAACATCAGAGCTCCAGTTGAGAGAAAAAGCAAAACAAAATGGAGCTGCCTACTGCAGTTCATTCTAGCTAAGACTAAAGAAGGGGTTTGGTTGTTGGGGTTTCTTTCTTTAAGTCAGTGAAAAAAAGAGATGGCTGTGAATAAGGTTAGAGCTAGTGTCTCAGTTTGAATCTACTTCCTGAAGCATTTGACTAATAAACCTTTCACCTTGCATATCTCTCACAACAGTTCACAAAGCAGAAAGCTGAGACCTACAAAATGAGAATTACATGAAAGGACTAACCCACTTCCTCTCTCCTGACATCTCTCACTTGCAAGCATACGCTTATCCAAACATACATTCAACTGGCAACCAGTCTTGTTTTCCTAGTTGTCCGCAGAAGAGAACATAATCCCACACTTTCACACAGATTTTAACTAAATTAGAATATGTCAGTTCTCTCTTCTACTGACCTATTTTTATTTGCAATATTTTCATTTATTTTCCCTATGGAAACTCTTTCTGGTTTGTAAAAAACAAAGGAAAAGATTGACTGAAGAATTTCTAAGTTCACACCCGAGAAAAAATTTAATAGCTTCTCCAACCTCACTTTGCTCTACTGTTTCTTTTGGGGGTGGTTTTGCTTTTGTTTTTCCATTATTTGATCACTATTATTAGGTGATTAAACATGGAGAAATTGCCTCCATTTTTACAGATGGCAAATCCAAGATGTTAAAAGTTTATGTTAAGTAATTTTTATAGCCAAGAACTCCTTGGACCTTGTGGCTGCCCCATCTCTTATTTTTTCCACTCCCCTTGCAGAATGTTAATGTGCATGTAGTCTCACTCTTCTCGTCTCAAGGAGGCACAGTGCGTATTGCACAGGGAGATCCTGAAGCCAAAAATACCTCTGCTACGGCATTTGTCATGGTGCAACTGTGAGCCCCTACTACAGCTGTCTGAATGTATCCCACCAGAAATCAAGGACACCTGGTACAGTAGCATCAACCCACCAGGAAACACAGAGTTAAATTTTGTTACAAAAGGGCATTCCCTTCCATAAAGCTGATTAATGTGCTGAAAACCCAAAGCCAAGACACTGGGAATGGGAAGTAGAATTACTGAACGTGCGTCACTGATTCTAGGTTCCCCTTTTCTCCTGTTGCTGAATTACTGTAGCTTGCATGATCTCAGGGCACAAACTTGAGTAACAGCAAGAAAGCCATTCTCCAAATCCACTGAGCTGAAGAACCACCATCATTTTTGGTGCAACTTCACTAATCAGTTGGTTCAATGAAAAGAAAAAAGGCTACTGTGGCCAATAAGGAACAACACACTCTGCAGCGTTTTAATAAGTTAAGCCATTATAACTTGCTCAGCAGAAACGTCAAGAGGTTTTGTTTGCTTAAAAGGAAACAGTTGCAGTATTTGCAGTGACTCTTTCCCCAGACTCAGAGCCATTAATGACTGTAATTCTGACCAGAGTGTGATTTAGCAATAGTCACGTTGACCCCGTACAGCATATCATGGGACCGTACGGCTTCAAAGCACTCAGCAAATATTAACCTGGTTATTCCTGAGGGCACAGAATTTTTACTTCTATTTATCAGGTGAGGAAATAAAGACTGAAAGAAAAATGGTACCACACCAAAACATCAAAAGATGGAAAGAGGGAACTAGTTCTGGGAAATAGTGGCACTTTCGCTGATGAAGCATCTGTTCAGTAATAGAAATGTCAAATTTTGATTGCAGCACAGCAACTTGCTTAAATCAGCCATGGTATTTCAGTGGTACTCACATTGTGCATGGCTTGTGCAAACCCATACTAAAGGTCAGTGTATTTAACAGCTACATAAAGTTAACATTGTTTATTGAATGCTACTGGCCTAATGCAGTAAAAAACACTCAAAGACACAAGGATTTGCTCAGGATGACCACAAGTACAGCAAAACGTTGTTTAGGGTGAAAGAGAATGAATGCTCTCAATTCTTTAAATAATACAGTGCTGTTGAATGTCTGCAATTCTGGTCAGAGCAAGTTTCCCATGTGCAGTAAAACTGAGGAAAAAATGGCTTCGTTTTCAGAAGGTTCCAGTCCCAGTGTTTATCACTCCTCTGCTGCTGTTTGAAAGACCCAGACAAACAGAACAAAAATCTGACTCGCTGAAATGGAGAAAAACATCACGCCTGTCACGAACATGACATCATGTTCATCCTGTGACTTAAAGCAACTTTTCCCACCAGAATTACTCTCTTCGCTTTCATTCCTTGCAGCAGTCCCTCCTAACTAGAAAATTTCAGGTAAATCTGCAACACTTGCTTTCTTACTCTCCCTTCAACATTGGCATGGTACACTATTAATTTCCCCTTAGCTGTTACTAGGGGGTTTCCAGTTCATTCTCCAAGGGACAGAAATGCAAACTTACCAGTACAACTCTTCAGGAAACAGTCAACAACAATGCTAATGAAATGGAAGAAAAGCTTGTCTGGTGACATATGCAAATTAATAACAATATATTCGTCAGGCAAGCTGAAAACCTGCTTTCTAAAATTCATCTCTAACCTCCAGAGATAAAGCAATATGAACAAGCAGCAACAATAAAGTTATAAAATGTAGGAACTGACAAGTGAGGTGTTTTAGCAGTACTGGAGATTGAGATACTGACTGATGATAACCGATTTTCCTGGCCTTTATCATACATTCATACAGATGACTGGGAAAACAGATTAATAATGCCACATAAGACACAGACAGAGGATCAGAAAACACCTTCACCACTGCAGAACAAGTCACCCATGACTAAGAAATATCCTTTTATTAGAAATTCTTTGGTGAATGAAACTGGAAACAGAAAAGGCTGAATGAGGCACTACAGTTGAAGATTGAACCTTATTTTCCAGTAGCTCACAGTTAAATACTTTATTTCTTAAGCATTTCCAGGAAGGAATATTCTTTTAAGAACAGCTCATCAGCTTTTTTTTTTTTTTTTTTTAATCTTTGTACAACTCAAACACAAAAACCTTCATTACCAAAGGTGTTTGTATAGTAACAACAACCGGCTTGCCATGTTAAAAGAAGGTTATATTGGGATTAGAAATGCCTGTATACAAGACAATCTTTTTTTTCAATATTCATTCAGTTCTGTTGTTTAACTTGGACTTCTGAAGTTCTTCTTCCACTTCTTGCTCTGACACAGACTTTGGATTTGGTTTTGGACAAGAGTATATAGCTCTACTTCCCTGCCAAAGATACACAGATAATACTGCACAATTATAAAGCACATCATGAGAAACCACGTCATGATTTATCAGATTCACTGGGGTAACAGTCCACAATGGGTATCTTAAGAAGTGGCAGAACTACATCAGACAATCTTAATGAGTACTAATAAATGCCCCTTTGTATGACACCACACCAATAAGCAGTTTGCCACTTGACATGTACTATATACAAAACTTCAAAAATATTTTTGAAATATTCTTCCTTGTAAATTACACTTCCAAGCAGAAAAACAAAGCACTCCCCAATAATAACAACTGTTAGAAACCACGCTCTTTAGTGTATACGTTACTTATACACTAAGTAAAGGTCATCTTCAGAACTACAGTCTCAAGATTTAATCCAAAGGCCAGTGTAGCCAATTCAAACGTCCCCAATTTAATTAGGCTTTGCATCAGGCTTTTACACTGCAGTTGTGCATGGCTGTAACTCAGGACCAAAGCATAAGGACCCTGTAAGCATTTACCATCACAAATAGCTCTGTCATGATGAAATGAGTGTTTGCCAAATCACTTCCTAGTACACGTCTACCTGGCTTGATAGCTTACTGGCTCCAATTCTGCACATTGCAGAGCACTCAATTTCCAACAGGATTTCAGAGTATGCAGTATTTTGCAGTATCAAGACCTATGAGTCCTAGCAGTTGAATCCTCAGGATCTTAAATTAATTTTTAGTGTGTTAGACACCTACAGTTTCATTTCCACTTAGGACTGCTGGAAAGCAAAGCCTGAAATTAGCACACATCTCCAGCAAGCTGATTTTCTAAACTCATACCCAAAAAAAAAACAAACCGAACAACATAGAAACATTAAAATTCAAATAAAATAAACCTCATTTTCTCATAATTTCAGAAGAGTCTTTTGTCTCCAGTACAAACTCATCGCCTTAATATTTTCAGTTTACATTTCTATAATTCAAAACATTTTGCTTTTGTTTGGCAGCCTTTACAAATTCAATTTGGTAAGCAATCAGTCGCATATACAGACTGGGCCTTCCTAATAGGTGGCTGATCTTACTTGCATCATTTGAATTCCCTTCCATTGACCTGAACATCATGCAAAATGATGCTAAAGCAATTTTACAAATGTAAAATTGTAAGGGGAACCCTCCAAAATTCATGGGGGTTTTTTTTTCATATACATCTACTGCAAGTCATTCAAATGGTTGTAGCACAGCTTTTGAAACACCCAAGCAAATTCTTGTTATATTTTGCAGGCAAACTGGCCACATTAAGTACGGTTAAAATGAACTAATTTGTGAAAACTGCTACTAGCATATAGTGGAGGCT
Organism: Haliaeetus leucocephalus; assembly: GCF_000737465.1. NCBI lineage: Eukaryota > Metazoa > Chordata > Aves > Accipitriformes > Accipitridae > Haliaeetus > Haliaeetus leucocephalus. The sequence continues at coordinate 5,521,727 of NW_010973104.1, forward strand.
TTCTGCTTGCGCGTTAACAGTCACTGCAAAAGTCTCAATGGAGTAAATTAGATTAACGTGCATTAGGCTGACAGTTTAGAACAAACATCTACAGTTTCTCAAAAAAAAAAAATCCAACCAAAAAAATTTTAATTTAATTTCACTTCTGGTTTCTCTTTTGCACTCAAAACCTAAAGCAGACTTCTTGTTATCCTGTCAGTGACCCCCACGTACCATGGCAATGGCTCTGCAGGCAGAGGTAGGCTAAACAGGGTATCAGTGTTACAGTTTACTATCACCGAGATGACTACATGTGTAAGAAGCGCATTCTTCCCATCACTGTACTTACTCCATAAGGAAACCAGAAAGGGCACCAGGCCAAAGTCTGGTAGTTAAGCAGACACGCTATCAGGTTTCCCACATTCAAAAATCTTGCTGCCAGGGAAGCATGAAAACTGCTTCCTACAGCCTGGGTGGCAGAAGGAAAATTAAGCGAAACCTAAGCAAGACCATTATTCTGCTGATCTGCACACGGCTTTTAAGATTTTTATCTAGCTGAGGTCCAGCTCTCAAAACACAGGAGCTTCCTCTTATCACCCAACAGCTCTTTCATTTTCAGCCTCAGTTCTTTTATCATTGTCCCCTGACAGAGCTTTATCTCCAACCATCCCTTTTTCGAAAGCCATAAGATCTCCTGAGCAGTTTTTATCTATCTGCAAACACACATACAAAGGTTGTGCCCGCTGCAGCCTTTCTCCCAGCATCTCTGCTAAGCCGTTTCCCGCAAGAAGCTCTGAGCAGCACCAAAGGAAAGAAAACCTCCGGCGACTCTAATATATAACTCCTACTCTGGCAGGCTGACCCCCAGTTCATCCAGGGCAGAGCACAAAACCTACCTCTACCTTTACGTCCTTCCTGATGTGACAAAGAAGGGAACCTAGTTTCACATATCCAGGTAATTTCTGATGTGGGACATATCATGCAGACCACAGTGTTTAGGGCGAGGGTGCTACAACAATTTACCAGGAGCAGAAGACAGGACTGAGTCAGGAATCGGCTTCCTGATCCCACGCCAGCGAGCTTGGTGGGTCAGCCCTGATGGAAAGGTCACTCTTCAAAACAACCAGGTCCAGCCCCTGCGCAAGGAGCCAACAGGCACAGCAGAGAGGCTCCGACACGGAGTTCAGATGAGGTCCACGCTCGGGGGAAAAATCCCTGCACAGTGCACAAACACGGGAAGCTTAGGGTGACTGGTCAGTCTATGCCTGATGTTCCACATAGAAAGCAAAACAGTCCTGAACGCCCAGGAGATGAGCGCCAAACACGGCATCTCACAGAAAACATGAAGTGATGTGTATACAAAAGCTCTGCTAAGTGATGAAAGAATGACAAGACACGCCAGGGCTGAAATCTTTCTTTTTTTATGGCATTTCTCTGTAAAAGAACTCATTTACTGCTGTCCCTGGTATTCATTGTTGCGTAAGAACTTCGTAATTGCATGTCCAACTGCTACCACGTAGCATGTGAACGTGCCGGTGAACATTTAGCTCAAGTTAGAGAATTCATCGTGAAAATCATTAATTATTTTTATGCACGTGGCTGTTCTGACTACTTCTGAAAGGTAAATTTTGTGCTCTCTGGCCCCAAGGCAGGATCTGTTAGGTACCCGTTTCATGTTTACACAGAATTCAGCCAGAAAGACAAACACTGACTTGAAGACCAGAGGGAACAAAACTGATTAATAAAAATAAAGTAATCCTACTGGCCCAGATAATATGTAATACAGTCAGACAAGTAAACCTTTCTAGCCATGTTTCTCTCAAATAGATTCACTGCTACTCCCTTATTAAAAAAGGAGCTTTTTTTTACTCTAAAGAAAAGCTTTATATTAGTATTCCCTAAACAGCCAAATATGCATAAACAATTGCAGCGGGAATCCCAAAAACATGAACTGAGGCCAACACAGAGCATGCTGGAAACTCTCGTTCCCCACTGCAAGACAGTACTGTCTGAAATGCCTCCAGACTCCTGCACCCTACCTGTTTTGACCACTGTCTGTACCAAGGATGATCAGCTACACCAAAACACCCAGCAGATCACACACATTTGGGGACACAGTACAAAGCCCACTAAGCCAAAGGAAAGCTTCACATCAATTTCAGTGGAAGCTGGGTCTAACAAAGGGTTGGACAACAGATACAGTTTAATTAAACTTATCTGAACCTGGCCAATCAGAAGATAAAAGCTAAGAATTAAACCAGCAGATCTCAAACCTGCTGATGTTCTGCAAAGAATTTGTGTCACATACTGTTAAGTCTCCTTTGGTCCAGCAACTAAACTGTTGTTAAAAATAACACTACCTTCCCAATACTTTTTTCCCCACATAAGCTGCTGTGCTGTCACTAGAATGTTAAACAACAATAGGTGGCCCATTCAGTCACAGTTTATTTGCATGCTAGGCCAACTTCAATGGAGTGCTTAAATACAAAGGAGACAAGTGCTTGCATTAAGGAAAGATAAACGACAGTCAGTTTACCCTAGAACATGGTTCTGATGTTTTGGGGGTTACTGGGTTTCTCCTATCGATAATTTCTAAGACATCTAGGCAGAAACATTTGCAAAAGAGCACTACAGAATATCTCCTTTGGTTGCTACCTAATTGTTGACACGGCGCACGCCTCCAAATAAATCCTTTTCCAGTGTGTTCGTAACGTGCATCCTGACCCAACAATAGGAATCACGATGAAGAATCACAGTGCTGGCAGACATCATTGGTGTTTTAACAGGCACCAGGTCCCAAGTAACACAGCTGCTTCAGCTGCACCGATGTCACACAAGCCTCTGTTTAAATACTGCAAAGTGGTAATCTCCTGCTTTTGCTACTTTGAAACTGAGGAGGCAAAGGAAAATATTTGAATGTGCAGTCCTGAGGTCAGAGCTAAAGTTTGATTTGGGTTGGTTTGGATTAAGGAGAAACGTCCAAGAACAACTCACTGATTTACTTTATTTCAGGACTTGGCACACAGCTTGGACCCAGTTCAAAATCCAGCGACACCGCGCCAGAAAATGCTACAGAAAGAGCAGAGATAGGAGACATCTGGACTGTGTTAGGAACTTAGAGCCATAAAGTCCTTTAAAAATATTCTCTGCTCATGTTGGGACTTCTCTTGTTTTTGTTTCAAACAATCCGAATGTTAAAACTGTGTTTCAAATTAAAAGTATAAAAAGCAAAACCGACAAAACCCCAAAGCCTCCCCTCCCCCCAAAAGGGCGGCCTAAGCCAATTACAAAAGTAAAAACAAGATGATTTTAATGATCTCAGATGAAAAGTGAACGCTCCTACAGTGAAAGCAGTAATTTCCAATAGCACTGCATCAATGCTCCTACAGTGAAGGTGATAATTTTCAATATTATTGCATCACTGCAAACTTCTCACGCAAGTAGGACAGCAAACATGTCCTGTAAAAACATGGCCTGTCCGATCATTTAGTATTCCTGCTCTGACACACTGTTTTAACCTATCCAGGGCATACAGTGCCATTACCCAAAAAACTTCTTTCTGTCTAAAATATCGCGGTATGGGTTCTAGGATATAACTGAAAAAGAATAATTTTAAATGGTCATTTAATTGTTTCCATCTTAATTTCACACATTTGGCAGCAGTCATGTTGATCACTTTATAGTTCCTTACATACAATGTAATCAGCTGTGTGCTCCCTTTCTGGAAGGCCCTTACAAAAAAAAAGAAAAAAAAAAAAAAAGAAAAATCAATGAAGGAGATGGATTTGGGAGAAGAAAAAGCTATTGTCAATTTTTGGTATTTATTACAAAACTAGAAGAAATACAGGACAAATTATTCAGAGAACTCTATCGGAAAACCAAGTAGTTTTATAAATGAATTTGTCTCAAAAATTCCAGTTGATGATGCCTAATTGATTAACCCTTAAAATAAATACATACAGTAAGAAAGCCTATTAACACCATCTCTCGATGGGGAAAGCACGCAGAGCTCCCACGCACTTTGCCCGGTGGGCCACAAGTCAGTGCCAGAACTGGGGGAGCGCAGGAGCTCCTGGCCCCGCGGTCCCTGCAGAGATGACCATCCTCCTTGGTGAGACGCAGGAAACGGACACCATAACTGTGTGTGGCATTTTACCTACCTCAGGTAAAGAAACCGTTCTGGTTTTATTCAACACTTTCCTCATCTGCAGCTTTCCTAACTGGCTAAAGTTGCATGACAGCTAATGCCAGCACGGTGCTAAGATCCACAGCACACAACACGCGCATGGTGTCCTCGCCTGCATGAGATTGCACCTCCGCTAACTGTAACGAACGAGCTCCTCTTCCCCCTCCGAGGAGGATGAGATCAGTTGACGGAGCAAGGTCTTTAACAGAGTGCTGGCACCTTTCAAGATCCCACAAAACACAGGTCAGGCTAGCAGAAGAGGAATTTCTCTGCACAGGAACTGCGCTTCCCGAAGCTTGTTGCATGTGAAGAATTCATCTTACCTTAAAATAAATATTTTTCACTAAAAGCCAAGGCAATTCTAGCCCAACTTGTCTTCCAATACAAGTTCAAGCAGGACACTTAAGAGCAAATAACAAGCAAAAACAGAGTATCAAGAGAACAGTCTGCACAACTGAATTCAACACTATGACCAAAATCAAGGCTCAAATATACTCAAACAGGTTTGAGTGGAAAGTCCTTAAAGTATTCTCCAACAGTGAAAACTTCTGGTATGGTTGGCTTTCATTTAAAAAGATGCTACCTTCCACTTGTTGGGAATACCTAAAAAAAAACCAAAACACCAAACCAGAAAACACGAACAGCCAGTATTTCATTTATTCCATATTCTTGATTATTTATACTAATTAATGGGACAGACTATCCCATTCTTCCAAGTACATGCCTTGGCACAGCAAGGACTATTCTGCATTCAGCAACATGCATCATTTCCGGCAGTCCAGCTCCAGGAATAGAAAACCAAGGAAAGCAAGACAGCCAGATAAACAAATCACTCGGATACCTGAAAACCCTGGAGATACTGTAGCTATTGTCATTTTACACCTAAGCTCCTTTGAGGCATTCTGACAGTGCCAAATGTAGATGAAAATAAAGAATTAATGGGCTTCTTGGAAGTAAAAAGAATTCACAGAATTATGCTCATAAGCAAACAATCCAGAGGCTAAATCCTGCAAAGGACATTTTTTGCCCGCACTGAACACCACCCTGTTCAACATAGTACACTGTGTTTGTTGACTGCACTACATTTGTTCAATGCTCTATGACACACCTCATTGAAAATTATTAGTTGTGTCGTCTGCAAATTCTTCAGTATTTCATAGGTCTGATGCTGCTTCTACCATTTGCAGCCATTTGCACCAGCAAAATTTAAGTGTAAACTTCTACCAAACCTGTATCACAGCTTTTTACATGCAGTGCAGAAGATTGTCAGTTCTCATTCAAAATATTTTATTTCAAAAGACAAAGAGTAACAGAAGTACAGAAGTGACAGAAAAATTACCTGCTAAAGACTGCACATTAGAGTAACATCTCTGCAACCAATTACCCTCAGCCGTGACGGTCCTGCAAAGACGTCTAGGCAGGAAAGTTCTTCCAACCCAATGGAGTTGGGCCAAATATAAAATAATCCTCCCCCCCAAAGTCCAACAACAAACAAACCTTTACTGCAGATAATATTCCTCTCCTACTTTCCCATAATAACTTAGAAAGCCAAATCCAGGAGGACAGATGCAGGCCTGAGCTATAAAATCTAGATTTCATTTCCTATCACTCCCCTCCCCCAGGAGCTCAGGGGTGTTTAGATTCTGGGCTGTGGTTTAAGTCCATCTGTGTTCTTCAAGTATAAACATCTTCATTGAAACCAGACTCATCCTGCACAGCCATTCAGTTAGTGAGCTCATCTGTGAGAGACACGGACTGGCACATTTCTATGACAACAACAACAACAACAACAACAACAAAGTAGCAGCTTGGCACAAATTAAACAGCTTTTTAAAGCCTCCCTATTGTTCCTGAGGCTGCTTTCTCTTCCTCTAGCATCTATAGTTATCTCGGATATACTGCCCAGAACATCAGCTCTCCCTAAAATGGTCCTCTTTCCATAGGGAAACAGAGGCATTTTGTAAGATTTTGATGTGAGGAGGAATGCTCAAAAAATAAAAGGATCAAAGCAAAGGGAGTACTGTCCTATCTGGTTCTTGACTGAATTAGACATACATATACATCCTAAACAGACAGTCCAAAGAGAGACAATAGAAGTCTGAACCAATAAAGAGTTCCCCCCAAAAATCCACTCTTTAAAAATGAGTCCAGGTAGCTCGTTCTGTTTTTTTAAATATCTTGCTGTGGATTAACTCTTAATAAGAAAAAGTAAAGGTACCATTTTCTCTCCATCAAGAACAACAAAACTCAATAACAAGTGTCACCATTTGAAAACCATCATTCTTTCACTTGCTGGATCTCAATCTGGGTTTTCTGTTTTTACACTAAACCATCCTAATTTAAAAAAAAAAAAAAAAAAAAGCTACAGGACACAGGAGCACAGGAAGGTTATTTCAGTATGACTAGTTCAGGTCAATGGTTTATTCTCCCACCTGGTAAAACCAGATAGCTACAACACGGAAAACATGACAGCACCTTCTCTTCACAAGGATTTCAAGTCACACTACACATGATGATATAAAATTATGCTATTTTTTCAGTCAAAATACAGGCCTCAGCTCAAGCAACTGATAGACTTTCTTAAAGCATTGCTTATTTAAAAGTCCACACACTAAAGCAATTCAGCACCAGATAAAGCAGCTCTTTCTCTGACATACATTGCCAGTAGATGCAGAATTCACATTGTCTTTATGTTTGTTATTCCATCCCCTCAAATCAGTGACTGCCAGCTTACACGATTCATTAATTATAAGTAGTTAAGATTGGTTTTACTAGTACGGTACAGATGCCAAATCACTCTTAGTGATTCCCAACAAGAGAGAGAAATGCTATGAGTAAAAACAATGGAATGGACTCCCAGGATCTAGATGTGCCAAGCCACAAATATAATGCCAGAAGAATAATTTTCTTTTTTTCACTCCCATTCTCTCCACCTTAATTTTTTGAGATTTAGACTCAAGCCAGACTTTGCTGAAATAAGCAACCTGTTGGATCTTCCGCTAAGACTCATGTTCGCAATAGCTCATGTCATGTGACCACAGAAATAATAAATCACAGGAATAAAGAGATTATTTTTTTTAAGTCACAGAAACCTCAAGTGCAACTTTGTCTACTATGGTCAATTTTTTCTCCTGGCATCATTAAAGGGTTCCCAGTCACATATAGACTGCACCCATCAACTCGGTGATTTTCATCTCAACAGTGTTTTGACTTGATCTTTTACTCACAAGTCATTTTGTTTAATTTGCTTCAGACATTTTTCCACACACGATTCAAAGTAGTGATACACTGCCAGGCAAAGTACTGAAATGTTCCCAAAGGCATAGATGAAGGAAAACTCAAGTTATTAGTGGATCTAAAAGGTACTTCTTATTGCTTAACCAGCTTGCCACAGACAAAAAAAAGAAGTGTAGCTAGCGCATCATGGCTGTTCATGCCAGATGCAAGCTTGAGTCATGCAACTGAAACCACTGTGACCTCCTGGTGCGATTAGATGCTAGAAAGAGAAAAGATGTCCAAGTCCAGCCCTAAGGTCTCATTGGTTCTCCCAAAACTGAGGATAGCAGTAGCACAGAAAGCCACATGAAAGGGCATCTCCTCTCACTGACCAGCTCCCCTTGGTCAAGCTGTCAAAGCTGTAAGATAAAAATCACCTTCAGAAATGCTTTACACTTAGAAATCCAAACAAAGTGTAGAAATCTTGATTTTGACAAATTCCTAGTCAAAAAAGTAAGAAAAGTGCATCACCCCCCTTTTTTTTTTAAACAAGTAGCTATTGAAGTGTCAAACTGTATTTTTCTCTGCAATGTTTCCCATGTCATAAAACTAATACAGGGATAAAAACTCAGGCAGTAGCCATGTCTTAAGAGGCCATGTGATAAACTATGGCAAATGCCACAGGACTCATTCTGTACTAGCTCTCACCCGGACCTGCAATGGGCAAAACAGTCTGAAACACAGGCATTTGGGGAAAACCAGAATTAGGGTGCATCTGATGCTGAAAACTGAGATATCACACATGGCAAGACAGATTTCCGTACGTGCAGCACACTCCCTTCTCCAGTTTAAATCTGCAAACGGTGGGCTGCACTGTTTATTTTCTGCTGCCTACACAATGCATCAGATCTGCCTACTAGGAACACGTTACTATCTGCAGAAGTACATTCCCCAGAGATATGTATGCTCCCATGCACTCCGGAACAGGCAATGACCACACAGTATCACACTGTATTTCCAGCTCTCTGCAGGGGTATCCTATGCCACATCCTCTCTCTCGAACATAAAGATACGTCACTTTCCTGAGACCAATGCAATCATCACAGATGGTGATCGGTTACAAACAGGAAGCATCCATCCTTCTGCTGCACTTCACTGAAAAAAACAGCAGCAAACAGTTCCCTCCTCGTCTCCACTGCTCACTTCTGTGCACTCAAAAATGCACGTCTTTACACTGCTGTCTCTGTCCCCACAGCTGATAAGATGGCAAGAAAAAATTCAAGCTACATGGTAACAGGTTCAATACAGGGCAATATGCTGGGCAACATACAGAACCTCTTTTTACAAAGGTTAAGATTTACTCACAACCAGAGAGCTCCTGTTTTTTCCTATACAGATGAGACTTCCAGTTCCCTGATGAGGAAATGAAGTGATGTGACATTAAGCAGCTCATGAATCTCTTCAATTAATGCATTCTGCACAACGGAGACTTCCAGGGAATTATCTGCAACCACAGCAGTGCCTCATTCCCACTGCCATGTCCCTGAGAATGAGTCACTTCAATTCCCATACTCTTGCTGCAGGCAGAGAGCTAAGGACTATTCCATCTTCATTAGGCAAATGGTTGGAATCAAATGCTGAAAATATTTGCACAAAACTTTAATTAGGGTTACCTTATTTTCTGCAACTCTTCAAGCATAGTTACTGTCAGCTCTCCACTTTTCATGTTCATTAGGGCTTATACTACAGGAGATACCACTTCCACCCCACCATCTTCAGGGAACAACCGAAGAGTGTGCCATACAACCATGCAGAGGATGGCAAAATGAATAAAAAACAGTACCAAGATAGCCTGAACTGCAGGAAACTTGCACGCAGCACAACTCCAACGCTGAGCTGTATTAAGAATTAACTGCAAAGCTATCCTGGCACAGGACCCTAAGTTGTGGGAGGAAATAGGACAGCAAAGGCTGAAGAAGCCAACAGCGGTAGATCACTCTGGCACCCAGATGTACGACTTAAGCTCAGCACCATTCCAGTGAGATCCAGGGCCACCACTCTCATTTCTGAAAGCGACAGCCCCTTCCAGAAACTCATGGGGAAGGAGGAAGAAGAGAGTTTTGAGATAGGTGGTATGCCTTACTGCTCTCCATCATATGGAGCGTCAGGGAGGTCAACTACACCTGCAACAGGGCTCTTCTAAGGAACCAAACTCTTTACTGTAATACTATGCCAATTTAAAAGAGATCTTATCATTATTAAACTGGTTTGGGGGACGCAGGGGTGTGACTGTGACTGTTTTTACACATTTAGGGATACTGTTATTTTCATTTAGAAAATAATTTCCAAGAAGAGACATAAAATCTGTGTTACAAGTGTCTTCAAACTTGAGAAAGCCTTTGCTGAATACAGCTAGTAGTCCATATGTGCTTCATGTGATTTGCAAACTAGAAACACTGGAATTTTAGGCCAGGAGGGTGTCATTGACTAATGGGGATTCTCCCTTTCCTCTGGAGTATAGGTTTATAGAGGAATAAGATCATGTTCTCCAGGCAAGTTTATGTGAAATGATTCATCTCTAGCCAGCTGCCGTCAAGACATCTGCTTGTTTTCATTTCACTAGAGGGAGATTCGCCCTGCCCCTCCCATACCTCCAAAGGCAGCCAAGGTTATATCCAATCGTAAAAAGAAGACTTCGACAATTTCAAAACTAAAACTTAAGAAGTTGGGTAAATTACACAGAGGCCGCAGGTGCACCTCTGCCCTACCTAAATCACTCCTAAGAAACATGAAGTGAATACTAGGCTGAGGAAGTCCTATTTAACCAACAGTCTATTGACTTCAATGAAGAGACATCACCTCTGTATCCTGTGGTCTACATGCAGATCTGCCCAAATACATGAAGCTACTTCTTTGTTTTGAGAATCCCTCACACATTCCACATGGGATCATGCAGACAGTCCTTGTGTGGTCAAATAAAGTTTGTGAACCCATGCCTTTATAGCTTTTCCATATTAATCTGCACTCTGGGCGTATATCCAATTAAAGCCTCATGTATAGATCACTAGGTTACTAACTGGCTTGCATACTTGGGGGGAGGGGAAATAACAAGTTCATGACTTCGTAATTTAACACGGCCTGTGCTTTCACTTTTACATGCACAAGTCTTTTTTAATCTAGTCTTACCATAAATAAAGAGTAATAATGCTTGCTGAAGAGAAACTCGGGTCCCTACATGCTGGAACACAGTAGCTAATGCTGAATGCATTTACATTAACACTAACTCCAGTGCAAAGAAGACAAGGTCTTTTCACAAACACGCTACAAAAACAGGAAGCAAAGGGGAAAACTTCACAGTGTTTGGAAACAGCATAGCATTGTTTGTACAGGCTTTTCTTACAAATGCAAGAGAAAAAAAAATGGGTAATGTGAAATCGGAGCACAGCAAGAGTCTTAGATCAGACACAAGGGTCTCAAGACAGCAGCTCTCAAAAGATCTCCAGGTACAGACTGTACAGGCAAGATGATGCACAGGGTAGGTTTTTTTCTCCTATTTCTGCTAAGAAAATCTGACAGGTAGAGACACAACTTCCCAAACCCTTGACATTAAACCTAGATAATATAACACAGCACTGCATCTCTACCTCAATTAAAGTGGGTATGATAAATGAAGAGGCATTAGGAATTATAATCCACCAAATTTAAACATTTTCATTATTTTTAAACTGTATTCAAAAGCTAAGATACAATGGCATAGGCCTCGCACACTGTGTGCCGCCTCAGAAGGCCATCTTCACCTCATATTAAGAAGCTGCACTGTGGACTACAGCCCTCAAGATGAGTCAAAAAGCTCCAGTCACAGGCACACTGCTGTCACTAACTCAGAGACTTCCCTTTTCAGCTGGAGCACACGGATCCAATCTCTAACTTGAAGATGCTTTGTTTAAATTTTTCATATCATCACCTCCTTTCTTTCCCTTCCCCCTTCAAGTCCACTCGGGCCATACTGTAGTACCATAAATGCATATAGCCTGCACAATATATAGATAATGCATATAGTTAGTGCCCAACCAACCCACACACCAGTCCATAGGTTTAAAGCAACAGAGGATTGGTCCTATATTTGGGCAAGCAGCAAGTAGGGCTCAGTACTTTCCCATGTCATCTATCTCCACGAGTGAGCAGCTTTATACACAGTCAACTCCCACGACAGATTTGATTTCACCAGATTTAAAGTACATTAGTCAACCCAAGTCACTGGGGACATTTGAAATAACTTACAATAAATCAGAGAAGATTAATTTCAAGGGAGGCAGTGACATAGCACCAAAAGAAGCATAAGTTTGTGTTAGGAGAGAAGCCATTAGCAATATTTCTCAATGCCAATACTTTTTTCACCATAAATATGAGAGCAAGAAGACGTTACAGTCTTCAGGCAAATGCTGGGCTCCAAAGGCAAAGTGGTTACCTAGAAGGGGTATGTCAGTATTTAATACTAAAGTGCATGTCTGGTCCTGTATATTTCATTTAATTTCAAACTTTTCCAGCTTTATTTCCTGTTTCATTCACAGCAATCACAACAGATTAATTACCTAACCTTAGAAAACACGTTTTCAGTCAGATGAGACATGTTGACTGTGTCCGTACTTTCATCTTCAGCAACAAAGTTCTGTGCCAGCACAAGTTTTATATTTTCTTCAATGTCCACAATGTTCGGTTGCAAAGTAGATGAGATTTTCAGTGCCAGGACTCCACTCAAGCGGCTTGCTCCTCTGGGAACTCAGTAGTAAAAGAGAGTAGCTTAGGCTACTTTTTAGTTAAAAATTTACAAACTTTAATCAAAAGTCCCCATAACAGCAGTGACAAAAAAAAAAAAAAGGATGTGAAAGAACCATGAAGAGTTGAAAGAAAAACTACACAAAGTAATGACTAATAATTTGCACTTGCATAATATCTTTCATCAACGCTCTTCACTTCCATATACCGGGAAAGAAAATTGGCTGCATTTCATAACAAAAACAATCGGGAATACTACTTCAAGCCCTTACTACACAGCTGGAGTTGCTATTCCTTTTGTAAGGACTATGTGAAGAAGCATCAGTATTCCTGTACTGAAAGAATAAGCTGAAGCTCCTTTTCCAACTCCATAATTGTGCTACTATAACCTATTTACTAAAGGTAGAAGTTTACAGCAATTGCATAGATTTTCTCTGGTTTAAACAATGACTGAACGACATCTGTAACACGAAGTTGTTTTCTCTTTCTCCAGACATGCAAATAAACCTCTCTGTTCTACTTTACTGTTGGATAAGGAATACAACTGCTTCATTGAACATGATTCATCTTCCACAAGCAATCAACAGGTACTCAAACTATGGGCATTTCACTACTGAGCAGTAAGACAAGGACATGGATGGATCTCATTCAACACAGTCCGTCAAAGTAGATGGAAAACACCTCTGCTGCAGGAGTAAATGCTGTTCTTCAAAGAATCACTAGGCCTTTCACAGTTTTGGTCCCCTCCTCCCACTTTCTTTCTCAGAGCCAAGATACTAAGCAAACTGTTCAGATGACAGAACACCACAGCTACAGTCAGAGCATCATGGAGCCACAGCATCCAAGGAAGGCACACGCTCACAACTCTCCGTCACTGACATCCAATGCACTGCCTGGCATTGTAAGTCAGGGCAAAGAAATCTCTCACTGTGCAACTACTTTTTCAAACTGCCAGGAACAACGTGACACTCGGATCCCCAACTAGAGTAACTGCATAGCTACCAGAAAAAAATCTGCAGAATTGCATTAGCTTACACCACGGCTCACAGATTCACCACTTAAGAGTCCACGTAACTTTCTACTTTCAGTTTCCTACCTTCTTACACCCTGCATTGTAGAAGAGAAAAAAGTGGTGTTTTGAGATGCCTCTGCAATCATATTCTTCTCAAGTGATTCCTAAATTTAGGAGCTCAACATCAAAAAGTTTGTATAGTAAATCCAAGGTATGAGAACGGAGAGAACTGCCGATCTTTCTTCAAAAACAGATTGCAACACCCTGCTTCTATAGTAATTTTGCAAGATCACCCTCATCCTAAAAATTCCAGTGCAGTCAAGGTTTCCCTGACTTACTCTCTACTTCTGAATTCAATTTAGCTGCTAAAGCAAAAGCAAAGTGGTAGGTTGTCAGCAGTGACTATTAGAAGAATATACAAAGCATGCACGCCGCAGAAAGCAAGAGATTTGAACTGATTGGCACCTGGTTCCCCGACAGATATTTTCTTTGCAGGAAGATTGAAGGGTAGTAAGAAGAACACAACACCCGGGGCCACGTTCTGCTGTCAGTCACTCTCCCACACTTCCACTGACTTTTAATGAGATTTACAACCATTAAGAAAACGAATAGCCATCAAAATCAGGAGGGAAGATGCAGCCTGGCAGCCAAAGCAAAGAAACTGCTTCTGCTCCAACTCCTACCAGTGATTTACCATGAACATTAGGGCAAGGCACGACATGCTACTGATTCTTGGTGTCCAACCTAAGACACTCGAGAGTGAACCATAGATGCATACACCAATTGAGACGGAACTGCAAGTTAAGCATGAACCAACAGTAGCAGACATGTCTGAAAGTCTGATCTACATTTATTTATCTGTTTTCCGCATGTACAACACCACTGACCATGAAGCACTTTGAGACAGTTGAAGCACAGTGAAGTTGAAACCCAAGGACTTGTAGAATTAAGTCATTATACTGTCATCCAAAAATCATTTTTTTCTGATTGTTTTAAAGGCCAAAAATAATCCCTCTTTTTTTTTCTCCACAGAAGGTCAAGCAGACATTTATGGAAAAAACATACGCACCCTTAGTATTTTGATGAAAAAGTTGGATTCCACTTGGCAAGTTTCAGAAATGCTTTTTTTAAAAGTGGTTTCTACTTTACTATTAATCATGCCTATCCCTGAAAATGGGTAACAAAGTCACTCAGTCTTATTTTAGGTGCTTGCACAGATAGAGCAAAAACATAGCCTGCTCGCAATACGCACTAATTGTATTACAGTAGCAAACAAAAAACTCTGTGGTACAACAGAACCCCATTACAACAGGAACCAGACATGGTAAGAGACACCTGCCAATCCCTAAAGTGTATATTCAAATAGGCAAAACAAACAAAGACTGGGAGGAAAGAGCCACTGCCATGTAAAAAAAATAGCAATATCACAGCTTCGCCATTGAGAAATATCTGCTCCATATGGTTTGAAACATACTGTTGAGAACACACCATGGTTATCTTCAGGAGGTTTAGGAAAAAAAAGCGTTTTCTTTTAAAAATTATCCAAACTGTCTACCTGCACATGCAACTACCTAATTTTGCTCAGTTAGATGTTAACTGTCTATACACAAATAGAGGATGAGGCGACTTTTTTGCTTACAAAAATCTTGCCTTACCTTTAGGTTAACATCACCAGAAATGTCATCCATAAAATATGCATAGACATCTGTACACTTCAAAAATACATACAACTTATTTCTAAGAAAAAAATTTATTTATTATCACTTGCAAACACACCTTCTCTCTAGGCCTAAGAAAAATATTATATAAAATATAAATATAAAATAATTCTATTTCAGAATACAATTGTGTATTCTCAAAAAACCCCTCTGATTTAGCTTAATCTCAGCTTTCTTCAGGCAACATTTATTATGCCACATGGCATCTTTGTAAACAAAATCTTACAAAACCTAAATCCGTTTCTGTGTGCTTTAAGATTTGAGTTTTAAATTTTTCAAAAGGAGAAAAAGATTTTATTTTATTCAGCATTTCTTTAAGCACTGGAAGAAGCAAAAGCCTTTTAGTGATAGTTCCAAGCATTCAACATCCCCATTCTTAATATCATGAAATTAGAGCTCTGGAGTTTGAGAAGCATTGGATATTCATTTTTTATTCATCTTTTTTGAAGCCCTGGTCATTACTCTTCTCCTCAATGAGAGTGAAAGCAATTTTTCCTTTTAAATTTTTCATTCAATGAGAAAAATCATGCAATCTCTCGGTCACAAGAACAAAAACGTTAGGGAAACTGCCACATACTTTGAAAAGTGCAAGAGCTCTTCTTACCCCTGAAACAACTGGTAATTCTGAGCAGACAAGGGAGAGAGACACTTCAGAGGCCCATAAAAGGCTTACCCCATTTTAAACCTCACACTTTGCCACTGCCTCCAAAGTGAAAATGGCTACAGATGCGAATATCAAGCAAGACAACAGCAGAAGCAACAGCACCATCTTCCTATGCCTCCAAGAAATTAGGGGCAGCTGCCCCTGTAGACGATTCACCTTCACACAAGCTTCAGCAAGGACCACACACCACAGCAGTATTTCAGCAAATTTCAAGACCGTATGGGGGAAAAGAGATCAGTTTGCAGCAAGCAGCATTTTTTTCTTAATAAACCTCTATTTTCTGGGGAAGAGAGGCAGGAGGGGGCTGGAGCATGCCCCACAGAGCAGCGGCAGCGGCTGGCAGGACCTCTCCGGGAATCCTGAATGAGAAGGGCATGCCCCCCCGTGCAGCCTGACGCCAGGCTACATCTCCCTGCATCACTGCCATCAGCTCGCGCTCCTCCCACGGTACCTTGCCTTTTCAGCTACGGGGATGCAAATTAAAAAACAAAAAACAAACAAACAAAAAAAAAACCCACTCGTCCTGTCAGTAATTACATTTGCTGATCCACCACGACTCTACCGAATAATTAAACATTGATGCACTGCAGCAAATTGCATGTGTTTTCCCCAGCTTTGCAGAATATGAAGGTGCAGAGGAAGCACTTGGTCCCATGGTCTGTCATGTCTTGAAGATGTTCGTTCACTGCTGTCCTTGCCAGGGCTTTCAGACTGTGGTGAGCAGTCCTCGTTACTTTCTCTGTCCTCAGCCCTCATTTTCTCCACAGAAGAAAGTAATGTCACAAACTAAATTTCCACCAGGCCAGTGCTGTCTAAATGTTGGCATAAAATGGGTGAAATAGCAACAGCTTCTACACTGGTTCTGTCTAACAGGGAGATTTCCAGCAAGCCTCTCGCTCATAAAAGAGACGCTCCTCTTAGTGCAGGCTGCTCAACACCTCGAGATCTGCCAACCAAGGGAAAAAAATGGGGCTCTATTTTGTAGAGAGCTGTACAAGGCTAACATAGAGTCAGCCATCTCTCCCAACTAGCAGCCAACCTGAAAGCTGCACAGTGATCTTTTGCTGAACTTTTCTGGCTCTCTGAACAGCACATCCTGCCATTCACATTACAGGCAATGAATGGTAATCCCTCTCCTCAAATTACCCTACTGATTTCAACAGAGCGAGACCAAGAATGTACGTGACAGAGTGTACTTCCAGTTCAGATTTTAGTCATTGCAACTTGACAAGTTTCTTGAGCTCAATTAATAACGGCACACATCTAGCAGACATGCTCAAATCCAGAAAAAAAACAGATGCCTTTTTTTTCTAAGTTTCCCAAAAAAAGGAAAAAAGACTTAAAATTATTTAAAAACATACTGAAAACTAAGATTAAAGTAGAAGGAAATGGCCTTCACCATAAACTCATGCCCTGGACAGCACAGTCTGCGACCTGGCATGTTACCTGCTTTTCTACCTCCCACTCTATTGGCCCTGTCCCATCAGTCATGGGACAGCCCAAGAGGCAAAGTCAAGAAATCACTTTAAGTACTGGAAATGCCAGTACTAGTAACATCAAATGTCCCCAGACCCTGAAACAAGACCCCCTCCTCCAAAACTTAGAGAGTACTGTTAAATTCTCCTAATCTTTAAGTCTATGAAGTGAAGGCCTTTTAATTTAGCTTCCGGTTCTGACTTCATGTTTTCCTCCACAACTACAAGAGCTAAAACTTCACTCACCATTGACGTGTTCAGTTATAATGTATGCTTTTCAATTGTCTTTTCCCTTTCCTGGTATTGCCCCTGCATTCTTAAATATTGTGCAAAACAGGAAAATTTTACGCAATGATTTAATAATACATTGTTTTTGGCAGCAATTCCAGCCTACCATGTTTCCCTCTCTCTTCTTCCCCAACAGTCTGGCGGACTATATGCTGAAACAGATCAGTTCCCTGACCCAGTTGAAAGACAACAAATCTGCAAAAGGTTTAAACAGAGAAAGTGTTCCCCAGCCAGTTCACACAGGTTTTCTCAACTTGACCCTGCAAACTGTTAAGCGCCTACAGAAGACAGCTTGACACGGTATGGCACAGACGCAGAAACGAATGGCACAGGCCAGGACTACCTAAGACAGTAATACTGCTAATGACACTGCATCATCAGACTGTGCGAAAAAGTTATTTTATTGAGCGCACAGACATGCACAAGCGCTTTATATGGATTATACATGCTAAAGTATCAACCATCTTCAAACACGCAATTGTTTATGGAATTAAGCACTACATATCTATGAACACATGCAGACACAGAGCAAAACTGATGCAACTAACACTGCTCAAAACACAAATAAACAAGCCGCAATCTACCCATGCAACCCACAATCTAATTACTTCTGAAGACTCCAAAACGCTTGAACTATTTGAGGTAGGTCTCTTCTTTCATAAACCTTATGTGGGGACATGAGTAAAACCCTATTAGCCCAGCCATGCTTACTAACATAGAAAGAAATGAGAGGAGCCTTTTTATTGTATCACGTTAGAACGCATCTGTTATTTAGGAACTTCAAAAGGACAAACAAATTACATGCAATAAATTAAACAGTTCGAAAAAACCACTCCTCTCTATGTCCTAAACCTACCACCTTTTTCCTCCAAAAATGTCCCTCAGTGTACACAGTTCTATCAGTGATTTTGGTGGGACCAAGGCTTCAGCCTCTGTTCTCCCACTCTGGCTAGCAACACAAACCTAAGCTCGCAAACTGGAATGTCGCTGCAGATGGGACTCTCAACCTAGCTTTTCACCTCTGAAAAACTAAACTTCCTTTTTGCGTTTTGTAGCATCGTAAAATGGTGTGGGCCAGAAGGGACCTTTGAGGATCATCTAGTCCCACCCCCCCTGCTATGGGCAGGGACATCTTTCACCAGATAAGGTTGCTCTAAGTCCCGTCCAACCTGACCTTGAACACTTCTAATGATGGGGCATCCACAACTTCTCTGGGCACTACCGCCTTTCCTAGGACCACACCCCGACTTCCATGATCTAGCAGACTCTTCCCAGCACTAGTAACAATGTTCCACTACCAAAGAAAAAAAAACAACAAAACAAAACAAAAAGATGATCTCACAGCTCCACCAAGGCCCAGCCCCGCGAGGGATGCTGAGCTCCTCCAGTCCCTGCTCTGATGCAGGACCAGGTCCCCATCGAGGACCAGAGGCAATCTGCAAGCTTCCTCAGGGGGACTATTACCACATCTCTACTCTCCAGCCAAAATGAAAAATGAGGCAGAAGTATTCCTGAGTATCCTTTTTATTTATGCTCCTAAACACATAAAATTTAGTGGCTGGGTGTTAACACTAATAGCCTTAAGAGCTCTCACTCTATCAATGAATATAGCTTCTGTTTTCATATTTTATATAAGCTCTGTGACATATAAACACATACCTTAACACTACTGACTTATAAATATGCTTTTTAACCACTGTAGGAACTATATATTCAAAGGTATGTTTGATAGGCATTAAACAACTTTAAAGAAATATCATTTTAGGTTTTCTTATGCCGAGCTCCTAACTAATATAGCAATAAAACAAGTTTGTCACAACAGAGTAATATTCCATTAAATCACCGAGTCTTCAGAAAAATTTGGGTGTCATTAATGCAGGCACATGCCTGCCTTCACTTCTGAAACAGAATCTCAGTTTCACCAGCACAGATAACATGGAGCAATTTGTTCTCAATTTGCAGAGAATTCTAAATTATCATGGGTTGTATGCAAATTACGAGATTCAATGCTCTTTCTGATGTGCCTGAAGAAAATACCTGATAGATAGCAACAGAGTAACCCAGAATAGGCAAAAACATGCACACCCAAAACCCATAGGTACCATTTCTTGTCAAATGAAAACAATGAAACAATATTAAATTTAAATAGTCATTTATCATTCCATTGCTATAACAGATTAAAAAAATTACCTTAAATTGCTTTTTTATTTATGTGCCCATACTTATTTATACACGTAATGATGGCAGGCCGATCAAGCTAGTTTTAAGTCACATTTGTAGAGCCCCATCAATAGCACAGAACTTAAGGACAGCACTTGGTTTACCAAACAGGCTGGTTACTCATCATCATCATCATTATTATTGTTACTGTTATTACTAATTCATAATAATTCTATTTGGAATCTGGATAATGCTACAATACTCCTTTTCCAGGAAAGCTTTAAAAAAATTATTCTTATAAGATTGTTTTGAAACTTCTGAGCTCTGCATAATACTTCCCACTTGAGCTAATTGTTTTTCAAGGGAAATTTAATTTTCAAAAGTGTGTTTTTCTAACTAATGGGAACCTGTGCTAAAGTAAACAATGAGTCTGGCTTGATAGGCATTTTTGCTCTATCTTTACCAAAAGAAGGAAGGAAAGACATGTAATAGCATGCTGAAAAACATGCAGTAGCAGAATTGTTGAATTTTAAAAAACAATTAGAAGACAATTTTCTACTCCACTTCTCCTATTTGAAACAGATCATCCTGCCCTGCCTCATTTAATATTAATTGGGTATGTTCTTGTCTCTAGAAGAAAATATAAATGCAGTTCCCTAATCCACTTACATTCTTGTTTCAAATATATTTCTTACTAGCTAGCCTGTGAATAAACTATTGTCCTCACACATCACTTTTGTACAGAAGAAAGTTTAAAAGACACTCAAATCTTTTCGGGATTGTCACCAGCTTTGAATATAACATTACATTACACTCAACTTATCTGCCAAGGCAAACCAAGAAATGTGAAATGGGCATGAAAAGCCAAAGTTTCCACCTCCTTGAGGGATATTAATGAGTAACTTCATGGTTTCAATTATGTCTTATCTTCCCAGATGGGAATTAGAGAGGTCATCCCTAGCCAGCAAAAATGAATCGCTTATTTATGCTTCCCTTGTCTGCTGTGCGTACATATGTATCACAAGTCTTTCTTGCAACCCAGTACTTTAAAACTCATTGTCCTAAACATCCAATCCCAAACAGTGCAAGAAAAAGAATGAAAGAGAAAAGCAGGGCAGAGACATAAAAGGGGTAAGGCAGAAGGATATTAAAGGCACCGAAGTTTAGTTATGACAGCTACCTTTAAACTACTGAAAACTAAATTTTAACATTTCTACTGAAGACAGACATAGGGCTATTCTTCACACACACACAAAAAAATCACACAAGGAATATTAAATTGGATTTTATTTCTGTCTTTGTTTTTACTATCACTGCCCTTCAAGCTGTGCAAGGACAGATCTCACTGGAAAAAAAATTAGTAAGGGCGCTACATTTGAGTTTGGTAGGTGTTTATAAAATAAACATTATTCCTCCCATGGGGGAGAAAGTCGGATTCATCCCCAGGCAAGCTGTTGTCTGGCAAACAAAGTTTCTAAGTATCAAAATTTCCTACTGGGACTTCAGCATTTACATTAAAAAAAAAAGTTACAGGTCTGCATTTACTTTCACCAAAAAAAAAAAAAACTTAACCAGAATGAAAGCCTGGACATGATGCGAGTGAAACTGTAATGGTAAAACTACTATATTTAACCCATTCTTTGAGAAATAAAGAAACATGAGGCAAACAATGGAAACAACACATAAATCAGATGAAGTCACAACACCTACAGTTATGGGACTCTCCACTCCACAAGCTAACGCCTTTCCATTTGTTAACTGAGTGCATATACAAATTCAGAATAAAATTATTATTACTCTTTTTTGATTAACATGGACTTATTTTAATTTAAACACTTGTGATAATGTCAGAAAAAAGCACTTTGTAGAGAACATTATTTTTTTCCTCCCTAAATTTTGCTAAAATAAGATGGCCTAACACTTGTTCCATTGCATTCTTGCGTAGTGCGTCTGCTACGGAAAGGTATCTTGTCAGCACAAAACATGTAACTGCCTAATTAAACAACGGAAGTAGTTACCTCTCGCAAAAAAACTGTAGTCAGGGTCTCATTATTCAGATTTATATGTGGGCACATACAGTGTCTACTCATGGCAAAAACTGCAGATGAATAATCCATACACAAACGAATGCTAACTCCTCTATCGCAGCCCAGGCATTAACAAGTAAGAGCTTGTGGGGAGACAACTTTTAATTCGAATACATGCCTCAAGTGACAATAAAAAGGGTCGAAAGTGCCTTGAATCAACGAATAACTTATCCACTGTACTCAGGGACATAATTTGCCAGATCTGGATTTAGCTGTCACTACAACTTTTGCTTTCAAGTGCAAAACAAAGTGATGTTATTTTCCTGTTCGATTTTATTCATGTTATATAGAATGCAGTAAAACTCGTCATGCCAGAGGATTTGCAAAGGGATGATGTGAAGATTAATTACTGGCTGCTCATAAAGCACCCTGCCTGTGGAAAGCCCTACCTGTAAAAATGACCTTGTTATCAAAGTTGTTGAGTGCTCCCAATGCTCACTTTCAATGGACGGTATGGATATTTCTCTACAGGTCTTGAAAGACAAATTAGTTGCATTTAAGTATCTTACCTACAGTTTTCAGGAGGTTTTGGCATTGTGCCTGTACCTCACTTCTGTAGGGGGTGGGGGTTAAACTACCACGTATTTTGCTTAAATCACATCTTTTCAGATCAGGAAAAAAAAAAAAAAGTGTAAAATCTAGATATCATAGAACCCATGTCTGAAAGATACCTTGCTAAACGTACCCATACGTTCAGGCAACAAGTGAACGCGGATCTTATCCTAGTGCCCTACTTACTCCCTGGAAACCAAAGACACTACTTGAAATAGTAAAGCACAGATATTTCTGCGAACAATGGTATTTACTTGGTGAGTTAGTGCTGGAAAAAAGTGATAAGGCGCAAGACCAAGCACGAAGAGCACTGCTTAACAAAATGGAGCCTTCAACGGTACGTACTATGTTTTAGTATCTTCTTGCTATTTATATACATAAAGTAATTAGGAACGAGAACACCTCAACGTTAATTAAAGCACGATCCTATAGGACTTGAGAAATTTTTTCAGAGATGGTTTCTTCGGTGACAGCTTTGCCAGCTAGCAGAGTTTGACGTCTCCTGTACAAATACAACTTCACGCCTAGTATTGCCACATTGCAGAGATTAACGTCTGAAGCACGATCATGCCTCTCTACCGGTACCCTTGTCCTCTGCTCAGAAATAATCTGCTAGGGATACTGCCAGGAAAACGCCTCATCTCCACTGATATTTGACTTCCCCTCTAAGCTGATGGTATCTTAATAAAATTAAGAACTGCAAAAACTCCTTGTGCTCGTGTCTTTTGGGGGTTTTCTCCAGCAATGCTCAACCGAGTCTTCCTTCTCCCTTTACACGGTAGTTCTATCAAGGAAAGAAAAATATTCCCTTGGAAACATCCCCAACAGCTTAGTGGAAATGGTAAGCAGAGATGTCACCGTGGCACAAAAGAGAGCTCTGTGAGAATAGGCAGCTGGCCTACCTGAAGGGTAAAGTAGCTCCCACCGAAAACCTGCTCAGAATACTCTACAGCAGAGCACGATGCAGGAGAGACATTTACACACGCTGGGTGTCTGTGTACCAAAGTGTGAAAAAATCCAACCTCCGAGCACAGCACAGACTGGATGAAACCCATTTAAATACACCATCAACAGAAATCTACACAAAAGCCAATCCACTCTCTCATATCACCAGTGTCCTATAGGAAGGCCAGAATGAAGCCATTGATAAAAATGAGACATTTACATATAAATCAAAAACCAACACGATCAAAGTACTGGATAATTGAAAAATCAGTCTAAAGCACATTTTGTGAGCTGTGTTAATGGCTATTAGACAAAATTTGGGTGTAGTCAAATCACATACTATACTAACGTTCAAATAACACTGGCCTTGAAATTTTAAGTTGTACGTGTAAATATAAATCATATTTTCAAAGACTGTATCCCTCTATTGTACGTCTTTTGTGCTGTCGATATCACCACCTTGCATTTTTCTCTTGCATCATTTTCCATTAGGAAGAAAAACCCTGAAGGAATCTCCATATTTTACGATCACGTTGCCTGTGCCTGGGCAGGGTATGTGACCGCTAAATCAGAGCCCCCAAAACCAGGCCTAAAAAACAAAGCAGAGCGAAGACCGTGCAAACCCCGAGCCTTCGCTCTCGAATTAAAAGCATCCTCCACCTCCCTCACCTCCAACTTGGCCAACGTGCCAGCAGACATCTGCCGACTTCGGTTTCGGATAGAAATGGCTCAGTGTGGCGATTTCACGTCGGTGTGGTGTTGAGAAGGGAGGAATTTTAAAAAAAAAAAGGGGGGGGGGCAAAAAAAAAAAAAGGCAATAATAATGATAATAACAAAGACTAGACTTGTTCGAAGGAACCCACCGAGACTGCAAAATTAAATATCCCGAGGATTACAAAGAAGGGGGGGGGGCGGGGAAATCCCCACGGGCATTCCGGGGTTCACTCAAGCCGAGCCGCCCCACACACACACACACCGACCCCCTCGGTGGGACGGACCCCGCAGGGGCCGTCGGCACGGCGACCGCGGCACAAAGGCGCGGGCATCGCCCCCCCAAACCCCCCAACCCGGGTCCGTCCCCGCCGGGCGGGGAAGGGGAAGGCGCCGGGGCCGCGGCCGCGCTGTGGCCGCGCCCCACGGCGGTGTCGGCGGGGCCCGGCCGGGCTCTTACCGTGGCCGAGGCGACGCTGTTGTCCGCCAGGGTCAAGTGGTGCGGCTCCCACCGCCGCAGGAACTTGGAGGTGAGGATCTTGCTGAGAAACGTCCGGGGGTGCCGGATGACACACACCTGGATGTCCCCCTCCTGCAGCAGCTTGTACCTCATGCCGTTGCAGTGGAGCAGGGTTCTCCGGCACGGCGCGGCACCCATTTTATTCCCCTCGGGAGCGGACATCTCGCCCAGCAGCGGCTTGCTCTCCTCGGTCTGCCTGCGGTCGCTGCCCCCGCCGGAGCCGCCGGTGCGATCCATGGCAGCCCCGCGGGGTCGGGGGGTGGCGCTCGGCGGCGGCGGCGGCGGCCGCCCGGGGAGACCGGTCTCTACGGGCGGGTAGAGACGGGTACGGCCAAATCGAAAATAATAGCAACAACAATAAGAAAAAATAAAAATCCAACCCCACGCGGCGGAT
>NW_010973104.1:5546942-5610918 GCF_000737465.1 Haliaeetus leucocephalus
GGAGGAGGAGGAGGAGGAGGAGGAGGCGAGTAGAGCGAGCGCAGCCGACAGCCTCTCGCCGGAGCGGCTCCGGGCGCAGCCGATTGGTTCCGACGGGGTCATGTGCCGCCCTCCCTGACGTCAATGGCCGCGGAGCCGCTGAGGGGCAGCAGCGGCGGCCGCGCGAGGTGCGCGGGAAGCGCCGCGCGCGCGGCCGTTGCGCTCCTCCTCCCTTCCCCTCCCCCTCCTTTTTCTCCTCAGAGGGGCCGCGTCGTCCCCCTCCCTCTTCAGCCTCGTCCCTCGGTAGCCCCGCCGAGGGACCGGGCTGAAGGGGGGACGGACGGGGGCGGTGCCGCTGGGGAAGGGCTGGAGGTGTGCGGGCACACCTGCGCACCCGCGGGGGCGGCCCGGCTGCCGTCAGGCCCCTCCGCGCTTCGTACCCTCCGCCGTGAGGGGAACCCCCAGCGCCGCGGGGGAAAACGTGAGGGGAAGGAGGGGGGGGGGGAGTTAGCGCGGTAGATCGCCCTTTCTTTCAGCCCCCGCGCTGACAGGAGCTCGGGGCAGGGCGGAGGGTGGGTGGTCGCCCCTCCTGTGGGGAGGAGGGAGAAGGGAAGCGGTGAGGTGACGGCGGCTTACGGGTTGAGTTTTGAGCATCTCGACGCCAGGGCTTTAAGCTCTTGTGCAACCACTGCAGAAAAGAGCGAGGGAACCCCCATGCTGGGCTGCTGTTGCTTCACCAGTGGGCTCCCACTGGTGTTCCTTTTCCTCTGGCCTTACAGGGAGACTGGGGACTGCTGCGCTCCTCTGAAGCACCAGCCCGGGGAATGGCAGGGGTCGGTGTGCAAGCCCAGGAAGAGCGGCACCTCGCTAGCGCCATGCTAAGCAGGATGTTGAGCATCCCCTGATCGTCCACAAAGAAGAATAAATGTTTACCAAAAAAAAAAAACCCTAATGAAAAAATGAACTCCCTTCTAAGATCTCTAAACCATGTAACGGCTCAGTATTGCTGTGTGCAATATGGAAGCCATGTCAAGACAAACGGTACCATTTATTCTTGCTTTTTTTCTCAGCAATTTAAAAGTGGTAGTGGTAGAACTTGGATCTCGTTTCCAGTTTCCTCATTTGAACAACCAGGTTAGGACCAACAAAAAAATTACATTCTATAGAATATGTGCACATGCCCTTGAACTGTGGAACTCATCGTAGTGCATATTGCCAAGGTCCAGAATTCAGAAGGAATTGAGAGGGCTGTTTTACTTGATGCTTGCAAAATATTCAGAGAAAATATAAATCTTCATGCTTAAAAGCTTAAGCTTGTCTCCAATTGGGAGAGGTTGGGAAAAGGATGATCTGCTCTGTGACAAGCCGATTATTTCACAGTGCGTACCTGCGGCTGGGTTTCTGGCGGCCTCTCCTCATGCAATAACTCTCAAATGAGAGGTCACCATGCCAAGTGAGGTGCCAGCAGTTACGAGCAGAGCTGTGAGCCCGCCCAAGAGAATGCTCTTTCATCTGATACGTTCGCATCACGAGTGGCACAGATTATCTGTTAGAGAGGCAAGCTGCAACTGGAAGGGTTTGGGAGCCTTTGTCATAAAGCCTTTTGTAGTGGCTGCTGTCAAAGACAATACATGACTGGCTGGACCACAATTACTGTGAGCATGTCCATCACGTGTGTTATTATAGAGCTGTTGTGTTGAAATAGGCTTGCATTTTAACAGGAGAATTGCTGTTTAAACACTTTCAGGAGAGAAGGTTTTTGTAACCTACCAATTACTAGCAAATTTGAGGGATACTTTTGTTGCGTGTTAGCATCAAAATTATTTATAAAAAGCTAGGAAGTCTCCAGAGTGCTCCTAAGTACCAGTTGATAGAACGATGCAGAATTACACAATTTGGCAAAGGTTAGAAGAAAGACACTCATTTAATGACATGAATAATACAACCAACAGGAAGACAAAAATCTCTTTTATAGAGGTTCAGATTGTCAGTATCTCATAGCCCTGGTAATTACTTACCTCCTGAACTTAAACAAACTGACTGGTCGTTATGCAGTAAACATTACAGGCGGTTCCCACAGAGCTTTGTATACCATATACTGCTAGGGGTGAATGACACACGCATTTACACTGAAATAAAACCAGATCTACTCATACCTGTAAGTATATGTGGATCTGCAATAAAAATAATAATAATAAAAAAAGAAAAGACTTGCTAGCCAAAGTTTAAAAGGACAGCTTTGTTTAGATGTAAGCTTTTTACTGCAGGAACTGCCTGTTTCTAGGAGCTCCTAGGGTGCTTGGTACAAGGGAGACCTGTTCATGTTTGACCCAAGGTACAAACAATAATAGTGCCAATAGTAGGACTATTCGCATACACTCACCTGCACCAACGCTTCACTTAGCGAGAACTGCAACCAGCGTGACTATTTTGGTGAAGGTTTGTGCAAACTAGCCGCCTGCTCAAACCACTGCTTTACATCTACCGAACTTGTCACCTCTGAGAGCTGCTCGTCAATGGGAGGACGATACGTAGAGTCTGGTGTACCTAAGTGAATTTCCTGGCAAATTAGAGCAGATGTTTTTCCCTCATGTTCCACAGAAGGTAGCAAAAAACCCAAGGCTGGCCTATAGCGGTCAAGCCATGAGTTACCTGAAAGGGTCCAAGCCTCCGCTGGAAATCCATTTCCAAGTGTTGAAATCCACTGAAACATTGCAAAAGCACAGCGCATCAGGCAGCGCCGCTCCTAGCAACCCCTGTCAAGGACAGAGGTCCAAATCCTCCGAGGTGCTCTGCATTTGCAGCTCCCACTGAATCCACGCTCTCAGGCTGCAGGTGTTCTCTCTGAAGTAAACTCAGCACAGCACGATAAGATCAAGGTATGAAATCTCACGTTGCCTGCCAGAACGGGGCAAGCGAAAACCCTGTCTAGACAAGTGAAATTGAAACACACTGCTTGCTGCACAGCTTGCTGAAACGCACATTAGCCATCCAACCTGCGGTAAATGGCTGCTATGTGACCCAAGGCTGAACACATTAAAACTAACACCCCTCCTCGTATCTCTTATAAATTATACCATGCAGAAGTTGGATGAATTGCATTCCCGGCTTTGAGTTTTTCCAGACTTCCTCTCTGGCTCTATGCAGCCCAATAGACAGCTCAGGTATACATGCTTGGCACTCTTTCAAGGTGGCGTTCAGGGATTGCTGCATGTTTTATTTTTCTCCCCAGAATCTAATTTTTATGAGCAAATCCAACTGCAAGTTTATTGTGAAAGTGGGACATATTCATTCATATAATAAACACTGAGCAAATAATTCATAATAAATAGCACATCAGTGAACACTGATGTATCTTGCTCTTTTTTTATTATTCACTGCCATTTCATAATAAGCTTTGTAAACAGAAGCATCACTTCCCAAAAGACACCGTAGCCTGGAAAACTGGGATATACCCAACACGCAGTTTAAGGCAGACAGCCTTCTGGGTCAGCGACAGAGGAATACATTCAGAGGGGGTTTCCCCCCCGCTTCCTAAAAACTAATTCGGTTGTGATGTGTTACTCAGAACATTCATCTGCTCAGTTACATGTCCATAAAACCAGGAAGGCCCATAAACACAATCATTTGCAAATACCAGCTGGGACTCCAGTCTTAGGAAAAAACACTTTTCACACATTTCCAGCATTTGGTCTCTTGCCTGTCTACGCTCAAGTCCGTCAGGTGTTCTGCAGAGGTCAGTCCCGGGTGCCAAAAGAGAAGCACTGTCCTGACATACATGCTTAAGCTTGGTAACACCCACTTATAACCATGTGTTAAAACAAAAACAATGTGATATTCTGAAGGAAAAGAAGATGGCAATTTGTGAGTAGTGCTCAGTGCCAATAACGCAGGTTGCATAGCAGTGGGGGGGCTTGGAAAACCCATGAGAAAACACTTGAGATTGCCGAAACTACGCAGGAAGAAAATATTGCCTAAAGGCACCTTGTTTCAGAATTAATCCATGCCATGGCATTATCTAACAAGCTATATGAGGGGAGTAAGGGAGCAGCTGTGGCAAGCACCAGCTATAAACATGGAGATGCCTCAGCAGGGGATGTGCTTACCAGGGGAGAGAGCACTGTCCCCAAAGCGGCTTTGCTGAATTGGTAGTATACTTTGAAAGGGAAAACGAGAAAAAGGAATAAAATAAGCCCTTACTACACCTTTTAATTATTCCCGATTTATTTTACAGAATGTTACAGTATTAACAGAGGTTTTGGCAAACTCTTCCCCCAGTCAATCAAAGAGGGAAGAAAAAAAAAAATTCTCCTTTTATTCTCTCTCACTGGAATCTGTCGGAGGCTGTAAGGGCCTACCACCTTCATGCTTTCTGGAGAAAACACCCGCTGCTCTTGTCTGCTTAACATGTCCCTCAGAGTTGTCCGTACAGAGATGCGAGATACAGTTTTTCCAAGCAGAGAAGCAAGCACCAGGAATTCCCAACTTGCATTCAATATCCGTTTAGACTCTTACACAGCAGCTGTCCCTCTCATGTTTGAATCCACGATGCATATTAGAGATAATGGAGCTTTCTTCCCTTATTCACAGAGGTGCTGCGTGGATTATGGAATTCATTAGTCAATGCTTGCAAATTGCCTCTGTTGACTCAGAGCAAATTCCTGCTATCAGACTCACTAGTCAGCTCATTTTCATAACAATGCTGTATTGTTAAAAAATACTTTTAAACCATTCTTTAGTGAAGCTGGGGAATACAACACATTCGAGCAAACATATAAAACATAAAAGAGATGCTGTATCAGTAATGCTAAAAGTCCTGCATTTGAAGTCTGTTTAAATTAATCAGCATAGCGGTGTTAAGAGGATTCAGCAAGTCATAAAACTTTGGGAAACAGAATTGTCCCAAAAGGGGTGATGGACATTTAAAACCTAACTAGATAAAGATTAAAGAAACCCACACTGCAAGGAGCAGTTCTGTAGTTGCCCCTAAGGGAAGGAAGGGCTTGATTAGGGCACCATTGATCACAGACACATAAAATAAAGATTGCATTTGCAACCATCTCATGCAAATTTCTCATCACCCACTTCTTCCGAGCCTCACACTAATTTTGGAGGGCACCACACAGGTAGAGCAGTAAGCAGGAAATCAGACTCTGTTGTGAACTTGTAATTCTCCAACACCTCTGACGTTCAGATTTCTGCTGTTCTCTGGTTTACTCAGTCACTGTGTTCTTGTTTTCCCAGCTGATGCACTTTACACTATGGGGCTAACTACGTGCCATGCAGACTCTGTTGACAAAGGTATCTTTGATTCCTCACTGACATAATACACGCTTTTGAGTGCATGATGCAAAAATCATACATTTTCTGCCTGTCGTCCTCAGATGTTCTGATGCTGGGGGATGTAGGATAAAGCTGGTGGTATCAATTGCTGGAAGGAGCCTGCCATCTGCTGATCTGAACAGCACTCCACCCTGACTTTTACCTGATCGGATATTAGGATGGAGCACTGTACAAAGTAGGTAAAATACATCTGAACAGAAGCAGCATTAACAGACTTGCGGTGATAAAGGAATTTATTTAAGTGGAAAGAGGAAGTCTCAAGTCTATAATCTCAGGTCTAAGTCTGAATTGGACAAACAGAAACAGAGGCAACTAAAATAAACAAACTAGTAGATAGGAAGGAAGTAAGCAGAAGATACAAAGAGGGGGAAGAGCCTGAAATTTCTTTTCTGCTTTGCTGCACCCGATCAGATAGTGCAGTTAAGGTATCAGCTGTCCCTCCCCCACATTCACCCTTCTAAGTGACAGCAGCCCTATGTGGTAAACTTCTTCCCGACCAGCATCTACCTTCTTCCAGGGCCACCCACAAGCCCAGGCATGGAAAAAGCCCTGGAAAAAGAAGAGCTCCCAACAAAATTCAGCAGGCTGGCGTCTCTTTTTCCTTTAGTGCTTGCTGCCATCAAGATGTATGTAAAAAACTGTCATTTGGCAGGATGTAGTGAAAAGTCACCATTTCCGTTAGAATGGCTGCATTACTGTTCCCACCCCCAGCTAATATTTCCTATTTCATCAATAGGTCACATCCTACCAGTCATTCCAAGTTGTGAGTGCTCGTCAGTCCAAAATGCTCTATTAGCTCTTAACATGTATAAAACACCACTGTAACACAAATAAGCATTAAAAGTCTAAGGGAAATGGGATATGATGCAGAGCTGTGAGCTTGTCACGGTAAGGTGAAGTTTCTCCAAAACAGAGGAAGAACAACTAAGAAAGAAAAAGGTAGTCCACAGATTAGGGAAGTATATCTTCACTCACTGAACCAACACACTGGGGAAGTGAAATTAGAAGTGGATGAAATGCTGAAAGATTTGGATTATTTTTTTGAAAGTCCAGGGGGAAAAAAATAGCAGAATGGGAAAGAGCATCAAGTATTAGCAGGATTAGTACCCACAGACTCTCTGGTGAAGAGGTGTCATAGAGGAAGAAAGAGAAGATAAAATAACATTCATAATTATTGTTTTTATTATTAAATTCCTGTGTTACAATCGTTTCAAAACAATGTTACACAAAAGGCAGCTGAAACTCAGTCCTTTCCTTACCTTAATATGAGCAGGGTTATAAAGCGAAGTATAAACTCCCATCTGATGATAATGCACATCATCCATTGCTTGCGGCATTGTTGTGCTAAGCACCTTGTAAATACATCTAATGCAGTCCTTGGCCTAAAGAAGTCTAAGAAAACAAATACAAAGGACAGAGAGAAGCATCAATTTAATGTAGTTATCTTTCATGATTTCCAGATTTCCAGATACAGCTAAAGGAATCAGCTGTTTGAGTACACTTTGGTAATTATACACCTTGTAATTTTTACCTGTCCATCAGCTGAGCATAGCTGATGTCTTCAAAGTGTAATATCCTTGATGGCTTTACAATCCAAGAGGAAAAAGAAAATAAGAGAATGGCAGTGATTTGCTTAGGACAGTCCCTGGCTGACATGCAACAGAGCAGGAAGATGACAAATCCAGAAGATTCTCTGAAAAGAACAGATGGTCAGACTGTACCATATACTTCAAAGAAATGCATCACACACCATAACCAGAAAACAAAAAAGAGCATAAAAAAGAAAAAATCATACATATAACTTCGATAGTGCCCAAGGCTGCAGCAGACCATAGAAATCAGTTTCTGAGTTACTACATTATTGCAAAATGGAGGCATTTTCTTTGATATGTAAATTTGCCTTCCAGTACATAAGACTATTTTTTCATAATATGAAAAAGATAAGCTAAAAAGAGTACCCTTTAACTGAACTTTTCACTAAAGCTATGGAAAGCTTTAAGATACAAACACAAAACAAGACATTGTAGGAAAACACCACCTACCTAGCACCAGTTCTTGAAGTCTTTAGTAAGACCTTGAGAGTATTGGGGATGGGTACAGCTGTCACTGCAAAACAACTTGTGAATTGGTTAACTCCATCAGCAAGTTGCACCAATGTAGATATCAATTTACATTTGTTTATTACATCCACACAGGTGATGGGAGGAAAAGGAGGAGCTGCATGAGTTAGTGGATATAACGTGGGCAGCGTGGAGTTGGGCTAGGTAATCATTATCAACAATAACAGAATAAAGGCATTCTGTGTGTACCAGGTCTTGTTTGTGAGTACAGACAGACTGGGTTTGGCCTCTTGTTTGTCCTGCAGTCAAGAGCAAAGAAGATCATTACGGTGCTAAACACTACCCAAATTTTAACAGTGAAACAAGAAATAAAGAGAATGTTGGATGAAGTTAGCAGGACTGAGGCACTGGGTAGAAAGGTGCAAGTAGGGATCATGGGGGCTGGTTTATCATGTTTAGAGGCCTCATACTATATAACTTATAACTCAGTATAAGTATATTGAAGATACAGGTGAATCCCATGGTTCAAGGACATCTAAGGAGATTACAGCAGTAGCTTTTATTGAGAAAAACCTGCATGTGGGCCAGGAAAGACAGACATTCAGCCAGCTTACTTCATGCAGCTGTTTCAGTTAACTTAGATCTGTGGGTAAAACACGTCCTTAAATGGGTACAGGGGTAACCAAGGATAAGGCGTTAATAAACTACAGTATTTCCTGATGCCCCATACTCTGAGGACAATGGGCATTCAAGAAAAAGCCTATTTAATACACTAGGAGCTGTGTAGCTGGGTTCTGGGAATAATTCTTCCTGTGACTGTATGCAGGGAATTCAGTTTGCTTTCCTATCTTTTAGAAAGAAAAAAGGACGACAGGGCTGCGCACAGCAAGCAAAAGAGGGAGTTCAGGGATGCAAGTTCCAGGAATCATTCCTTGCCTGGGAACAGCGGATGATTTCAGGAAAGACTGCTACACTGTTTTCACACTGATTTTGATTATGAAAGTGTATGGGTTCACACTCGCTATGCAGCAGTAGTTGCCATTTCCTAGGATAAGCCAATTAGTCCGAAAGAGTGAATAAAGAGATATTATCACCTTTAATATCTGGTGCTGCTACTGCCACCGATTTTCCAAAATACTCTCCTGTGGGCATTAAAGTGATGTTTTCATTTATCCAGCAGTAAAAACGCAGCCTTAACGCATCTGCCTGTCCCTCTGTGTATATATCTGGGTAATTTAATAAATGCTTCTGGGTGTTGATTTACGTCACTGTATCTCTATATAAGCATGCCTCTGTGAGCATGCTGTTGGTTGTCTGTGAGCGTTCATTGTTCATGTTTTGTGTGTGTATGTCTGTGTGTCTGAATGTGGTTTTGTTTAAAATTTTTCCCTAGAAAAACCAAGGAGTCAGACGTTTCATGAGGTTGTTAGTTAAAACCAAGGAAAGGAAGGAGGAGACAGTAAGGGATAATTTAGAGAGAAAAAGGGGTAGATTTGGCTACAGTTAATCATCTGCCTCAGTGTTCACTGAAGAAGATGGGGGAGTTCATTCCAGACATTAAAGTGTCTCAGGGGAGGATCGTATAGATCATGCTGGAAGAGAAATGGAAACAGTAAGTTATCTAAAGGCTGACAAAGTGATGGAGCCAGATGTCATCTGATCCCAAAGCAAGGATAAAAGCAGGGAGAGAGAACCTTCCCAAGGTATGCCCAGGATTCCCTCAGAAACTGTAGGTAGAGATAGGGAAAATGATTTCTAACTGCTATCAGTGAGGGAGATCTCTGGGATACCAGATTAATTTTGAACCCATTACCTGGTTCCAGCCATAATTCTGGCTCACAGGGAAAGGTATTATTCTGAGTCAGAATGCAGAACAAAAGAAC
The DNA here is from genome assembly GCF_000737465.1 of Haliaeetus leucocephalus. Classification (NCBI taxonomy): domain Eukaryota; kingdom Metazoa; phylum Chordata; class Aves; order Accipitriformes; family Accipitridae; genus Haliaeetus; species Haliaeetus leucocephalus. Next base: position 5,556,208 of record NW_010973104.1, read on the forward strand.
ATTAAAATCGAAGTAAATGCAGTTTCCCAACATGCCAGCATCCCTTGAAAAATAAGCCTTAATAATGGCCCAGGAACACTTTCATAACCTGAGTCTCCTCAAACCAACAGCAAAAGGGTTTGGACGGATTTTCCAGCTCCGGTGCCCAGATCACTTTGCACACACAGCTTGTTTTCCTGCACTTAAACAATCGTGGGCCTGACTCACCCACCCCTTCGCCGCACTATTTGGCCAATTCGGCTGCACCGTAAACAACTGAACCCAGTGGCACCTCACCAGGGTAAATACAGGGAAGCAGAAGTGGCCCTGTATACAAGACAGTGACATTCTTCATTTCAAACAAGAGAAAGGTAATTCCTATTTCGGAAGCTGGTACACATCCTAAGACCACAGACAGAATCACTGGATGTATCCTGATATACCAGAATCAGCACTTTTTGGCATCGGTGGCCACGAATTCAGAGGAGACCAAATCTGCTCACACCAGCTTGTATTGGCCTTTGTTAGCCAGACACTGTGAACACAAAAATATTTGTACATGGAAGTGCTGGGTATGTTACCTAGGTCCTCCATGACATTTTGGCTGTCATCCAGTATAGTTCCTGAGAAATACCTGGGACATTTTCTCTATATCCTCTCTTTGCAGAAGGACTCCTACGCAGCACAACTCTTCCCAATAGTGCTATTAGACACGAATAACATCAGCTCTGACTGTTGCATGCATTTCCTAGAAGAGGTAAAACAAACTGAGGAAATTAGGATTTATATCCCCACGTAGGATACTTCAAATGAAAAGTACCTCGTGAAAATATTTTCTGCAACAAAGTAATACCTTCTTTCTTACAGAGAAAAGCATGACTCAGATTTTGAGACAGCTGGACACAAACTAGCTTCCCTATAGGAATCCCCACTAAATTCATAAGCCTTTGATGATCCTGTTCACGCTTGTTCTTTTCAGGAAGTTTTCCCCATGTTCCCAGCTACGTTTCCCCTAATTAACATCCTCCATAAAGTAATTTCTTTCCACAGCACACTATCGGCAGCCCCTCCATTTTTCCCCAGCCTCCTACATTTTTCTCCAGCCTGCTGCCCGTCTGGGGCGCAGGCGGTGACCCCTCCGCAGGGACCACCAGTGCCAGCAGCCCCAGCCGTGGAGCCCACCTGCCCATAAAACCCACCGGGCCGTTCCCCGGCACTTCGCTTCGTGTGTTACGAGGCGATGTGTCAGCCAGGGCTATTGTTTTTAACAGGAAGCAAGTTTGGCCGCCTCTGTAATTTAGATTGTGGGCAATGAGCAGGGGTGTGGTGTGCAAAGCAAACAAGGCAGGATTAACAGCTCTTTTCACTTCTGGACAAGGGATCGGTATGGCAGCGGCCCACAGGATCCTGTCCCATATTGGCTACGGCTTCTCCTCGTGACCACAGCCAGGAGTGAAAAACCAGAGCGTCCTCAGGTTTTCAACTGGAGAGGGAAGATAAAAGTCCAGGCCCCATGTTCTGACAGACCTTTATGAGCTAAACATCTTGAAATGAGATTATGAGAGAAAATTAAGAACAGTCTTCTCCTTTCAATAGGTCTTTAAAAACAATAACCAGGCTTTACTGTAAATTCATTTATTTACCCTCAGCGTGCCAATTCCCAAGCTGATATCTCCTCTGTGTACCAGGGATATATATAGATCTAAACATGGCAGGAACACAGAAAGATTTTATTTATTTTGCGTAAGAACGGCAATGTGGGGAATTCTTTTTTCCACGAAGAACTCACATCAGAGAGCTTGTTAAAGAAATACTATGAGGTAAATAAAATCCAAATTATATTTAGCTCATATGAGGTGACAAACCATAGTCAGGTTGACTATTGCCTTGCTGGAAGTCAGTCAGAAACCACTGTCAAATAGAGCACAAAACCAGAGAAAATAGAAGAGCATGTATTCAAGATGGGTCTTGCATTTGCTAAAGTGAGCAACATTTTGCTGTTTATTGCCAGCATTTTTTAAAACTAGTTATGAATGCAAGGAAAGGTACCTAAAGTCAGCCTGTGACAAAATTGGCCCAGACGTCGGTGTGGCGGCGTGTATTAGCTCAGGAGTAAGCTCAGAGCAAGGAGGAGGCAGCCATAAGCATTCAGATCCCTGGATCCAGATACTCGTTTAATCGGTAAGACTTTACATGCAGAGCTGAGCTTTGTGGGGATGCCCTAGATCCATCCAGTGATCAAGCACCCTTTAATTCGCTCCTAAGGCAGAAGTGCCTCCTCTCACCAAGCACTCCCTACCCTCTTCACAGCTCCCTTCTGGGTCATCCCTTCCCACGGGGTGAGTGGGTGCTGCAGGAGGATCATCATTCTTTCCTGGCACAGCAGCTAATCTACCCAGCCTGAATGCAGAGAGATAGCTGGCTGTTTGGGAAGGAGCAACTGTGTGGGGGGAGATTTTTTAACTGTTCTTGCCTCATTCTGCGTAAGGAAGCCACGAAATCTCTCTCACTGAGGCAGCCGATAAAATTGCCTCCTTTGTTCAGCAGTAGAGCAGAAAGGACATCTAACCAGAGCAACTGGAATGTAACTTCAAGAGTTATTAAAATTTGCAAGCACTTGCAGTCATTTATGTGCACTCTATCAAACGAACATATAATTATCAAATGATTCCCCCACCTCTTCTTGGTTGTTGGCGTTATTAAGTGAAAGCAAGGATTATACTGCTTACCTGAGATAAAAGAGCCTGCAGAAAGCAGCCTGTGTTACATTAGACTTTGCTATGCTAACAGTTGCTGTCTGCAGTCAGAGTTCCTTGAGCGCTGTAAAGCGCTTGAGGGGACACCGCCTTTGCGCAGAGACAGATTTTGGGTGAGATTTTGGAAGAAAGGTTTGCATACAAGTAGCATGCGATCACTGCTGGAATGCTTGTTTCCTGCTAGACACACACAGAGATTTTGTGACCCTGTGTTCTTTTACAAAACAAAAGTGACCTGCAAAACCCCAGCATTTCGTATCTCGAAGTGCTGGGGCAATACAACCTACATAACAATAATGAGTCACTGGGAAACAGAAGAATCAAGCTCCAGGGATCTCCTCCTCAGCACAGACCTGCAAATACACTAGAATAATTTGCATTCCACAGCTTGCCTTGCAGAATCCACAGATAAAAATCAGGCTTGGTGGCTAGGATAACTGAGCAATATTTAGCAGCGGAACAATGAACCAGCTGGGAAAGCACGTACTTATCCAAATTCAAGTGGGCAAGTCACTTTGGGCAAGATGGTTACTTGGGGATTGCCTGCACAGGGAGGTTGGTACAAAGTAAACTCAGGTTTGAATCCGTGGTATGTAAATCCACTCCAGACAAAGGTGGTGTAAACAGTCCCCTTGTTCTCAGGGTAATGGATGAGTGCCTCTGGCTTTTCTGGCTGTATGAGAGCAGAGATCCCAAATAGCTGGGGAGCTCACACAGCTTCCTACTTCTGCCCACGGCCTGACACCTTGGCTTGAGCAGCGACTGTAGATGTTGCCTGTTCCCTCAACCCTTGCAGAAGTTACTGCCTCCGTAACAGGAACTGGAGAAGCAAACCTGCCTCAGCTCTTCAAGCCCTCCAGCCTTTCTTCACTGGCACGCTTACATGAAGCAACGTGAAAGCTGCACCAAATTCGGGATGAAAAAGCAAGACAAAAGTAGCCTGCACAGAACTCTCAGTATAAGCCACCAGGCTGCGAACTGGCACAAATGAAGCATGGATTCAGGTCCTATTATTTAGGGCTCAGGCTATAAATCGCAACCAACCACTCTTTATTCCAAAAAGCGATGGGTTGACACTACAGTCTCCTTCTCCAGCACGGCAACCCAAACAGTGATGATCTTAGGGGAAGCAAAGAGAGAGGCAGTCTCAGGGGTGCTTACTGATGGCAATTTGTAGGTACAGTTTTGCTGACACCTTTTAAGGGAAGGAAAAAAAAAAAGAAAGGAAGAAAAGACTAGAATAGGGCCCAGGAGGAACGACAGAAAGGGAACAGAGCCCAGCCAGATGCACACAAAGCTAAAGGCTCAGATCAGACTTCCCTGTCCCTGCACCCATCAGACACACGACCTGGCGTGCTAATACCGAAAGAGCATCAGAGGAAGTGGGATTTGGCACCGTGTGCGAGCGGCGGGGAGCCGGATGCGCTCGGTCCATAGTACATGACCAAGGCCATGTGTGTTTGCAATACCACGGTGCCCCAGGAACCTCTGGCCCTGGCTGCGTTAGCTCTGGCGCGCAGGTTGGGGCTTGGCCAGCGCTACCTGCCAGCGCCAGAGAGAAAGGACGTGTGGGGCTGTCCTGCACTGCCCACCCAGGCAGCTCTCCATCCCCTGTTTTGGGAGCGATGCCATCGCTGCCTGCGACAACGGCCACGTACGGAGTTTTTCCCACTGAGCGGCTGCTGTGGGTTTCCCTGTGGCCTGGGTGAGGGCGGCTCCTTTCTGGACAGAGCCACGATGATGCTGATGTGGCAGAACAACCCCGCTGCCACGTGGGAGGGCTGGATGCTGCAGCGGGTGGGCATTCGGAATATAAGCTTGAGCCCAGGAAGTTTTATTAGCCATCAGCGCTCCTAAATTCTCTACTCCTTGGGATGCTCCAGGTTTGGAGCGTGCCTTGGGGGACTCCTGGTAGGACATGGCACTCTGAGCCCCAGGACAGCCATCACAAAAATGGCATTCAGGCATGGCTTATCTCACATGGTAAGAGTAAGTTTACATACAATTTGCATAATACTTTGGGTGAGAAGTCTCAGAGGAGGTTATGGTGTCACTTGTCACCAACCAGCCTTGCGAAAGCAAATTGAAATGTATGAATCTACTGAAGAGGCTTTTTTAACTTTCTAAGGGAAGGGACTTGGCCTTCCTCTAGCCATCAGAAGCGCAGGGACATTCACACGAGGTTCATCTCCCTGGAGAATACTGCATAATGGTTACTGCTGAGCGGTAGAAGAGGATTAAGGTGACCAGAAAAGCAAGGAGAGTGAGCAGGGAGGGCTAAAGGTGCTGGAGTAGTTTAATCTTGTTCATACTTCCTCCTTCCAGCAGCATCACTGTGCACTGAAGCATTAAAGGCGAGATCTCTTTGCATCTTGCTGGGCCCTGTGGCAAAAGGAGATATCTGCCTGCCCCTACAGCTATGGGAGAGTTTCAGAGCAGGAGTAGTGCAAAAATTTATGCTTATCTTGCAGAAGTCAGCTGACAGCAGGCTTTTCTGTGTGTCAGAAGCTCTAAGCAAAGTCCTTCCAATCGTGATGGTATCAGCCACCTGTATGGGCAGCCTTTCCTCCCTTCCCCTAGCCTACACCCTGTCATGGTAGCTCTGCTCCCCAAATAACATCTGAAGCCAGCACAGGTGCTTGAACAGCCCCTGATAAGGAGGGGTGCGAGCCTCTCGGTCATCACGGATTAGCGTCACAGACCAGTCACTTCTGCTTTCTCCTGTCTAAAAACAGGTAACAAGACAGAAGCATCTCCTCCAAGGTATGAGCCGACTTTGAAGTCAAGAGATCAGAGGATGATCATGAAGGACTTTCTGGCATGTTCAAAGATCTGCCTCTCTCGAGCCTGCCAGTCACACAGATGGTGCAAAGAAGAGCAAGGACCAGAACTGAGGCCACCAGGGACCAATTCTCCATCCTCATTGCTGGACCATTTGTCTTCACCTCTGCTTGAGTTTCTCATAATAGTTCACCAGCATTATCGCTCCTAACTGCTACCTGCAGTTCACTCACTGATAACCAGCAGGTAGGTTACTTGCAGTTGGCCAAAGGAAGAACAACAATTAACTGAGGGAAGCAGATAAAATTTTAGATGCTTTTCTGGCTCCAAACAATATATTGTCCAAAGAGAACTACTACCTTTGTGACATTTTTTTGGCATGGAGAAAATTTAAACTACCATAATTTCAAGTTTCTAGGAGCTTTTTGTTTATAGGAAAAAATAAATGGTTCAGGTTTGAGGCCCCCAGTATAAATAGAAACAGATCATATTTATGAGATTAGGATTTAATATTTTTAGGTAATATTTGTGAATTTGGTGACATTCATGATTTAGTAGGACTGCAGTGCAGAAACACTTAATCTGCTTTGTGCCTTGGACAAATCACTTAATCATTCTGATTCACAGCATCCAGAGCTAATGAAAAGAGTCTCTTACACTAAACTTATCACACATGCAAGCTTTGTTTTGCCAGTCAGGACCGTGCCAGGAAAGTGCAAATACCCAAAGATTATAGGCAATGGTAACGGGTGTAGCAATAAGGATGATCTTGATAATTATGTACCTTCAAGAGAGAGGAGAAACTTGTTTTGACTTGCAAATGGAATAAACCTGTCATAGCTGTGATAGGAGTCACCCAGGCTGGCAAGAACTAGGTTTTTTTCAGGTCTCTTTTATAAACTGGTACAGTGGGGGAGTGGTGGAAGAATCTGTGAGAAGCTCTACTGCGAACGCACACCCTTGGTTCTCCAAATTTTCAGATTTCCCGATCTGTTCTGCTTTTGACCATGTGTCATTCTAGGTCTAAGCAACACTTCCCTATCTAGCAGCCTGCTACGTTCACAGGGGCCTTGCAAAGTCAGACCAAAGATTTTGCAAATACAAAACCTAAGCATAGCTCTAAATATCTGTTGGATTGGGGCCTTACTTTGTGATCTTAATGCTGCTTATAACTCAGGGTCAACCCCAAGAGCAATGCTGACATCGCATGTTGGAAACAGGGTGTTGATTCAGCCCAAGAAATTTTATGGAAGATTCCTTCATTCCAGATTTCTCTAAAAACAGCACAGGGGTATAGATGCCTGTGGCTGTGATGATGGCTGTTTCCTCTATTAAACTACGTTACTCTGGTGTTCTCTGACTCAGATAACTGTCTTTTCCAAATGGTTAAATGCAATCATAAAGAAAAAGAGGACATTTCTCTATTTATTTAACCACAAATCCAAAGTACATCCACAGAACTGAATGTCCCAGAGAAATCCTGTAGGAAGATATTCTCTCACCACAACGCCCATGACCATGAAAGAGGGAAAACAGAGAAGACGTCTAGTTCAAATTCACTTCTACAGGTGCAAAAAGATTTGGAATAATATTTTACCTGCCTTTTCAAACTCAAGGATAAAGTAGGCAACAGCTATACTACCCCTAAATTATTCTTGGCATTTACTTAGGCAAGAAAAAGTTCATCTTTAGGACCTTTATAACAATACATTTGTACAACGAAGAGCAAATCCAAGGAGCACCTGTCATCTCAGAGCAGGGTCTGAAGGTGATGCCATTTTAATTACATCAGCTCCAACAAACAGGTTAGGTTAAGGAAAAAAAAGGAGCCCAGAAAGCTGGAGTGGGCAGCTAATAGCAGGTAGCAGGAAGTTATTAGATTTTGGTTTATGTCAATCACCAGACTAATATCTGGAGGATATAAAATGCCATTCAGCATGGAGAAAAACAGTTGGGAAATCCTGTAAACACTGAACTGAGTAGTACTGCACTTGGTTCTGACACCGACATTACATCTCTGAATGGAGACAAATGGAACGTGCCTGTGTTTAAAGACACTTTTCCAACTTAGGAAAATAGTACGATGGCATAAGGTTATTCCTGTACCAAGGAGCGAGTCCAGCACATTTCTCTGAGCAGGGACTGTTTAACCTTAGCCACTGCCCCACACCTGAAGGGTTGGTTTCAGAATGTTCTTCCTCAGACCTTTGCTAGTCTCATTTCTTAACATGTGGGTTACACAATCATTCAGCTGCAAACCAGTTTTGTTTTCATTTTAGCTTGCACAACCTTCCTGTTCTCTTTAAACAAGTACAAGGTAGTGGGGGGTTCTCTTTTCCAACTTTCATTGAAATATTCATAGGAAGATGGAAAATTCCAGGGAGCAGTTACAAAAACGAGAAGGCTAGATTACTGTACATCAAAGGGAAGCAGCGTTTGCTAAATCCTTCGTTTTACGTGCGTGTGATTCACAAACTGCTTCATGAAAATGGAAAAATGATTGAGGAATCGCTCAGGTCCTGACAAAAAATAAACTAATAGTAACAACCTAATTTCCATGAAAATGGGCTGGTTTCCAAAGCATCTGCCAAGACCAGACAATGTGGTGCTTGCAGCTTTCCTTTGTTTGCTCTTCAAAGCAGGTAGAGCCAGGAACATTCCTGTGCCTCATGGCAAGCTCTAAGATGTGGTACATGACTTTCAGATGAGGGATTTTCACATTTCTCCCTGAATATCTCACACTACGACAGCAAAGAGAACAGCACAGACACAGCTGAAATGAGGAGGAGATGAACTGGAAGGCCGAAAATGGATTCTTCAGCATTACTCTGTAGAATAGGGAACCGAGAGGGCAATTAAAACCAACATGAAAGAAGATTTAATTACAAATCAGCGAAACCTTCTGAAGCACAGATAGCAAGAAGCAAAGAAGCACCCCACCTGATGTCCAAGCCCTTCACAGAGGAGAGCATTGCCCTCAGCTGCCAGGGCAGCTGATGGGAACAGATAGGCCCTTCCCAAGGAGACACTCACATCTCAGACCGAGCAGTCCCTGGGGGGAACAGGTCTCTCTCTCCCCAGCACCCGGGGGTGACTCATCCTCAGACAGGAGCATTTCAAGAAGAAATCTAGGACAAACCCACTCAGCCGCTCCCTCGGGTCGGGAGGAGCAGCACAGCACAGCCCTCCCCGTCCCTGCGAGGTCACCGCATCCAGCGATGAAAGAAAAACTGAGGTGAACTGTAAGTGGGCATCGATGGCCAGCCACGGGGCCGTGCCTAACCCGCTGCCCGGCCGTCTCATCGTGCAAAGACTGCAGCCAGTGCTACAGCACCGTGCAATTATTTCAGTGCACGGGCTACAGCCTTTAAATCTGCAAAAAAGAGTGTGAGCACGAGCGTTAAGGACTCGACCATCCTTAGAGAAGAGGGCACTGGGGAAGGGCAGGGGGGAGTCTGGAGAAGACGGAGGTCTTGCAGCCGATCAAGATGCCCGTGGGAAGACAGGCGAGACTGGTTTTGAGGAGGTGGGCAGCAGTGCTGCTAGCACGTGGGAATGGTACGAGGCACTGTGGTAACACCCTCAGCCTGTCTCCTTGGTCAGGCAGCTTTTAGCATTTCAAAGTGTTTCTTTTCTTTGTGACTCCTACCACTGACTAAAACAGGAAAGCGGGTATTTATGGGATCAGCAAAACCCCTCCTGCCTAGCTGCCCTGAAAGACATCGTTATTGCCTGTCCTGCAAGCAAATTGCAATGTGTCTCATTTAAAGGCTTTTCTAGTCCCTGGGCAGGATTAAGGAACGGGAGCAGCGCAGGCTGTGGAAAATGTCAGGGCTCCGCTGCTGCCGGTAAGGTGAACCTTGTGCTCGCTTTGGGAGCCGAGGCCAGGCGTCCCTGGGTGCTCTCCTGGGGTGGTGGAATTCAAACGGGCCCTGCGGCGAGCGAGGGTCCTTATCCAGCCCCTTTCTGAGCACAGCACCCAAGCCAAAAAGCAGCCCATGATTGCAGGCACCTGATGTGCTGCTTATTCCAGAGGCAGCAGGGTGAGGTACTGCGAGGGGAATCTGCTTTCCTCTTCAAGACAGAAAACATCAAAGTTGCCCTGAAAAATTAAAAGCTTCTGGACAGGCTCTTAGTATATTTAAAAAAAGCAAAACAGACTCGTTTCAAAGCACTTTTTCCAAAGGTCCTTCCTGAACGTACATCACATGCAATGGAAAAACACTGCATGCCTGGCATTTAATATTTTTCACCTGTGACCCAGGATTGATGTCTATTTAACTCCCTGATTTAATCCAATGACATGTCTCAGCAAGAAAAAAAAAACCTTTCAGAGTTTGGAAAGGAGTTGGAAAAAACTAAAGTCACGCTCAACACTTCCCCTTCCCTGGAGAGATAGGAGTGCTGCTTGCCCTTTCCTGACGATAAGCATATCCTGGTGGTTAAAAATACATTTTGCTCTTACCGTAAATTCTCCATTAGCCAACTCCTTCAGCCCAGCCCACGGTGTTGGGGTTCACAATTCCTTAGAGGCCACACGTGACAGAGCTTGGCCTATTCGTGTCCAAATACACTGGAGAAAAAGCAAAAATAATAGCTCTGATCCTGCTGCCATTGGCTTCACCTGGAGAAGCAAAATCTGTTGAGTGGCAACAACATTATCTCAAATGACTTGCACCTTGCCCAGGACCCTGTGGACTCTGCATTAATTTTTTGACTCTGACTTTACAGCAGCTTCCAGACAAAAAGTAAAGGGTTGTATTGAATTCAGAAGAGCAATTACTTCTTCAGTTAATTTTACTGTTTCTAGTGATCATTGTGCCAAAGGGCCGACTTACCAACACAGAGCTTAGCAAAAAGCAGGGTTCGCTGCTTTTGACTTGAGATTCTGGAGGCCAGGAGCCAGTTACCCGCTCTGCAAAGGTTCTCATCCTTCACTTATCGCCTTCTTTCTCTTCTTCACCTGGAAAACTCAGCCTGGTAAAAGCCTGCTCTGAGACCTGCACTCTGTAAAGGACACAGATGCCACCTCTTACCAAGGAGGCACCAGCCCTGGGAAGAGCCTGGCTCAGCAAAGCCGGGGGTGCTCACCCCCCCGACACCTCTAGAGCAGCTCCGACCTGCACGGAGCCTTTGCCGACTGCATCGCCTCCCCCAGCACATCCTGCCGGGAAAAATCTAGTGGGACACTCTTCTCAGTTGGGGTAGAAGCTCGTGGACAACTGTGATTCCCTGTGGCACAGACATCACGGGAGTCACAAGCCCTGTTGTGTAAAGTTGGTACGTAGACTTCTTGGCAAGTACCTTGCAATTAAGGAGGCCCAGGGAGGCCTTGTTCTCAGGCGCTGCGCGCCTCGGCTGAAAGTTCTGCTTGAGGAACCACTTCTGGATTTCTTCTCCAGTATTTTAGAAAAACATTGAGGGGGTAAAAAGAGGAAGAAATGGAAACTTCAAATTATATCTCCTCTGTGCATAAAAGGTAAAGGAAACCAGGCAGCAGCCCTCTTCCCTTTCTGTTAGGATTCCAGGCTGTGGAATAAAGATAAACCCAAGTTCACCCTCCTGTCCTTGTTTCCAAGACTCAGTAAGACAGGGGAGATATGGCAGAGCCCATCTACGCAGCCATAACCATGGGAACACCAGCAACACGGGTAAATCAACATGAGATTCCCTATCATCAGCCCGTGTTTACACTGGAGGCCTCAGGCTCTCTGCACCAAACCAGCTGACGGTGCAGGACCTGTGCTTCACTTGGTACGGCTGTTGAACTAAGGAAGAGAAGGGGTTTATTGAGCCAATATCCACCTTTCTGTCTAATACCCACTGTCTCTTTCAGAATACGTGTTTACAGCACCCAGTTTTGCGCTCTGCTTGGAAGCTATGGCACTGCCTTCCCCCTTCGCTCCCCTTGCCCAAGCTACCCCAAACCTCAGCTTTCCCTTGACTCCTACCTCCCATTTGGCCTTGCCTCGATGTCCTTTTATTTACGAAAAGGTAGACAGAGCTCTGGGTGAAATCATGTCTTTTCCTGAAGACCAAAAGGTATAGGACGACTGCAGGGGCTGAGTTTATGGCTGTCGTCGCGCTCCCACCAGTGGTCAGAGACGACGGTATCCCTCCCATCAATCATCAACAGCGCTTGCTCTGGCTCTTCTGTCTCGGCAGAGGCAGCGCTAGCAGAAGCAACGGCCAGTACATCGGTAAAGGGAGAATGGCAGCACGAAGAAGGAAGCGTATTGCTTAATTTGAGTTGCAGCTGCTTGGCATCTTAAAAAAGTCCAGATCTCTGAACTTGAAGAGGTTACGTATGCACGCCATGGCGCAACTGAGGGTCGCCAAATATTTGGCAGCCCTGAAACGAGCTGTTTGTACCCGCCCTTGGGAGCAGTTATGCTTCACATACTTTTCTCCTCTGCTTTCAAAGGTCACATGAAAGCAGCAGTATTTCTGAAGAGGACGAGTGAAGGTGACTGCAGGGGAGAAAGGAGACCTTCAAACAACGGTGAGAGCTTTTACAGGTGAGCAGAAGCTCCTGCCCACTCCCATTTCTCCCGGAGCGGCCACCACCAACGCCCACGGCCCAGTGGCCGTAAGCATTTACTGCCCGGACAGAGCCGGAGAGGGACTGCTCCCGCCTCCCCTTATTTCCTTAGCCTTTCCTCCTCCATTTATTTCCTTTGGGTTTTCCCCTTTGATTAAACTTCTGGCATGTAGGAATGTTTAATAATAAAACAGATAACTCATGGGAGATGATATTTATAAAATCTACTACTATTTTTTTTTCATTTTTCGTAAGACCTTGAGAGAAAATCTTGAACTACGTTCTTCCTTTCTTTTAAAAATAGAAGGAAAAAGCATAAGGAGCAGTTAACAAGTTTTCAAACCATCAATGTTTTATTTGGTTAGTTTATTAAACACCTTTAAGACAATTAATTTTGGTCTGTACCCTTCTATAAAATAATTCAAGTTCTGAACAAACCTCCAATACATAAAGCAAAGTTACTTTTACCATACGCAAATTTCAGATCAAAATACAACACTCTGTTTTCTTACATTTATAAAACCCGGTCAAATACAAACGACATTAAAAAAGATAAAACACTTTCACTGATCCTTGGTACAATATTACAGCACAATTTGCACAGTGGCAACTAAGTCCCCAAAGCACAAGTCAAATACTTTAAAAAGGGAACCTCCCTTTAGTCACCCAACATTATACTGAACACGTAAATGAAGCGAGTGCTACTTAATCCAGGAAAATTTTTGTGTCCCTTTTCATATTGTGTGAGAGCCACAAAGCAATTCTGCAAGGGAGGTTACTGGTAAGTAACCAAACAGCTTTCCTGCTTTGCTGTTACGATTTTATGTGCAACGACTCCATGAAAATAAATGGATGGAGGTGGACCAGACTCTGCACTGGGCAATTTATGGCAACTAAAGTAAACCAAGAAATGTGTATTTTTCTAATAACAGACCATAAAACTCCTTTAAAAAAAAAAAATCAATACCAAATTATCTGTGGGTACAATTGGAGTAACTGCCTTTTTCTTCACTTTCAAGACATCTAATGTAGACACAGAGTGTTTTCAATTGTTGAGAGTTTGTTCCATTGCAAAACCCAGTGTTTCAGCAATAGGTCAAAGTGCCATTAAAATTGCACATTTTTCTTCAATTATGAGAATACATGGTAGCATGCAATGTTTGTCTGTTACTACGCCTAAAAGCTTGCACTTACACTAACCTATGAACGATGTGGGATCTCTTAAGAAACAGAAACAAGAACAAAAATTAAAATACAAACATAAAATGATAAAACTGAAGTGTCAGTTGACAAACACTCCCAGGAAGGTTCTACTTAGCAAGCCTTACAATAACACCTCGAGAAGAGAAAGTAAAATCAGAGCAGTAACAGAAGGGTCTGATGTATCAAACTCAGGTTATACTTTGCATAGGCAGTCAAGGCAACTGCACTGCAGTGCAACTAAAGGGTATTTTTGCCTGCAGTTCTGCAACCCCCTTCTTTGTTTCCTCCCACCCCCAAACTACTAATGTTACTTACAGTTCATTCGTAAGTTCAGTTACTATAGTCTCAGCTAATATGAAAATGTGTACATAATTAAATGGAAAAATGGATCTAACTTTCCTCTCCTCCCTCCCACAAACTCACATCATATCCGTTAGGATACCACCCACTTTCCAAAACTTTTCAGATCTGTTAACATTAGTATTAACCCGACACAATGAAGGAGAATCGCATACTGCACAAATTGTACATATTTTTAAAATGCTCAAATGTAAACAATATAGGATGGAAACAGTTTAAAAAAATCCCAGTGAGGTACAGCAAAAACTTAATTTGCTAATTTAGTCTTTTAAGTGCAATTGAAACACTGCGTACTGCCCTTCTCCAAAAAGATCTCTCCATAATTAAGCTACACTACTAGGCTTATTCCCTTAAAGCTACATACCCATGCTATAACTCATTATATTGACTTAATGCAAATATTTGTGGGGGAAAATTAATTTACAGGGTTAATTAAAATCTTTGTAGTATTCAAAAGGAATGATAGTAAAGGGATCAATCATGGAAAATGTGGTAATACACGTTTTTAAAAATATTTCCAATAATTCCAACACAAAACAGCAAGTATATTTTGAAAAATGCATAGAAACCCTGTCAATACAAAAATCCCCACTAAAATTACACAACTAAGCAATTTTAATCTAAATATTTTATGTGCTTTTCCTATAAAGGCCACTTTGACATACAAATACAAAAAAATTTACATTTTTTCCCCAAAATAAATTATTTGTTCCTCAATTAAAAATACTGAATATGGAAGCATAACAACCCTCTTGCATGCCAGCTGCTCATCTGCAGTGGCTACTTCCAAAGAAGAAAATCTCCAAATATTTTCAATTACGGAAAGAAATAAGAAACGCCTTCAGACTTTGTTCTGCCTAGCACTAGGAAAAAACCTGGGGTTAGGAATGGAATAGGCTGAACCCCTTACACTGTTTGTGCTGGGGAGGGAATCAATATTCACAGACATCTGCAGAGAGATTTTCTGTTTGTCTCTCATGTCATGCACAGAAATCCCTTTTTGAAATCAGAGAAAGAAATCAAGGTTAACCTGAATTAAAGAAAGACAAAATAGTAAACGGAGTTAGGAGGGAGAAACAGTATGAGGTACAATGTGGGTTAAGTAAATTACAAATATAGGCAAACTACTCAGAAGAATGCATGTAAAGGTGTGAAGACGTGATCAACTGGTAGAGAAGAGCTACTCACAGCATGTAGAGCAGGGGGAAAACAGTGTACTGGTTTTATTAGTATTTAATAGGGGGAAGAAGAGGAACACAAGGAACAAACTTCACTGGAAAAACGAAGCAACAGGAGAACAAAGAACCTTTACCAGCAGTCCTCACCACATGGGCATTTATCCCTGAATTGCCATGGAAGCAGCAAAATCAAACTCACATACACATACACAAGCACAAGCAGTGGAAATGAAAACTGACTTGGACTGGATTTGAGACGTCACAGGCATTCTTTACTGTAAGCACCAGACCCACAACTGAACAACACAGGAACATAAAAGCAAGACCTACATCTGCCTGGAGGGGCACAGCAAACCCAAAATGCCTGACATGCTCTAGAGCAAAGAGATGCAAACGTCGTGAGGTGGCCCCTAACTTACTCCAGCAGGTAAGCCACCCTGGTGGGTTTACAAGACAAGCTCCAATCGACAACAGTACGAGACTGACAGGAGGGATACACTTCGACAGCACGTCATTCAGAGTCAAAACACCTAATAAACTGACGGGTGAGGAGGGGGGGAAAGAGGAAAACAGCGAGGAAGAGTTGATTTGGATGCAAGATTCTTGGGCAGCCATTGCGTACAAGTTCTCCTAACCTTGGACCAAGGACTGGATTTGGAAGGACACAAGAGCCGTGCATCTTCTGTATCACAAGGAATTCAGCTCTTTAGTGCGTGATATTGCATAGTTTGATTGAGGCCAAAGAGCATTTGCATCTTATTTTTCCCTGTTTTTAACAGAAGTAACTCAACATACTCAGGTCAGAGCATTCCAGACTGGCCCCAAGCAACTCATGGATTTATTTCTAAAGCAACACTGGAAGATTTTTGGGGTGGGCACATAAGCAAATAAAAGCAAAAACTCCATTCCCACACAAAGCACAAGAAGACCCACAGAAAACATACGCACATAAAAAGCCTGTAACAGTAAACACATCTGTAAAACAGAAGTCAAAGCATGTCAGCTGGATGATGGGAATAAACCTTGCTGTCAAGCTGCATGCCAGCGATGGTAAACAAGGCCAGGTGAGTGTTTCTACCACACCACACTGACATATTTCTTGTAGGAAAAGTGGCAATATATTCTGAAAATAGCCTGGTAATTATCAGGATCTTAGATTTGACAGAATACTGAACCTTTACAAGAGTGGCAGCAATGCGGCATGATATTCCAACTCCCTCCTATTATCTGGCTTATGGAATACAGGTATCATAATTGGACTAATCAATGTAGTTATTTCATTCTCTTATACTAAAATAGAATATTTCTACAGTACAAAGTCAGACTAAGTATATTAGTCACCATTCATATAATATGTATTTCAATTCTTTAGCCCAATCCTACAAGAGTCATGGTACTCAATAAACATGGTTTACGGAGGGAAAACTCTGAAGGTAGAGCATCTAACCTGAAGAAATTTTGCTTTTTCCTTTTGAAGGCAAAATTAAAACAAATCTCAGCTTGTCAGGCTCCCACTTCAGATTATAAAATAGTAAGCATACAAACTGGGAAGCAGTTACACACTTCCGTTTTCTCAAAAAAAAAAAAAAGTGGAGGGGAAAACCAGGTGGCTAGGAGCTCCCCAGTTATTTAGGCCAATACTTGCTGATCCTCCCTGCAGAAATAGTTCCAGAGCCTCCAATATTTTCAGATTTGGATACAACAAACGCAAAATATTAGATGCCCTATAACACTCAGCCCATAAACCTTTATATCTTACCCTTATGTAGGTAGGGGACAGGGCAGACTCATCCTCACCCATGCAGCCAGGGCGCAGCTGCAAGGCTCAGACTGTGTGCACAGGCCTGGCAACGAACAGTGCTGCTCTTCAGCCTTCCCTAAAATAAGAGGATCAAGGGTTTGCAAGCTCAGTAGGGCTCTCCGTGGTCCCTCATTTACTGGCTGTTTTTCAGACAGTGCTGCAGGTAACGCAGACGCTCCTGGTGAAGGCCACCAGCCCGTGGTTCCTGGACAACATCAGTCCGGACGAGTTAGGATGGTTCAGAGGGCAGCACCCAACACGTGAAGTAGGAGAATGACAAGGCAGCCTCTGGGCTCTTTTCAAAAGGCTAAAGGGCTCCTACATTCACAAGACAGAGAAATGCTACACCACTGGGACTGTGAAGGCTACAAAAAGGCAGTAACCTGATGTCTGGAGATGGGACAAGTTCAAACAGGAATGCCTTGATCCTTCCTGCTGCTTCAGACAGGACAGGAGTACGATTTTTTTCTGTCCTCCGCAGAACGGAAAACTTTTAGCAACGTTAAGTTACGAAATCCCTAAACTGAACCGATGATACAGGTGAAACAAAAATAAAGACAGCACAATAAGGATGACAACAAAGTTCCTACACAGGACTAAAATTTAGCTCTCTCCTCCACGGCTTGCACCTACGAGAGCCTTCTGCTCAGATCTACCGAGCCGACGACGTATCTCCAGCGACGGCAGCAGCTGGTACCTGCCCTCCTTCTACCTCCTGACCGCCCGCGGCACGGGGCGGCTAAACCCTCCGGGGTCAACAGACCTCGCCAGCCGCGCGCCTCTCTCCGAAACGAGGGCCGAACAGATGAGGTCCGAGGCAAAACCCATCCCCGGCCCAACGTCCAGGTGCTCCCACGGCCACGGAGGTCGGTGCGTCCCAGACACACAGGGAACAACACACAGCCAGGTCCCGGGACCGAGCCCAAGAAGATTAATATTGACGGAATAGCCACCACGATGCCAGTAGAAGGCTCTGGAATTAGCAGCTAATTGGTACAGTCTGCAGAGACGTGAATAGCTCCTTGTTCTATCCCTACTATTTGTGCATGGCCAGTAAAACGTTTGCTACATTTCATTCTAAGTTAATACCAGCTACTACTTAAAATTTTAGAGGAAAACATTCCCTGTGAAGCATTTCTTGGGTTTGCCTTTACAAAGAAAGAAAAAAGGCAGCTTTTTCCCATTACATTTTGTATTGTTAAGGCCTTTGACAGTTTGGAAGTTGTCTTTATGAAAAGGGATGTTTTTTAAAAAAAGGGCTGAATACTCAAAAAAAAAAACCCCAACAAACCAAAAACCCAACCAACCCCAAAACCCCAGAGAACAAACACAAGCTGATTATCAGCTTACATTGGTACTTTAAGAAGTCAAGCACAGTGCAAGGAATTCAAAAATATGTCAAAATAGCACCTTTAGAAACGGAAGAAAACACACTTTTTTTTTTAAATTCTTCAAGCTAAGCAAAACGCTGCATACTTGAAGATCCTAAAGAAACAGGCAAATACATAATCTCAGCTACAGAAGGTGGGTATTTATTTGGACAGCTTTTCCTCTGTAGGTAGTAAATGGGGAACTCCATGGAAAAAAAATCCAGATTAGACTTTACAGAAAAATCAGTGAATCTCTATATTGAGATAATGGATCAAGTTCACAGGCAAAACAGTGCAGAGTACAGGCAGAGAGAAAACTATCTGATCTGTCCTTAAAAGAGCAGAGACTTCTATTTTTTAAACAGATTTTTTCCTACTTAAAAATTGTCAGGACAGTCTTTCAATTGCTTCTCTCATTTACAAGTATAATAGTTACTTTCAAGTAATATAAATTTGTATTTACTTTTTACAGCAGATGCAGGTCAACCTCGGTCTTTTTGTACAGAAACATGCATTTAAAATGAAATTAAACTGTCCTTGGACAATGGCATCATTCTGCCCTGCTTCTTGTCTGCTTTTAGTTTTTTATTGAAGGACAAAATGCAATTTAAAAACAAAACAAAACAAAAAAATTGACAAAGTGCAAAGAAAAAAAAATGAGGTAGCTGGGAATGGGGGCTTTTCCCCACGGACAAGGTGGCAGACTTCCAGCCACAAGTAATGTGAATATACGGGAGTGGGCTACGCATGTTCTACCTACAGGATTGCTTACAGATGTTCAGGTGATCTCTAACCTGCCGACATTAGTTTTACAAGCTTGATGAAAAGTCGTTTCATCGTGTATTAAGCACTCTCCCCACATACACCGAGCGGAGTTAAAGGATGCAGAGACGCGCAAAAAGCCAGCATACAGAGAGATCAAGTTTGTTGTGGACATCCTCCCACCCACACGAGCTCTTCCTAGTGATCGTGGGCAAAAGCAATGCATTCAGAAGTAAACTTGGGGCAAGAGTGAAAGCAAAATCCTGTTAATAAGAGCAAAAGACAAAACAACTGAGACCAGAAAGCAGCATTATGCATGGGGTATGCCCAAGAATCTGTATCTGTTGGTTTGACAGGGCTTTGGGGGTCAATTCTCGACCAGCCACGGCCTCGAGTCCTCTCTGGCACTCGACATGTCTGCAGCTGCACAACGTCCCAGCCTTGTTCCCAAACACCGAGGGCAGCAAGGGGTGGCAGTTACATGAGCTCTGTGCCAAAAACAGCCTCTTGCCCCATCAGATACACACAGCAAGGCCATGTGCACTATAAGGAGAATCGTTTTACTTTTCCTCCCCCCTTAACACTGTAAAGCTACTTTCTAGGAGTCCACTGGAACATAGCTTGCTATTTACATCAATTAAACAAAGATACGATAGAATACTCACCATACATTGCAAAATACAGTCTCAGATCCTTAAATACAAAAAAGTTTCAATTACAAGAAGCAAATCATTAGGTTTTAGAAGTCAGGGAGGAAAAAAAAAAAAAAAAAGCTTAAAATTGACTTAGCAGCTGCTTCCCCAAGCAAACAAAGCTAGAACAGATCCTGGTTTCTCTAAGGAATCCAGAACAGTCCTTTGGACTAGTTTAAGACTAGTTCTGAAAGAGTTTTTAAGTATTTCTTAGGAAGGTACTCCTTGGCTTCCCTTCAGAAAGAAACTTTAACAAGAGCTTTAAAGAACGTCAGCTCTGTTCAACTTGACCACTTTGCCAGATACCGCGGTGTACTGGTTTACTTATTCTAACTATTAAGCAGACTTTGCTTTTTAAGACCTAAAAATAGCGAAACAAGCAACAAGGACGATAATGCTTTCCTGCTATCATGTGTAAATTAATAAAACAGATGCTGCCTAGCCAAAGCTTTAGCATGCGAGATCATTGAGGTGAGAATCTCAAGAACAGCCAGGGATAAGGTTTTTGCAGCACACTGCCTATCGCATACTGAAATTTAGACTTTCCAAAATGGCTCTTGCTTTCATCAGGTGCAATATTGTTCCACAGGTTTTCTTCTATTGTGAAATTAGTGGAGGTGGCAGCATGCTAGCAGAATGCACAGAATTATACTTGTAAAAGCAGCCACCATACAGCCGGCTTAAGTGGTATCTTTCAGGCTCTCACTGGGTTTAGAACTACAGATGAAAGAAACTTGCCCTTGACAAAAACAGAGGATGTCTTAGCATTAACTGAAAATAAAGGAAAGAGGAAAGGCAAAGTAAAAAAAAAAGTCAAGGACATTAGGTGGTGATTCAAAAGCACCTAGTATTTAAAAAAAATAAAGTTACATTCTCATGTTTTATCAATAAAATAATGTTACTTACACTGAGGATGCTTCTTTCTATCCTATTACTGTAATCAGATCCATCAGCTTTTACAAGGGCTTAGTGTAGTCTCATTTCATTATGAAAATTCAAGGGCATAGGTAGGCAATGACATTGAGCACGTTCATTTACTGATGAGCTCTAGCAGGTGTTCATTATTCACATGAAACCCTGCAAAAATACTGGGCAACAAGATTTAGCCTTTTAAATTGAAAAGTTCCAATCTTCCAGCTTGCTTTTCAAGACATTTCAATAGATTACTTCAAGCAACCTTCAAATATTATTCTAAACAAATCCTTTATGTATTTTAATTATCTTTATAACTAATAAGCCGCTACCTAGAATAAGCCACTTTAAAAAATATCTTTAAGATTTTGTATCACCAACAAATTTACAACATAATCACCTGTTGGTAGCAGTTTATAGTTTAATTCTATTACCCTTAATCCTTTTTAGCAGGTGTTTATCTAGTTAGGCACTTCAACTGGTTTTAGTCTATTCTTTTAGCTTACCTATTAATCAAAAATTTAAGAGAATTTATTACTGGAGTAGAACAGCAGTTAGATTACAAAGTCACGCAGGGCATGGCTGATCAGAGATATCACCTTAATGCCTGGCTGCAAGCCTTCCTACAGTGAAAAATTTCCCAGGAAAAAAAAACCCAAAACCGCAGGGATGCTGGAGAGCATGTGTGCAACCTATCAATAAATGTCAGAGCACACGGATGTGACCCCTACAGAAAATGAGTGGTGCTTCACCCAAATCTTACTGGCTTTACAGCAATACCTCCGAGCCAGCTTTTACTGGCTCACCTTCCCAGTCTTAAGTGATCAGACAGATCTCCTTACTTTTCTTTCACAAGTAGTGTGCCACGGAAACAGAGACCCTACTGACGCAGCTCTCAACTCCAATAACAAACAAGGAAGAGCAACAGAAAATGGCAAATGTCAAAAGGCTACAGCACTGACGACTGAAACGCAGGCCTGTACTTGTTCTGTAACAGTAAAAGGAAATACTCCAAGTTAAGATGGAAATAGCGGCTTCTAACTGCAAAACAAACATGTATATAATTAACGCCTCTCCCACCCACCTGAAGAAGCTGGTTTAAGTACTCCCAAGAGTTAAGAGAACACAAACCCCAAAACCTTGATGCTAACATTAGAGGCAGAAGGGATCCATACCCCAAATTAAATATAACTCCTTGGAAAGCATTGCTGTGAGTGGCACCAAAACATACCTTGGTTACAATCTTCAGTATGCCTGTGTCCCTGGGTATAGTCGCACCTCCTGAGACACAGCTTTCCTTCTGCAGGTAAGATTAATTCAAACAAATTGCACTTTATCTAAATATTTGTAATTTTAAATACTAAAACCTGTTGTCAGCTGCCATTTATTATATACTTGCATGGCACTAGTGCTCTAATAAAGAGCAAAGTGTCCATACGCATCACATGGAGTGATGTCTCAAGGCAGCTGTGAAGAGTAACACCAACCTGCAGAACAGTATTAAAAAAAAGTAAAGATTTACAGCGCTTTAAATAACATTCATTTAAAAAAAAAAAAAGAAAAAAGAACCACTGCTCTTTTTTGGAACACAGTGAATTTTAAGCATCTCTGTATTTTAATAGAACAGTTGAATTATTGTTATATACAGAGGAAACCAAAAGTTTGGCACTTGTAACAACTTGCATTTGTTATTGCATCCTGCAGTTTGCATGGCACATGCGTGTCACCAAAACCCATGGAGGCTGTATGGCCACAGTATTTATGGAACCAACCAGAGAAACTGCAGTTCAAACAGGGAAAAATGCTCCCTAAACCCCTCACTTCTGTACTTGTGCATTTACCAAGTCATGCAGGCACAAGAAATATTGCAGAAAAGAAATTAAGCTGCCTGGTGTTTTCTGGAAGGGGAGTTTATAAAGCAAGCCAGGCGCTTCAGTAGTTTTGATGACAGAACTCCTATTTTCAGCAAGTACTCTGCTTCAGAAGGCAGGCTGTGTGACGTGCAAGTTTTGTGCAGTCAAAAGCAAAAGGGATACAGCCTGCCCACAGTTATTAGTGAGCTGATTTTGTAAATTTGCCTTTGATTTCAGATTCACTGCTATCCTTTTGTGTAATCTCCTATTAATTTGCCTTCAATTTAAAGATGAGGTACCCTCAAAGCTACGGAAAGTCACTCGACCAGGGGCAGCTGAGTTGGTACAGCATTTTCACAATAACTAAAATCTAAGGAATAGCTGATAAAATATTTGAGGACAGGCAGACCTTGCTGCGGTATAACAGAACAGAAGACTCCTCAGGATGCCTCTTTTTCAGGTTATAAAAACAGAAAGGATGAGAATTTGAAATCCACTGCTGACTCTTTAGGAACATGAGCATCTCACAAGGCCAGGTGTGTGCCTCCCTAAGAAACCCAAGAAATTTATTTTATGAGAGCAACAGCACTTTACACTTTTGGTTCTGTAATCACTCCTTCTGCTGTGCAGAGCAGCCACAAGACTACATGCATAAAACAGCACAGAGGACACTGTTGTGTGTTTATGGTATTATCTCTTTTTTCCCCACTTGTACACTCAAAGTTTTGATTCTACCCTTAAATTAGCGATTCCAGAATTTTTCCAAAAATAACCTGCGGCACACGGAAAAAGGAAGGGGAAACATTTTAGGGAAAAAGGGTGGCAAGAGGTGGAGTGAGAAGAGAAAAAAGCTACCGCTATTCCCACGTTCCACAGCCCCTACCCCATATTTGATGATTTTCCGATTACAATGGCTGGGGTTTGTCCAATTCTACAGCAGGGGGAAGGAAAGGACACAGAGGCCCAACCCAAGTCGCTCAAGTCTGCATCGTGACCCAGCCAGTCCTCGTCTGGGATTGTGCTGAGCTTGACTCAAGATGCAACCAGCCAAGACCCGCACCCAAGGACCCAGCCCCGATCCGAGGTGGGGTGGGCACCAAGTCGGCGGCACTCTTCAGCAATACAGATGTTGGTCTCAAAACATCGGTATTTCAATGCTGTGATGAGCTCACAAACCCACTGAGGCACCCAGTTTGGTAAATCAGTAAGGAAGGTGCCTAAAAACCTGATGCCTGGAAGTCAGCAGACTGCACCTGTGGGGGAACTGGCTGAATTTGAGTGCCGATTCACGAGCTGGAAGGAATTAAGGCTACCGTGCCAAGCAAGGACAACTTAAAACAAGTTTCTAAACTGCCAAACCATCTACAACCCCTGGACTGCAAACTGAGAAAGTTCATGAGTTGCTTCCCACATGGTTCAGCCATCATATGCGGGACTACGCAGCCACCAGGAAAGCAGGGACAGCTGGGGTGGTGGCACGTACCAGTGAATCCAGTTCAATCTATAGCTGTTCACACCTTCCAACACGCTTAGGAAACCAGTGACCTCCCTCCACTTAGCACCTCTGGTATCAAAGCCTTCCTCCTCTACTGAAGTCGACCATCTCTTTCCCAAGAAAAGCCAGCGGTGAGCTGCCCCTCTCTCGTACACCATCACCTGTACAATCAGGCTCTCCCTGGGAGAAAGGAGAGACTTGGCTTCAAAGCCTTGCTCCAAACTGGGAGGCAATCAAACCTGGTTATTGCATGTCCCAAGAGATGCACTCGTCACCAGGCTTGCAGATCAGAACTAGACAGACAGACAGACAGACATAAGTCAGACCCTGAAAGATGCATCCTTTCCCTCCTACACACAAACAGAGGCTAGAACATCTTCTGGACTGGCCCCACAGACAACGCAGATGGGGAATGATCCCCACCCCCTTGAAGCAAGGCCAAGGAAGCCAGATTTGAGATCTTGGGAGTGCTTGAATCTTTGGCTTGAGCATTGACCCGAAACTCCAGAAGATGTCTCTAGAGACTGGGTCCCTGGCCGCCAACCACGCAGAAAGTGACAGGGGTACACACATGCTAAGAAATCAAGTTTGTAACTGTTTCACGTGAAAAGGCTTAAACTTCTTGGTCAAATCTCACCGAGTGCATTCGCAACACACCCCAATTACCAGCAGATTTGTTTTATTTATTAAAAAAGAAAAAAGTAAGACTACCTACTGTTAATCCTACTTTAAGTGTAAACATTTGGTTCAGTAACTTTAACTGCGAAACACTGCTAGAGTACATATGATTTGGATTTTTATGTGCATTTATTACTTAGGTTTTCTGGATGCTGAATGCCCTCAAGTATACTGGGAAGCTACAGGGAGTCAAGAGATAGCAGCCTGCAATATTCTGAACAACATTTTCGAAAGTTTTCTAAGCCACTTAGAAAACTGAGCTCAAAAGTGAAATAGATACTTAGGAACATTCATCACTTTTGAACATGGGATCTTGGCACTTTGTCTAAGAAAAAAAATTGAACAATGTAAGATTTTCAAAAAAGGGAAGTTTTACAGATAAACTAACAGCACTTGATTTATTTCACAAGACAGCCAAGGATGGAAATAGTGGTTCACATTTCTGTAGTAAAGCATTATATATAAATTTAAAATCTAAAGACATATATATATATATATACACACACACCACGTTTACTGCAATGCATAAATATATAAATTTTTTAATATGCCAACTAATATAGGTCAGAAAATTGATGTATATAGTTCAAGTTTTGCAGCACTTCAGCATTGTAAAAAATAAAAAAATAAATAATGGTCAATGGATTGGCTGCTCCCTTTTGTTTTTTTTTCCCCCACCCCTTTGCTCAGAATCAGAGTAATTCCAACCACACATCAGCGCTATGGAAGGACTGAGCACAAGTTAAGTTTCAGAATGTCTCTTCAAGGGATATTTAGTGAAATATAAATATTTTGTACTAGTTTGGGATTGTATTTCAGCATATCTAAGATGATTCAATAAAGATGACGAATGTTTACACTAACACAACCGAGGGCAGAGATTGGCTTGTCTGAGGTCCACAAAGTTGCAGAGTGGAAAGTATTGTATGTAGTTATAATACTGGTTATATGAAGTCTCTTTTTCTGAAGGGCAGGAGATCTTATTTCTATTTCCCTCTCTCTCATTTTATTACTTTTAAATAAATACAGGTTACATCCCACCCATCACAACAATAATGAAATCAAAAATTGAGGTAAAAGTGTTCTACCAGCTGATCTTGACTATGAACAAAAGTCAATTAAATATCGCTACTGATGTGAACAAGATTTAGTAAGAAATAAAATGCAAGATACTAAATTCTTCACTATAACCACACCATAAAACCCAGCTTTCAAAGTCAGACAGTAGTAAACAAGACTGTACCTTAGCACGGAAATCATTAGTAAACCAACTTTTGATCCCAATTTAAAGTCGCTGTATAAATTTTCCTTAACTCAGTCCAAAAATCATGTTTTCTGCAAAACAAATATATCCTTGTCATATTTCACCTTTGTTCTAACAGAGATAAAATTCACGTTTCTATAATCCTCAGTCTTAAAAACCATTTAGTTTGTAAGCGATCTGAAGTAAAAAGGAACACAATCTATTTTCTTTAATTTGTCAAGTTTTGTTGTCTTTTACCAAAAGCAGCAATCATCATTAACCGTTCCAAACACCGTTTCCCTTTTTACTTCAAGAAAAGCCACCAAAGCCCACACAGAAACGCACGCCACCCATCCGTACACCAGTTCATCAGGCTATTCAAATGACAGCATAGAAAAAACAGTTTACTTCTCTGTAGTATACTGTATCCATTTCAGATTAGTCCATTTTAAATATATTAAAAATATTTGTAAGAATGAAAACATTGCAAATGAATGAAAAACCATATGTACACACCTCCACCATTTTTAGGCACAGACCTTAACTTTTGAGGAAGGACTAGAAATAAAAGGTGCAACAACCAACATCTCCTATGGCATTACGGTCAAACAACAGTCTTTGCAGTGCACCAGGGAGGTTGGTTATCATATAGCTTCTGTGTATTATAGCTATCCAGTCCAAGATAGCACATTTGTTCTTACCAGTTCCCCTCACGGGAAACGCATCTTAAATCTTTTTTGCTTTTCAATAAACTTCACCAAAGGAATACCAATTCCCACCAGTTTCAGACACAAAATACCTCCTTCAATAATACGGTTTAAACTCCAAATGATTACGACTGAAGGTGTTTCCTTGATCCCCCCTTTTATTTTCCCCCCTCTCTTCTTTTTAATGTATACTTAAGTTATTTGTTCCCGAAACAAGAACTGAGACTCAAGCTTTTTAAGCATTTAAAACAAAAACAGTTACCATACCAAAGCACAGCATACAGTGTAAGTTTCAGCTGTAATTTCTCAGCTTTTCCTTTATATAGAGCTATATTATGGTGGACTGCGCAGAATTCTTCCAGTCTCCTCCACTGTCAGCATACGGATCACGGAGAAGGTACGCGAATGCGGAATAATCCTTGTTGAAGCTGCAGTCGAAAGAGCTTGCAGTTTGCGATCCGCAAAGCTGCACAGCCAGTACGGCGGAGGTCCGATGGAAATAGTGGTTTAGTGCGCTGCCAGGTTCCCGTGCTTCTTTTAAATTCTCTAACATAGTCATAATTTGTACCTGAATTCACACATTCACAAAAAAAGATAAAACGCTTAAAACATACTGTAGCTATCACCACATTTAACCTCTAATAGGGCAAATACGTGAACGAGAGCATGCACAGAAACACAAATCAATTTCTGGAGGTATAGTTGAAACTGTTGTCAAACGGAGGCTACTATGACATTTCTTATCTACTTAAACCCGCCACATTTGGAATTTTGCTCTTTTATATTTTGTAAAAGCCCTGTTGCACACTCATATATATACCTAGGGCCATGAAAGCATGCAGTCTTCCAAATGTTTTTTACAGTATGTGGCCAGATGCTAAAAGCTGAGTATTGAATATGTTTGTTAGCACACATTTATTTGGTTGGGGTTTAGAGCCAAGAGCCACTATCACATCCATATGAACCACTGGACAATGTCCCCAAAATGCAGAACCACCTGCCTACTGCTGCAAAGATGGGAGAAACAACCTCAGGCACCAACATTTTTTCTTACGTTCAGACAAACGCAGTAACATACTCTTAAGTCTTGATCTCTTCTGACCTTCAAACTGCTAATCAACCAAATGCTTGTAGCACTGAATTTGTTTCTTTGAAGAGCTCCAATGTACAAAACCAACCTGTACATTTCTGTAAGTCCAGCATAATTCCCATGAAGCCAACAGTAAATTAACAGAACACAGTCCCAGTCTATTTAAAAAAATTCAGTCTCATTAGTGCCACTTATTTAAAAGACTGGAAGAAGATAAGCAACAGGAGGTTAATTAGTTCTATTTCTGACCTGTATCGAGGTCTCCAATCACATATATGCTGGCTCCAATGGGCACAGCTCCATACACGAAGGAAGAACTAGTTGGGATACATAGGTTCTGGTCATTTAGATAAATCCACCTGTAAAAATAATAATTAAAAAAAAATGGTATGCAATTCTTATTGAGCACATTAAAAGAATTCCAGGTTCTTTTTCCAACCACCATCTTTGGCTCCAAAGCAGAGTGTACAAGTCAATTTGTTATGTAAAAACTGTTGGGAACATTGTCTAGCTCAGGACAGGTTTGGCTTTTCCTAGCCAGGAAAAGCAATTGGTACTGCTCTTTGGGAAGCTTGGGATACTTTATCCTGAAGTTACTTTATTTCAGAATTGTTCCAGTCATCTGTGTAATCTATCCTCTTGCAGCCACCCAGTGTGACCTTCTGGAAGAGAGCAGGCATGTAAGAGAGCCTCTTCTGCAACAGCTATGCCAGTCAATTTTCCCTACAGAGAAAATTTTAGGCAGCTTTGTCTTAAAATCAGTAGAGTCATAAAAGTATGTAAGTCTTAATAGTCTGTGCTAGGGGAAATAACAAATTGCTATATAGTGAGGCCTCGTTATTAAGCAGTGTCTTCCCCCATATAATTCCCTAACTTCTTTAATTGCACTTTATCTGCAGCAAGAAATCCCCAGTCCAGTAAGAAGAATGCAGCACTTGGTAATGCTTAACCTTAAACAAGGGATAGAAGACTGGAAATCAAAATGGTAAGGGATTTGGGGAAAGAAATGTCCATTACCTCAATTGAAACAGACCTTCCCGGTCATGTATCAGGCTCTTTTCAATCACGTTCTAGCTCCCACTATAATCTTACAAGTTCCCTATGTTCACTTTAAGCATATTCTCATTTCAACACTACATCAGCCTGATCGTTCTACCAAGTGAAAAGTAGTTTTCCACGTTGAAGCCTTTGGAAACCAGGTAAGTACGTACTCATTACCCACGTGGGACGCTGGCTTATAAAGATGTCCCATTTATCTAGAGTTGTCAGCATCCTCTCTATGGTTCTGAAACAAATTTCTACAAAATGCTGCTGCACTTCTGCAGATGCTGTCGCAGTTACTGTTTATAGACCCTGAAGACATACAAATCAATGCTATTTTAGGCGACTGCTCCTAGATCTTTTATTAAATAAAATAAATTAAATAAAATTTACAGAGAACTGGAAAGTTTGAAAAACCTTTGAAAAGCATCCCATGTATTTTCACGGCCATACCTGGTTAATTTGATGGAAAAAGTTGAGAAATATCCTTGCGGATACTGCTGACCTTTGAAAATTCTGCATTATCTTGACTCATGATTCATAAGTAAGCCTCTCTTCTGGCACTGAAGGAGAGGCTGCTACGTATCAATTATCTTGGAGAGAGAGATCAATTTTTAAAGGCCAAACGAAAGGACTAGCTGTCCATTATTTTGTCTTTGCTATACACTGAAGGATTAAGATTCTGGAGAAAGCAAGGGTATAGTTTGTAGCTGTCACAGAGGACAACAGATGAACTGAGAACAGAGAAAAGGATAAGTCGTCTACACTGATTCAAAAACTGTTACAGAGCAAAACACCTTGCACTATATTTCATTTGCTTCTTTTCCTTCCTGTGGAAAGAGGGCACAGTCAGTATTTTCACTGCTTTCTACCACCAAGTTACCTAGAATTATGAAAACTGAATAAGTAGCAGAGAAATGCAGGAGGAAGACTGCAATTTTTTTTTTTTTTTAAATAGTAAATACAGGATCATGTTAAGGAAGGACAAAAACCAATTAAATGGGTTTAGTCTAGCTACTCATCAAGTTTGGGCTTGGAAAATATGTGAACTTCAGGGGTTTATCTGCACTACATACTCAGGGTTTCAGAGCTGAAATAAAAAAAAACAAACCCACAACAGTGTGAGGCCCAAGCATTTTCCTACTGCACACCACAAAAGGACTAATATTAAAGTATCTGTAGTTGCTTGTGAAAATTCATTCTTAACCTTTCTCAACGCATATACTTTAAAAACAGGCACAACTTTTCAGGAATGCTTACAGCAGCTTTAGCAGTTAAAACTAGGAAGGAACAAAGACAGGAAGGGCAAGGGGTCACATTTCATCAGAATTTGACTAAGCTCCAGCTTTATGTGGGTTGTGCCTGCTGTTTGAACAGTATGGAAAAAACACAATGACAAAAAATTCACCATCTTTCAATTTGAAAACGCTCCTTGGAACATAACTCTTGCGTACTTCCCTGGGATGGCTCTACTCAAACCGAATCCGAGAGTAGCAGGGGGAAAGGCATGTACCTCTGTAACCAGAGACAGAGGTGATGGCTCTGAAACAGAAATATGCTTCCACTCAAATTAAAAAAAGAGGAAGGAATCCTGGGGTTTTTTCAGTCTTAAAGTGATATAAACAAAATAATCCATCCACACCGCTGTAATTAACAAGCAGGATGGTAACTTTTACTTCCAAGAGGGAAGTAAATAAAGATGCAATACAGAAACAACATATTCCAGACACAACATGTCACTTCAAGCTCACACTAGCTGTGAAAGGAAGCCTACAACTGAATCCAAATTTTCTCTGTGCTATCAGTCAGCCAGTTAGTTTTCTCATTACATTTGCATAAGCACTTTCTTTTAATGAAATTCCTGCACACTGAATGGGACAATCTTCCTAATTACACATACTATGTTACAAGATTATTTAGTTTACTATTTACACACTGCTGAAAGCATTTCCTTATTTTTACAATGTTCCAGTAGCAAAAAGAATATTTTAAAGTTTTTACCAAGTATTGCTTCTGAACAAGTATCTCTCACTTTTATCCTCCTCAATACCTGTGAATTTTGATAACGCTTTTGAACCAGGAGCTCATGAAAAGAAGGAAGAAAGCCTACCCCAGGAGGCAGGAGTGGCTATACACAAGGACAGAGCTCCACCAGCAGCTCTTGCAAAGAAACCTAAAGTAATCTGTGCTTTATTAAATATTTCCAAATAGCCACACTGAAAAGAAAAAAAACCACACTGTGTACAGACATCATCCAATTCTCCACACACCTACATGATGCAAAAATGCATATTATAAATTATGAACCCTGGTAGAAGGAAAGACTGACCCATGAAGGTCTTTACTACATAGTTAAGATTTCCTGCTTTTTATGGAGTAGACCAACACTGGATTATTGAGCGAGGATACCCTTACACCTCCCATCTCCCACTTTCACATTTTTTCAAGTCTATTTTTAGCTTGATTGATATTTTAAAAACAGGATGTACACACAGCTCAATCTATAGCCTTTGGGAAAAAAAAACCTACATCCTGAAAAAACCTGCAGTCTGACACGCGTATTTTCTATCCTCAGTTCACTTAAATTCACTCATACACATGAATCTAAAGACAGGCTGACAAAACATTTATTAATTGAAAAATCTGTTACAGAAGTACTTCAAATATGAGAATTATTTTCTACATTATCCTGTCCACATTTCATGTGTATGCTAGTATTCTGTCTCACTTCATTTATTTTATTACTTG
This sequence comes from Haliaeetus leucocephalus, assembly GCF_000737465.1. Taxonomy (NCBI): domain Eukaryota; kingdom Metazoa; phylum Chordata; class Aves; order Accipitriformes; family Accipitridae; genus Haliaeetus; species Haliaeetus leucocephalus. The sequence goes on from NW_010973104.1 coordinate 5,587,398, forward strand.
TTTATACAGTATAGATTAACAGGAGTCTCAATGTTTACTTTTTTGCTAGTGTGAAGATCTCAGCATATCCCTAGTCTTTAGAAAAGTCTGCGTCATGGTTAAGAATAACAATTTTGAAAGACTCTGCACTGCGAGTTATTCTGGAGTAAGTTACTGTCAAAGTAAGCAATATTAAACAAGTTAAGCTTCAGTCCTTTAATCCAAGTCAAGCCAGAATTATGCCAGTTTGTATACTGATTGTAAGTACATACTTAGACATACACATGAAGTAAAACCCGTAACTCAGATCCTCATGGACTCTGGATGCCTAGGATGATGCTAGACCCTGTATACTCAGGTAATGAGAGCTGAGGCATATATGAAAAATGATGCAGATCACACACGTGTGCATTGCTACACATCACTCTAGACCAACAATATCTGATGGCTGAACTCACAGTACAAAAAATTCTTTCCATTCAAAAAGAAAGTGAACATGACGGAGTTCTGCACTTACTTAAAAACAGCTGGAAAAGTCTGTAGCTCATTATGAAGTATGCAATACCAATACATAACTATTAAAAAAACAGTATGAATTTTGGTTCGAGACTGCTAGAATTTATACGCTGTGCTTTTGACCCACTACTGCTAAATGATCTTGCAAACATATTCCTCCTTTCCACAAACCTCCCTTAACCCAACACTTCTGGACTTCTGTCAATAATATACACATACGCTATCAATGTGATATTTTAGCTTTCTCAGTTCCAGTATTATTCCTTCACTGTAACTACAAAGAGAATATGCACTGTGGAGTCTGAAGGTGCTTATATCTACCCTTCATGATGACTTTTTGAAGCTGTTGGTTTGAAGGGGACTAATTACCTTTATTTGTCTCAGAAACTATTGCTGAGGAAATAAATGTACTTTTCAATGTTAAATTAATCACCTTGTAGCAAATGCATATTGTTTTAGATGAAGAATCAGTCTTTGTATATATGACATAAACTATGCAGTAAGGAACTGAGAGAGATATTGTCCACCTGTAGTAAAATCTGTAGCATCACTTACACTTTACTCTCGAGTACTGATGCACAGCAGAGCATATGATACCCAGTGCAAGTGGAATTGCTTAACTAATCAAACACACACATTGGTATTTAGCATAAGGTTTTCCACAGACTTAAGAGAAGCATATTATTTAAGCTTTCATCCTTCACTCAAAATAAAGTGATTTAGATTTGTTTTCCGCTATTTCTGAATCAGCCCAGGAAATAATACCCTTATGTTTTCCAGAGAGTCAACTTGCCTTCATTTGGTATTCATTTGATATTTGTGAAACACTATTATAATGAAATTACAATAATTTTCCACATTCAATCCTACATCAAAGAAGAGTACCAGACAACAAAGTATTTTGTCTCGGTATTCGGCAGGCAGAAATATTTACTAACTGCATTTTGAAGGGAAGTCCCTTTATGGCTATTTTCTCTCTTTTCCACATACGTACAACTGCTCAAGTCTCACAGCCACTGCCACAGCCACCCCGAAAGCCATCCATCCTGTGCAGCACTCTGAGGGTACCGAAATTCGGGGTAACTCTGAGACCCCACGAGCTGGAGTGCCACAACATAATAACGCAGTAACACTGCACCCTCTCCTGGCCAGTAACACCCCTTCTGCCTCCTCGGGCTGGAACTGGGGGGACCTTCCCAAACGGAGAGCAGAGGCACAAACCCCAGCTAGCAGCACTAGAAGCAGAAGTGGCCATCTTCCCGGTCTTCGCTGGCCCTCCATTTCCAAAGGAAAACACGCAGCCTGTGAACCACCTGCAGTGCAAGCACAAATTTATGCTGAGTTGAATTTCTAAGCTCAAATTCTGCGCAGTGGCAGAGCAAAAAGGCAAAGTCCGAGTATCTCAGCAGCCCTTAAAGCACGCCTCCTCCAGCGACTCGAGACTCGGATGAGTTGCTGCTGCCTCACCTTCTTCTGTGCCAGCACAGCCCTCGTGTCACGAGCACAGCACACGGGGTGCTAGAACGAGACCTGAAGCAACTGGATTTTTATTACAGTTTTACTTGAATCCTGTAACACCTCTGGGATGCCACCAAGCAAAGACACAAATACACCCATTAGAAATACTGCCAGGCAGGCGGCTGTGCTGCAGTCAGCAGGTGGCACCAAGGACTCACCTGCAGCACCTAGTCGGGAACCTCCGAAATTTTTCAAACTCCACTTTATGAAACCTCAATCGGTATCAACCAGTGAAACAGGTTTACAGTGGCTGGTGAGGAATCACAAGCTACTATATACCACCTTTTGAAGAACAGAATCAGCCTGTAAATATTTCAGGCAAATAACTAAACATAGCAAGTAGGAGATAAAGGTGCACTTCCAGAATTCTTTCCTTTTCAAAGGCCTTTTGCCAAAAAGTTAATCAGCTTCTAGCATTTCCCCACACTCCCATTGGGCTAGAAAATGCTAGAGAGCATCAGCAGCAATAGCCTTTCTCATCTGTCTGCTTCCTATAATCACTCTGAAGAATGCTTTTTCTCCAGTTTCATTTGATTACAGCTAGTTTAGACATCACTTTGAACAACACAGAAGACCTATTCATACAGAAATTAAAGTCTCTTTACATCCACATCTTGCAAGAAAATTATATAATGAACTTACATCTACTATTCCATTTTTGTGTGCTTTTATACAGGTCACAGTTATAAATCAGTCTTGATCTTGTAATACAGACATGTTAATCTCCTCCACTGTCAACAAGCCTTGAAACATCTGACCACAAAGTCTTTTTTTCAATTTAGTTTATAAAAAAGAGAATAATCCAATTTATAGTTATTTCCAAGGAAAAAAACACTGGAGGAAACAAAGCTTGTCAGTTATGACGGGAGAATAAGGTGACTATACACAAAATTCTGTCTAACGTAACATTTTGAATAGTTACCACATGTAGTAAGGCAGATTCCAATACCACAGCCAAGAGATAACAAATGAAGTCATTAGAAGCAGATTCAAAACAAACAAAAGATTAGTCATGCACAGTGTGTCTGTGGAATGTTACACATCCATAGTGTCTTTCCTATGGCAAAAGCCTACATGGGTTCAAAAAGCAATCGGCTACAAACGCTTGGAACAAAAATGCATGAAATCTCTTATCTCTAGCTTAGGAATTCCCTAAGCTGCAAATCCCTGGAGATAGGACTGGATCATGGAGAAGTAAGTATCCGTGTACACAGTTACACTCCTCCATTAGCACTCACAAGGAGCCTAGGGCATGAATCGGGGTGGGAGGCAGCAGACCCCAGCACTTGGGGAAACCGCAGAGTGCAGGGGAAGAACCAGGCAAACATGACCAAGGTGCTTCTCCTGTTCAGGGGCACTCAAGACTGACGTAGTGGCCCAGGTCTTTAGGCTTGGTATCTTAGAGGGACAAGCCACTGAAGCAGATGGACCTTCAGTAACAGCCATACTGGATCGTAAAAGGTAAAATGAGCAACACAGATGCATGGCACAGATCTAATATGCTTTGAAGTGCTGGAGCAAGGGCAGGGGAACAGACAGGCAAGTGTGTAAGATATGTGTTTTCTATGTATATAGCTGCAGCTAGTTACCTTTTAAACTCATCATGATAAAATTCAGATTTGCACGTCACCATCTCACTGGCTTGACTGTCATCACGACTCCTGACCCCGCCAAATACATAAAGTTCAGAGGCAACTCCACAGGCCACTGCCCCAAATCTAAGAATCCAAATAAGAAAAAAATAAATAAATGCAACATACCAAAACCATTTCACATATCCTTCTGAACTTTCTCCATTTTTTACAATTATTTTTATTTATATACACACATATGTTCAACAAGGTAAGATGAGTCATGAACATGAATTGTAAGCACTTAATTCAGACCATGTAAAAGAACAAAACAGCAAAGTATCTCTGGTCAAAATCTGAAGTTCCAATTGAACTACAATTTCTGGTTTTCATTTTGCATCAGGGTAGTATTAATTGTAACATGAGGAGTGCATTTCTACAAAATCCATATTTATTGCTCGGATGCTTATCTTTACTCAGCCACATGTTAACTACAGGCCACCACAATTCAAAAAGACACATGGTGAAATTCGTAGGGCCTCTGACAGCCATCTTCAGGGATCCATCAAAGAAAGGACAACTTCCTCTCATCAGAATGTTGAAGGTGGCTGTACACAGCAACGTAGTTCCCCCCTTCCATTTTCACTCACCTTCTCTCTTTCAGAGGACAGATTGCTGTCCACTGCTGAGTCCTAGGGTCATAACACTCAACAGATTCAAAGAGTTTTCCATAGGAGCCTCCACCCATTGCATAGATTTTCTTCTTCATAGCTGCATAGCAGCCAATCTTGTGGAAAAAGAAAAAGTACATCTAAAATTACACACAAATGCACAGTATTGAGAGCTCAAAACTAACTATATACACAAACACGTATGTATTTGGGTTGCCTGTACAACCTGTCAAACAATGCCATGCATAAAAGTTCTCAGCCACAGTTTTGTTTTGGTATATAAATAAAGCAGCTGCTCTCCCTCATTTCATTTTGTGACTGTTTCTTACAGCGTCTACTTGAAGCAAAAGGTTGGGAAAAAAAAATATATATGTTGGCATTAACTATTTAACAATAAGTAATGCAATAACATATGATGTAGTTCTTACCTTTCTAACCATGGTCAAGTCTGGCTGCTTGGTCCAGGTCCGGCTATAAATATCATAGCTTTCCATAGAGATTAGCTCCCTTTCACCGTCCTCACCTCCCAGAATGTATAGAATTCCATCAATCTCTACCACACCAAAATTATGTCGTGCCTAAGGAGTATCAATGAAGACAACATTGTAAAACATAACTGCCACTGTGAATAAATCAGTACAATCTTTTTTTTCAGCATATGTCTGCAAAGTGATATTGGTATCATGCCTGTTTTCTGTTTTGATTTTTTTGTAAATGGTGAAGTCCTAAACTCCAGAATAAGATTATTAATTCATTCAACTAAACAAAACGAAGGGTATTCAAAGAAGACAGAGCAATGAAAGCCAAAGAGACTGCACAGAAATCTAAGAACAGAGCTTGGCTGTATTTTGGTTTGCATAGTAGTACTCTCCATGATGAAGCTGTTGCTTTCAGGTCTCTACAGCAGCAAAACTCAGACCCATTATCTGTGATAAAGGCAGCTCTTCTGTTTTTATGTAGGAGCACAGCTACCCTCAGTCTCACAGTCAACAGGAAACATAATGTATCGTAAAGTCTTACGCATAGTAAGCAGGAAACTTAACGCACCGTAACTACAAATGTGGCCAAAACTACAGCCTTTGCCAACCAGAGACTGTAATGAGGAAAATCCTGTGGCAAACAATTTCTTAGTAAACAACCTACGCTGATTTAAGAAGATAAAAACACAGGTGTATTAAGGATATATGTTTACAAATAATAAACTGTTACTTTTTGATGGAATGCAAATATGAAGGAAGCATTAACTCAAACCAAACCTAAATGTGTCTGTGCAAGCCAAGTTCTGTACGTTGGCCCGTCCTCTGTCCATCTTTTCTGCACAGTCCGATCCCTTTGTCCATTTAAGAGTTCTCTTGTTTTAGAAGGCCAGTATACGCAGAACACTAGGTATACTTTATGACTGATTCACTAGGAAATTCCTGAAATTTTGTAGTTCATCTTTACAGCTAGTTCTTCACTAATTGTTTAGTTTTTCCAGATCCAGCAGTCAGTATCAGACCACAAGTATAACAACAGGATATAAACAGAAGTCAGTCTGTAGCGTGACTTTGAATGTGTAAGATGCAAGTGACTGGAGATTCAGAATAAAATTTTGCAGGAGAAATGGAACATTTTGCCAAAGTCAAAACTCAAATCCCAACAGTTAGATAGTGATCTTGCCTCATTCATTGGTGGTAAGGAACTCCATGAATTGGTATCTGGATCATATTTCTCTCCAGAGCTTAGCGTTCCCTTGTTTTCATCCTGACCACCAAGCACAAATAAAAATCCTTCTGTAAAACAAAATGTAACATGATCTTAAAAACAGGACTCACACCTGTACACTGAGCAAGACAATGTGACTGGTGAGCTGTGTCCTAGAACTCACTAAGAGCTTCAGACCAGTCACAGGTCAAACTCTGGATTGGAGAAGGTAAAGCACATACTTATATCTGGACTCAAGTCTACCCCTGCAGATACTCTTCAACATATTCAGTGATGCAGCAACTAGAATTTACTTAAAACATGAAATATTCCTGGAGAGACAGATGTAGCAGATTCCCACAAAATGTTGTGGGAATAGTGATTTTAAGACACTCAGATGACAGGGATTTTCACAGAATCAAGTAATGTTTTGGGCAGACAAAGGGGAAGCATGAAATAACCCCAGTGCAGTCAATCTTAAAGAAAAAATATTATAATAAAGCTGTATCTCAGTTTTTGAGGCACTGGTAAGTTTTCATAATATTGACTTTACAAATACAAAGTTCCCCTTTACCTGCTGACAATACTCCATGATTGATCCTTGGAATACTCATAGGAGCAAGTTCAATCCAGAGCTGTCTATTGGGATCATAAAGAGGACACATACACCGCATCACTGAGGTTGGTTTCCGTGATCTGAACACAGGGTGGGGAGGGAACAAACAAAAACAGAGAGACAAGACAGAGTTTTACAAGTTCACTGTTAACAACTCGTGTCCGAAGCTTGCTTATTCATGTTTTAATATATATTCATAAAGTGTGGTATTTCCCTGGTAAGGAGAAGACCCCCAAACCAAACGTGTGTAAATTGAGTTTTGTACAGACTGGAGACGTAACAAGCAGAGGTACTTCATTCATACTATATCTGCCTGTAATAGTTTTTATGAAGGAACTTAGAACAAACTAAAAAGAACTGATATGGGAGTATTAGTAATGTCGGAGTGAAGCGATCCACAAACTGATGTGCAAAATATTATTTGAGTAATTACACTTCTATAAAGAGCAAACATCTAAGTGCTAAACTTATTTAAAGAGGACAAAACCCTCCCCTCTACTGCAGAGGGTACTCACGAAAAGAAAGGGATTATTGTGTGGAACAGGAATTTTCACCTGGCATCTCAGATACACCAATACTAACTTTTTTTTTGGAAACACAGCTATTGTAAACAAAACAGTTAAAGCATGTGTTCATTATTTTTAAGATTTATTAGAGATGCTTTTCAGATCATTAGAAAAGTGCTTCTCCAACATTCTGTGCTTATTTTTAGTAAAGTCTATGCAGTTTAAAAACAAAACCAGCCAACACTACTGAACAAACAACATGCCTTACTCTAATGCTGAATGTCAGAAAGTAACTATTTATTGCTGAATCATTCAAAAAGGTATTTTTCGTGTGTCTGACCAACTTAAAAACAAACTCAAATGATAGAGTAATAAGCCCATTAGGTGCACATATTCTCTCCATGCTGTTTTCAGATGTGCTGTGAATGTGAGACACTTGTATTTTTACCAGCTGTGACAACCTGTGATGCCACTTCATACTTACACTCGTTCTTCTCCACCAACAGTCACTATACACTCCGAGTAACCCCGGGGCTTGAAGGAGGCCAGCATCGCCTCTCCCTGCTGGGGCGGCGTGAGGGGAATATTGTTGCATTCTTTGACGATCTCCCGTACCAGTGGTTCGCTCATCATCTGCTCACGTAAATACGCTGCATCTAAGCCCGAAACCCACACTGCTGACATGACATCCTTCATGTGAACCTACAGAAAGAGATAAGTGCCAGAAAATCCCCCAAACTTTACAGAACAGCACTAAGGCACTTGTACATACAGATGCTTCTACATTTATCAAAACCTTGAAAGAGTATTTTTGATATTTGGAAGTAACAATAACATTATGTTGTAGATTTTGTTAAGAAAATGCATCAAGCCTTTAAAGTTTCACTACAAATGTGCTACTTGCTTTCTCTCTACAACAAGAGTGTATCATCAAATGCCAAAAATGTACATTCTTTCCTTCGTGCCTATTAAATAATAAAGAGAGTAGATGATATATCATCAATACAACTTTTACCCTTTTACTGCAACACCACTGTCTGCATTTCAGGCAAAATGCAACTAGTTCTATAAATGCAAGATTAGCCCCAAAAGAAATGTATCCATGTTAAGCTCCCACCAATTAGAATAAACACACTGATTTGGATCCCAATCAAAATATAAACATTTTGATGTCCTGACCTTTCTTGACTCTGAATCATGAGAAATCCACCTAATCACCGCTTCAAAGACGTATCTTTCATTTCCAACATTGAGCTTTTCCATCGACAGCACTTCTTTCAGTTTTTGAGGAGTCAGTTCCAAGAATTCCTCTGTGCTGCTGACATCTCGAAAGTGAGTTTCCAGATACTCTGAGGCAAGGTAGTGAACATGATGCAAACAATAGTGCAGTGCAAAGTCCCGAATACCAATACAGTTCTCAGCAGCTATGCAACCTTCTAAAAACTCACAGCAGAGAGTTTTTAAGTCTGTAAGCAGCAGGAGATCAGCTGCCTGTACCACATCTTGGATAGTTTCTTCATTTAGCCTGATCTGCAAGAATTAATTTAGAAGTTATAGCTACTATCACTCATTTGTTTCATGACATGTCCGCATTCATTACACTCATTCTCAGTGGCTGAAAAATGGAGTATTAATGCCAGTGTAAAAATTATGAGAAATTGATATGACTACTACATGTTTGTAAGTTAATACAGGGATGGAAAGGCATTTGCTTGACAGAAGGTGTCAAGCAGAATTTTGCACCTGAAGGGAACCATGAAATTGCTCATCTAATCTGAGAACCTAGAATGAATTTTGCTGCAATTAATAAATAATTTTTTAAAATGCATGTCCAGAAAAGAATTCCAAGCCACATCTCCCTTTTCTTTTTCTGCTGAAAGTTAAAACTCGTTCAGCAATCTCCATCTGGTTCCAAATAAACTGGACACACCAACGTTAATTCCTGCTAAGGCTACTGGCACAAAGATCTGAAGGGGCAGGCTGTCAGCAACAAGAGGCCAGAGAGGTGGGCATGAGGGTCAGTCAGGGAGGATGCCTGATGTACTGTTATGTTCAGTGATGGAGTCTCAATCTCTATTGCTATCAAGTCCAGTTCTCTTTTACAGCTTTAAAAGACTGCGTGTTTTAGAGCAGGTTACTGAAAGTACCCACAAATTTTAATACAAGCATTGCATATGACTCTTTTAGAGTCCTCTCTCACGGCATGAGAAGAGCAGAGACAACTCCTGCAGAGCCTACTGCCTCTGCTTCACATGCACAGCCCCAGTGTGATATACCACTTTGTGGAAGTTTTACCACAAAGCTTTAAACCTTGATAAGTTTATCTTTCAGGATAGCACTGTTAAAACCCAGGTTATTTTGCCAAATAATTAACTTTCCATCTAGTTTTTTTTAATACCATACCTGCCCACTGAAGATGTAATCTAGTATCTCTTTCATGATATCAACAGATATCCCTTCAAGTTCAATCTTGTATGTTGAGCCATCATCCTTTGGAGGATTATAATTCAATTTCGTTCTAAGAGAGGAGAAAAAGAGAAAAAAAAAAAAAAAGCTTACAACCTGGGCATTGCTTGCTCTCAGTTTTCTGAAGAAACAAATGCTAGCTATGGATCACTTTAGCTCTAACAGAGATGTTAAAATCTTACAACAGGATTTGAAATTTGTCTCTCTTGAATTAGCATGAAAAGGATGCATGTATGGTCTCTAATATTGCTCATCACGTTTCCAAACTGAACAAATAAGTTAGCCTTGCAAACTACCCATGGCATCAAAGAGCCAAAGTAATTTTTTCCCAGCTCATTCATCACAAGCATTCAAAAACTTCAGTCAGAACTTCAAACAGAACAGCAGCTCTGCTGACAGATGAAACATAAGAATTTGCTTTGATAAAGATGGAAAAAAAAACCCAAACCAAAACAAAATCACTTTACCAAGAAAAAAATAATTACAGTGAGCAGATGTGATCACAATACACACTAGCAGCACAAATATTTGGATTGCATTACCATTTTGTGTAGTTTATGATGTTATCAGCCTAATGCTATGCCTGGCTGTAACCAAACTGTGTGCTCACAGTTGGAGGAAACAGCCCATGTGCTGCTCAGCTGAGCTTTAAATAATCATCTACATCAGTGGACGCTTCACTTATGAGCAATTTCTTTAAAAATACCAGGAACAGTTTGATGTGCCTTTGAATAGAATGGAAAGGGTCTGGGGGGAAAGATTAGGAAATAATAATAATACAGCAGACAGCTTTGCTTTCCATGATCCATTAACGTAAACACCTTTTCCAGGAAAGACAACTTTAAGTGTTCAAAAGGGAGCAGTGTCCACTAATCTAGTGAAAACAGCCACAAGAGCTAATAAAAGATCATTTTGAACATCTTTTTTCCACCCTTTAGGCAACGAAGAATACATTATATAAAGACCAGAAAACTTGTTTCACTACCTCTGTGTATATATAGGTAACTACATCTATATCACAGCACATGAAAATAAAAGCCTTAAAAACATTTTTATATTCATTTGAATATATTCTTAGATAGAATTAGTTTCTTAATGTGAAAAGCTGTGGCTTTGCTGAGCTGAAAGTGTCTAGTTTGTCACAGTCTTCCACTATCCACACTCATACTAAGTAAATACATAAATAGGACTTAGCTAAGGGCAGATTCTGCTTTACTTACTCATAACGGAATAAATTAGTTTCTCACAAAATAAGATATAACTTGCATCAAATAAAATCCTAGCCTACAAGGAGCTATATTTAGGTGTGAATAAGGATGGTAATTTTAGCCCTGAAGTTAATCATATTTGTGGTCTTGTTTTCACATTGCTTTTCTACACTGCAAGAAACCCATCACCAGCGAGCAGAACACCCTGGCAGATAAGGCTACTCTGATGCATACGTACAACTATACGAGGTCTGAAGCTAAGCTGCTTCACTCTGTGTTTGTACAGCACCTAGCACAAGTTCTAATACAAACAGTAACAACAACAATATAATATGGATTAGGAAATTGTTTATTTCCTAACACTTGGAAGGACATTAGAAAAATTAAGCCTGTTCTCTAAACAGAAGTCTATGTGACTTCCAGTAAAGTGCATGCTGCGATAGCAGACATTGATTTGCAATGCATCAGCTGAAAACTTCTAAACTGAATATACGTCTCAAGTAATACCATACAACATGTATCTCAACTCATGCCATCCTAGCCCACATGGAATGTGCATTTTTCATGCCTACAAGCTCCAAACAAATGAAAGAGCATATACACACATAGAAACAGGCATTTTCAACTCTAACACAGTGCCAAGGCTTCTTTACGCACATTTTCAGATCTATCCAAACTACCGCAATTTTAATTATGCCGACTATGCTCAAGTTTTGGGTTTCTTGGTTTGTAATGAAAGCTGCATCTTGTTTCCTGAGATGAAATGGTGTTTTCTTTTCATTTAACATAAAATGTACCAAGGTTTGTGGCATCTGGCTTCCTTCACCAGGAAAGAGAGGCAGACAGAGTGTATCTGGATCTCACACGTATAGGGTACCTACGAGTCGCTGGTATGGTCAAATACACAGCAGGATCTAGACAGAACCTGGGTAGTCCAACACATTGTGGGGCATATAATATAAAAGGCATATAATAAACATGTTGCATGACACCACTAATGGGGAGATTAGGGAAAGGACTAGTGCTATTTATCACTAATTTTCATCTTAGCATCACCTGTACACACCCAGGCTAAATCACCTCATTGCAAGGACTTTACACTGACGCCTCCTGGTAACAAGAAAGTGTTGTTCAGAGTTTTTGCGTCTTATCAGGCTAGATGTTCTAATTACTGTGTACTTTTTCAGGCATCAACAGCTGTTAACCTGAAAAGAAACAAACCAGCCACTGATGCAAGCCAAAAACACAAACTCAAAGCAGAAAAATAGCCTTGAGAACAAATCAGTTCATTTCAAAGTTATAGCTACTTGTATGCAGGCAAACATTCACCTTATGCAAATGCATCCCAGTTCAGACTAAGCTTTGTTCCTATCATCTGTCCTGAGAAGCTGTAGTTACCCATCTGTCACACAACTTTGATTTGTTCGTTAATAAACTACTAGGTTATTTATTTTGGTACAAAGATTTCCAAGCTATGACACAAGAACCATTCCCAAACGGCAGCTGGAGGTACTTGTGTATCACATCAAGCAGGACAGCTACTGGCTGTTGGGAAGGGGGGAGGAAAAAAAATTATGCAAGGACACAGTAAAACCAGGTTTGGAGCTGGAAAAGTTTAAGATAGAAAACTGTGAGTGTAATGTGGAAAGCAAGCTGAAGGAGGAGAAAAAAGTAGGAGGTATGTAAGCGGCAGGCAAGGAGCCATGCCTCCTCTTGCATCACCCAGCATCAACTCTTACCTGCACCCACACCTCGCTAGCAAACTGAGGTCTGGGCATCCCTGTCATCATAACACATGCAACAGACAGAATGAGAAAATTTCAAAACATGTTTGTTCCCAGTTCAGAAAGACAGAGCGGACAGCATGCAGTGAAACATTTAACCCTGGTCCTCTACCAAATTTCACTTTAGAGAAAAAAAAGACATTTCTAGCTATGCTTAAGCAGAGGTTTTCCAATCTGTCAGATTCCCAGGAAGGAGGATGCTTTCCACCATGCTCTTCCCCATAGCAATTTATTCAGCCCACGATTTGTGTGGCTGAAAGCTGGAAGTGGTAATCGGCAACCCAAGGTGCAGAGATGTGCCCAGCTGCAGCACGGCTGCTTCTAACACATGCATGTGAGAGCTTCCTACTCCGGACAACATTTCCAATTACTTTAAAAGCACTCTAAGCTGCCAAACCACAGCAGAAAAGGCTGCCTCAGTCTTCCTTAATTCAGATGAAAGGCCAGAACATCAAGATGTAGAAGGAAATAAAACCCCCACAGCCAACCAGAAAACCCATTAGCTGGGAGCGGAGCACAGCTGAGACACACACAGAGCTGGGGGGAAACAAAACAAGGCAACTTCTTGGTCCTGTTTTCTTAACTAATTTAATTTTGAGCAGCTTGATTCCACACATGTTTTAAAACAATGTTTTGCATTTTTTAATTAAGAAGATCATCATTGTAAGTTGAAATTGCTTCCAGTAATATAAATAGTGTTCCACAAATGCGTAACATCCACCCCAACCTCTCGTACTTCATCAAGAAAATTGCTTGGCACATACTACACCTTGAGATAGTGGCATAAGAACAACTGGGTTTATGTTGTGTTTACATGTCGTGTGTCTGTGTGACAAATTTAGAATCTGCTCTTCCACATCACTTAAGGAATATAATCCTAGTGAGTCATCTCAAATGACACTACATAAGGCAGAATGAGGAAAAAAATTTCAATACCTCTTCTGTATAGGTAAGCAACAATATAAGCAAGGTATATTGTTAAAATGAAAACAAGGGCTTAAGAACAAACGTTGATATTGCTAGGAGTCACAATTCACATCTAATGGCATAAACCAGATTCAAATAATTAAAAAAACCCAACAACAAAACCCAAACCAACAGATAAATTTGAGACTATCCATAGTTCTTGTTAAAATTAAGATGGATCTTCCAACTTACCTCTCATTTATACGAGCGAAACAAAGAAAAACACATAGTCATACTTCCAACATTACAGCCAAGTCCCTGTGAGAGCACTGTTGTGGAACAGTTAAGATGCATGAGAAGCACACTGAGAAAGGGTCCATGTGTCTGAAAACTTGGTTTTCCTACCTTTTACAGTTGACAGTTTACAGGAGGGGGAACAGTAAAAACAACAGTTTTGTTGTTTCCCAACGAAACAAAACAACAAACAAAATGAAAACCAAAACAAAGAATTCAGCCGTCACCAGTATCACTTGCTTTCCTGAGTCAGACATAATTCTGTGGGAATATTTTTATCTTTAAAAACCTCTGCCTTATTTATAAACTGTTATGAAAAGATAACTGATGTGTTTCTACAATAGTGACATGAATTATAAGGAGAACAACAGTATAACTCTTGGAATGCTTTAATCCTTAGAGTGCTGGTATATTGGCACCTAAACAGGTAAAGAAAACATCTGTCTGCCAAGAACACACCTTTGTAAATGAGAATGCTCTAGACCACATTCACCTCAAGCAGGTTTATGATATTTACAGTGAACAACAGTCAAAAAATCTGGGAAACAGAAGACAGATGCTTTGGTTTTGACGCTTTGCGACACAAAACTTTTACCTGCTCTCACGTCATCACACTGCAAACAACGCAGTTTGCTGACCTACTTACACAGCCACAGCAGGCTGTCAGGAACCAAACTGCAGGAGACGAGGGAAACACGTGTCTTTTTGAAAGGAGCTGTATTTCCAAATTAATGACTTTGCTCCAGATTAACCGTAAGGGCTAGCCTACACAAGCTTTGCCAATATTGCCACACTAGCAAACCTTAGTGTTAGAGTAGCAAAGCCATCTTTCCAAACCAAAGAGTAATAAAATTGGGGTTTGATGACATATCCTTTACCTGCACCAGTGTTTTGGCCTTCTCCAGAGAGCATCAGCATTTTAAAATGAAGTTACACCTCCAACAAACGTTTCCAGCAAAGACATGCACCAAACCTAAAACACGCTCACAAGGATGACTCAGTCCCAAAAACGACAAGCAAGTACTTTGAGATTTTGCACCAGTAAGGAGAAAACTTGAAAATTCTGCTTTTGATGCAAAAGCATAAGGTCAATTTAGTCTTCTCCTGATCTGGGCTTCCTTATGTAGGTTTGAGTCTTTCAAGTACAGGCTTTCCATGTTAAATCTAATTAAGTCCTACTTAGGACTGACCATTTTAATGGTGAAGTTTTTTCATTTGTCTGCCTTCATCCCTGCAACATTTTCTCCCATGAAGACTGGTCTTTCTGCATGCAAAAAACCTTAATAGTCACATTATTAAACCGGTCAGACACAAAAACATGATGCAGCAGTTCACTCCACCCACTGCCATCCTCCAAAAGGATATTTTACAACCAAATCAGAAGGTTTTCTTTGAGGTCGCACCCTGGCCTTTAGCACCACACATAAAAGACAGTCATCACCACACCCTGCAAAGGATGCCAGCTCTCAGAGGATTTTGGCTATGCCTCTCGTACGTCTCTCTTCTTAAGTTTATCTGTAACTGCAACTTCAGGTCTCAAGGCAAAGTAGTCCACCTAACAGCTCAGCACAAATACCTGCACAAATTGCTTTCCTTGGTTTAAGAGAAACAACAACTAGGAATAACTTAATTTTTTCATCTGTTGGAAAGTTTAAGTCAGGCAAAAATGTAAGGCTTTCTGCTCCCCCCCCCCCATAAGAAAGAGAACAAAGCAATTCCTTCAGCAGCAGCACAGGGGACATGTACAAAGCTCAAAGGCTTCGCTCAGTGAAGAGCTTGTTTACTCTGAAAATCTGAAGTTACTGACTACACTGAGCTCATCCAGAGCTAGACTGTAATCTAAATTGGAAATCTACCCTTAACTAGCATGTCTTGCCTAAACACGCGAGTTAGCCCTAAGTAGACAGAACACACACTTGATGAACACAGTCCCCAAGAATGGACCCTTGGAGCTTCTCAGCAGCAGTAAGTACCTGACATTTCATTTTACTTTGGAGGTTTTTTTAGCCAACTTCAAAACCAACCAACCAACCGTACCAGCTGAGCTTACAAACAAGTCAAACACAAGCAATGCAGATGAGCTGGCTGCTGGGCACTGATGGTTCGTGCCATGCACCTTGTACACAGCATGAAGCAGAGCTCAGCCTGATCTATAAATGTAGTCAAGTAGAGCTGGTTCAGCAGCCGGCTGTTCAGCTCTTCCCACATGAAGCAGAGATCTTATTTTGTACCTTCCTGTATTAGAAATACCTGCCATTGGATTTAGAAAGGTGCTTTGGAGTTTTTTTTCTTTCTTTGTCTTTAAAAGGTGGGAAAAAAATACCTAATCCGTGTTCCTCTATGGGCAGCAGGCTAGCTGGCATGGAACACTCATCCAAGCATCTCCTTAAGTAACTAAATCTGTATCATACTTATGCCATTGTTGTGCTACACATGACACTCAAGTTCACTCACTAAATAGACAATTCATGAGATTTCCAGCCCACATCCGTTGAAAATTTAGCCTTCTGCTAAACAGCAGTGTTACACCTATTATGTAGCTTTCGGGAACTAGGACTTCCTTGGAAAAGCAAAGGAAGACATTTCTGGAATACAGTTTTAAACCAAGAAATGAACTGTATCTTACTTGAAAATACATCTTCTTTCAAATTAAATCTGCTCTTAAACATGTTAAAAATGCTTTTTTAGAAGGAACAAGTACGGTACCATACCATGCTGTTAAACTTACCATTAAATACATTTAAGAAATGCAATGCTGTGCAGCCTGTCTCTAATAATCCAAACATTCCTGTGACTTACTAAAATCATTATTTGGAAAACACCAATGAACCTCCTGAGAAAACTTGGTTTAATCAGGTTTTTATATCTCACTTATCGTTATAGCACATGGGAGAAATAAGCATCAGAGTCAGAGAAGATTTTGATAATCGCTGGTAAGTATGAAGTCAAATGGACAAGATTACAAGTGCACCAGTAGTATCGTGGGACTGCTGGAAGATGTGGCAAGCGCTGTGTGTTTCTTTGGGAATCCAGCCGAGAGAGGCACCAGAACTACGGACACGCCAGGAGCTGGAAAATGGAGATCTGCAAGAATACCACAGAAAGTGATGGCACAGCCAAGAGGAAAAAGGAACCAGGAGTGTGGATTTCACCAGCACAAGAAGGAAGAGCCAAGAGTCTGCAATTCAGAGTACTAACCATGTCCATAAACAATAACAACAGCTGTACTAGGCAGCTTAAAGTCTTTCAGGAGATGTAAACCAACAACCAACGTGCCTGAGGACATAACGGAGCCACTAACCACATGGTATTAAGAACGTATTTCCTCGATAGGCAACAAGCAATTTCAGAACTGTCCATACCAGTGATTTTTTTTTTTTGTTTTCTTGGAAATATTAAACGGTGGCATAGATACAATATGGGAGACAAATACGAGACTGGACACTCCCCTATGAATAGGCAACGCTACACTGGTACTCAGTACCAGGACAGAGAGAAAGCTTTGTACAATATATGAAATAAGAAGTCTGAACAGACAGTGAAGAAACAAATTCTTTAAAACCATTAGTTTTTGTATTTGTCGGTCCACACGAGGAAGAAGTTCCTTTAGTGACTGCAGCTGAGACCAATGCAAACAAAACAGGTTCAAAGAAAAAAAAAAACAAAAACCAAGACACAAATCAAGAAGTCCAGACTCATCAACACCAGATCTTTCTCCAGACACATGAGCACCTTCAGAGCAGCCCCGTTCCAGCCACAAAATACATTTTAAAGCATGGAAGAAAAATTATTAATAAAACAGGTTCTTTCAATAAAAAGTTTTGCCAAACAAGGCAATTAATGCAGGTGTAAAGGCAACCTACAGAGTATAAATTACCCAGACATCCCAAGCAGCTCCATCCTGCCACACCTCCTTCCACCCCAACTCGCCTCTTACATCAGGCATGCAGATGAACCGCACGTCTTCAGATACAAAGAAAGGACAAGAAATTTCATCTCAAGCTCTCCTGCGTAAACAAGATGCTCTGATTTCCAGTTCTCCCTTTGCCTGACGTGTAGGAGCAGCCCAACTGTACTTTCTTACTATTTTGAGCTGGATAAGAACCTTATTGCTTCCTCCCTTCAGGCCATCTTTAGGGGCTTGTTGGAGCAGGAATATAATTAACAACTCCCCACTCAAGCCCGGTATAGTGATTTTTAAATCCCTTTTTAAACCATAAGCTTTCAACATACCTTTATCATTGTTGCCCCTCAACTACTTATCCTAACATAACATGCCTTCAGGCACTTCTGAGTTATGCCAGGTAGAGAGTTTCTGGACAAGGCAACTATTTTGATTTATCGTTTCTCAAAGTTACAGAGACTTTACAACTCAGTTATCACTAAAACATCAGGTAACATTTTAGTTTCATTTTTTTAAAAAACAAAAACTTAACTAATTTAAAAAACAGCCTTAAAAGTCTGGAAGCAAATTCTGGCCTGATTTGTTCCTGACTTCCTACTGCCAGGGCATCCTGTAAAGTTCCCAGGAGACTGCCATAAACAAACTTCTCGTAAGAAACCTCGAAGACGACACGGCTTCAGAGCCCTGCTTGATAGAGCTGTTACCACAATGCTGCCCTGCACGCCCAGTGAAGAGGGAACAAGCCCTGGCACAAGCACAGTGTGATTCAGCTAAACCAGAACTTGAGAGCACAGGGTCCTGACAACCAAGTACCTCCCAGCTTCAGCAGTGGCTTGTATTCATGACTTCAGTACTAGTCCCAAACAGAAAAAAGTTTTAAAACACTATAAAAGGTCTCTATAAATGTCAATAAAAACCAAACAGCTATCAGGAAATAAGCAGCAGAAGCTACTGGCACACATCGGCTTCCACCTCACCTTCTCTACAGTATTTATTGTTTAACAAGTGTAATGAAAACTGTCAAGACACACCTTTTCAGTGCGCTGCAGAACGGACGTCCCGTCCCACTTTTTGCACCAGCACTTAGGGATGCTCACAGACACACTTAAACAAGGACGATGTCTCAGCAAACCACCTTTTCACGGTTTCACGACAACTCCAAATACTCCAAGTGCCAGCATGCAGAGGAAAGGACAGGAGTTAGTGATGGGGGACACGTCCCACCACATCTCCGTGGAAGTCTGTTTTGGCACTGGCAGAGAGGTTACGGTTTTGTGGCTGTGCAAGGCTCTTACAAGGCCTGCAATGTTTTAGGGATGTCAGAAGGTTGAACAGCACCAGTGAGAAGATGCAAATGCTGTCAGGTTATTTCTGACCAAAATCCATTTACAGCTTGTAAATACAAGTAAACGGAAAATAACGCGAGTTTAATTTTACATTTTTATTTTTGTTTAGCTATATTATGCTCATCTGGAAAAAGATGAAAATATGGTTACTGGTCCATTACTAAGTTAGAAAAGCCTCGGGGAACAGTAGAGTACATGCACCCATCTGTAATCTGTTCACGCAGATGCGTGAAAACCAAAGACAAAAATTGTTCAGATAACAAAAATGTCTTAATTTAATTTCTAATACAGCAGCAAAATCCCTGTGTAACAACATTAAGTTCATCTAAGAATATGAGCTTAAATATCCTCTTTGTTAAGGTAGTTCCCACATGCTCCCTGCGATACAGGCAAGCAGACAGTAAACTAGCCAAATATTAGGAGTTGCAAGTTTCAGCTGGCCAGGAACAACTCATGCCAGACAGTGACAGGTCTGTTCAGATGAGAACATCTGCTGCTACTGCTGAGGATACCAGGAATACTTGGACCAAATCTATCCTCTAAAAGGTTTGCGGATATATGCTACAACTTACACCGAACTTACTAGTGCAAGCATGGTTTATTCTGGCAAGAGCACTCTTATGCCACCATAATTTACACTAGGCCCACAAATTAAACAAAATAAACCAGGCCAATACAATTGTACCTACATTAGGGCAATTGCCAGGACAAAAAGTGCTAAAAAAAAGTGCAGGCTTCTGGCTGATTTGTTACAGAAGAGAAAATCAAGAGCTAACCTGGCTCGAATTTAACTTCTCTGGGATGCACAGCAACATCACTTTGAGCCAAACCACGCTCTGTCCTATGGCAGTGTCTTCCTAAGGAATCCTCCTTTTCTCAGGCTCAGGAACATACCACAAGATGTAGAGATATGCAGGAAGACGTCTGTGTTTTGTAAAAGACAGGATTTGCTCCAGGGGCACACAGAGGGATTAGATAAACCTGTACATATACGGCAATTCTGTAGGAATTCACACAACCACCCCAGACCTCACTGCTCTCAGCGAGCTACAAGCAACTTGGCATTAAGAAGTTGAGGCAAAACCTCAAGAATCAAACTACCGCAAAAAGTAGAAGTCTTACTGGTCCCACAGACTGAAAATTTATTTGTGAAACAGGCATTATTTTTTTTTTCCTGTACTTGCAGAAGCTAGCCTACGGGCAAGAAAGGCAGATGGGACCCATGACACCAGTTAACACTTCCGTGTGTTTCTGCGTGCCCTTCACGTCTTTTGTCCTCTCCCCGCTGAAGCTGCCATTTTTGAGCTGCATGGATAATCCAGTTGCCAAATAACCAGAGGGAAGCCACATCACTATAATTTACAAGTGTCCTGCTCATAACCAGTCAGCCAAACAGCTTCCATGCAAAACTAAAAAACAGGTAACGCTCCTCTCTCTGTGGCTGCACAAATCCTTCAGCACACACAGACTCTGCTCACACCCAACCACCCCCTCAGAAAGTCCATGCCTACTTATTTTCCTACTCACACCCTAAACTAAGCATTCATGCAAACCCTACACAGCTTCTGAACTCGCCCACCAACTTGCCCACAGCCACAATACATAATGACACAGCCAGATACAGAAAACACCACACCAACTCATACTTCCACTGCTTCACTGCTAAGTCTGTTTCATGTATCCACTCATTTTTCTTCCAAGTTTTACTTCTGAAATTAGTTAATGGATTTTTCTGAGCTTTACATTGGAATTTTTCAAATGAGAGCAACCCAAATCAATTGGCATTTGGAGACTGTAACAACCTCTGGTACTGGAGCACACTTTGGAATCACCTACCCTTAAAATACAAGGACATAAAAGCATTGAGTCTCCTGCAGTAACTCTTTATATAGAAACCTAAACCGATCATTTTATTTATATGGGACTTCCATAGACTAGCTACAGGCTGGAGATTATCTCCAAAAAGAGCCGCTGAAACGTTACTTTTGGCGGGAAACGTAATGCTCCAACACCGGCAACCTACCTGACCAATTCTACCCAATGTGAAGACCAGCTGGACTAAGAGACAGATCCTGGAGTGATAGAAAGAAGAGAGATATGCAGCAGGTAAAAATTAGGCTCTGCAAAGGTAAGCAATATAAATGTGTTTCTTAATGTGCCATACAAGAACTAGGTACATGTATTTTGGTTCTTTACATCTTGCAAGCCCGAGGAGAAAAGATGAGTAAGCTTAAAAAAAAAAAAAACACCCAAAACCCAACAAACTTAATCATATTTATATATTAATGCATGTAACCTACTTTCACACATAGTTAATGAGTTCCTTCATGGGATTTGAACCTGAACAATTTTGAGTTTAAAAAAACCACAACTCTAACGACTACAAGTTTTGTTGCTCATGTAGTTCTGTCTGGCGCTCTTACTCCTCACACACACTTAACTCATGTTTCCCCAGTACATTTCTCAGAGATGAACAAAATGCAATATTTAAAGATGAAATTCTGTGAAAGGGAGCTTCTCCACAGAAAAATTTACAATATCTTTTAATTAAGCAGTCTTTTTCACCATAAAAAATTGGATGTTTCCTGTAAACTCATCTTGCTGTTAGAGTAGAACAGCAGTTTTCCCAAGAAAATGACCTCTTCCCACCTAGAGCAACCCTTCTGAACCTTAATTTCAGATATGTCATTCGGTCATCTAAAATATGATGACCAACAACCTAAAAAGCATTCAGGCATTTTGAAGAGTATGGGATCGATGGCTCACTTCAATTTCACATCTTTAATTTGTCTTTCACCACAGTCTTCCAAAACTGCTTCTCAAGACAAGCAGTGAAAAACATTATTATTAGTACATAGGCTCCGTGGTGTCTTCTTTGCAAATTCTTGCTGATCTTCCTTCTGTGAATTTTATTTCACTTCATATCTCAGCTCTGCTAGGTCAACCAGTGCAGAAAACTGTTTCTTTAAGTCCGTCCACAATCAACACCCATTTAAAAGTTAATCGCCAAGTTCATACTCTATTTATTTTTAGTTTATTTGTGTACTTGAGAACGTCGAAGTTGTACTGCAATGGTCACCCAAAATACCATGTTGCCTAAAAGCAGACAATACAACACTGAAGCAGGTTGCATTTTTTTTTTGGAGAGTAGCACACAGACTCCCCATCCCCACCTAGCGCAAAGATGCAGATTTTATGACAATTTCCCAGGAAGCTACAACTAGAAGGAATGCCCAACCATTACGAAAAGTCTGCTACAGACTTACGGTAATGCTGTGTTTAAGTGATACTGAAAGGTCTGCTCCCACTTTACAAAGACAAAACTAATGTCTTTATTACCGGCGAATGACAGGACTTAAAAATAAAAACCCTTTGGAATTAACTGCTTGTACGTTTCGTTTGCCCTCTACGATGTGCAGATGCGTACTATAAAAATCTTATGGCGGGTATATTCTTTTCACTTGATGTCATCGGACTCGTGCGACGGAGAAGGTCAAACCGCTGTCAGTGGCCGCAGCAGGACCTTTCATGAAATGGGTTTCACGGTCCAGGACAGACTGTTTGCCGGGCCACCTCCGAAACCATGACTGTGCTAACGCAGCGGGTCCTCCCCAGCGCTCACCGTCCAACGGCACAGTTGTGACGGCACATGCCGCTGGCACCCGCTGCCAAGAGCGGGCGGCTCGGCCGGGCTTTGACACCTCTGGCAATTTCCGAGTTCTGTTCTCGGGTACTGTACGGGCACGAGGGAACAGGAGGTGGGGAGAAAAAACGATTTTTTATTTTAATCTGAAAGCTGACGTACTTCAGAATCCATAACCACCTCCTGGAGCCTTGTCTTGCTAAAAGGCATTAAGAAGGAAAAAAAAAAACCCCAAAACCAACCCAACCAGAAAGGACCCTGAAGTGCTGACTCGGTGCAGCCGGCGGACCGGAGCTGCCCCGCGGCCCAACGACCCCCCCGCAGCCGGTACGCGCTGGGGGGTTTCTCTGGGTCGCTCTCCTCCGCCAGGCGCTCGGTGGCGGGTTCCCCCCCCGCCCCAGCGGGTTAAGCGGCCTTTCAAACCCGAAAAAAAAAACCCCAAAAGAGCGGCAGTTTTAGTGCGGAGGACGCGAGCGCTCCTCCGGAGGGACCCGCCCGGGCAAAGCCCCGGCGGGGAGAGCAGGCCCGTCTCCCCCGCCCCGGCCTCCCCTCACTCTTCCCTCCTGAAGAGAAGCCGCCGTGCCCGCTCCTTACGTAACCGTAACGGCCACCCCCGGCCGCCCCCGGCCCCGGCCGTACCTGATGTAGGGGCTGGCGGCCGCCAGGATGTTCTTCTGCACCGGGATCTCCTCCCCCTCCAGCACCAGGTGCGCGTCGCAGAAGCGGCTCTCCTCGCGGAAGGAGCTGAGGGCCCGCAGCAGCCGCGCCGGGTGCTGGGGGTCGGACACGGCGCTCGGCCCCGACATGCTGCCGGGCTCCGCCGCGCCGCGCCGCGCCGCGCCGCGCCGGGCCGGCCGCCTCAGTCGCTGCCCTCACACCATGG
This sequence comes from Haliaeetus leucocephalus, assembly GCF_000737465.1. NCBI lineage: Eukaryota > Metazoa > Chordata > Aves > Accipitriformes > Accipitridae > Haliaeetus > Haliaeetus leucocephalus. The sequence goes on from NW_010973104.1 coordinate 5,610,892, forward strand.
CTGCCAGCCCGCCGCTGACATCATCTC
>NW_010973104.1:5611037-5680972 GCF_000737465.1 Haliaeetus leucocephalus
GGCCGGCGGCCCGACTCACCCCCCCCGGCCCGGCGACCCCGAACTCTGCATCGCCTGCGAAGCCATCTCTCCCCCCCGCCTTGGCTTTAAAATGTGGCGAAGCCCAGCCTTTTGTTTATTCATTTATTTACTCCCCTCGCGTGAGCCGGAGGGGAAAATGATAGGCGTCGGCAGGAGAAAAAGCAAGAGAATGAGAATGAAATACAGCCAGGCTCGTTCCGATAGGGCCGCTTTCCGCAGCTGCCAGCTGGAAATGATGCCCTTTTCAGGCAAAAAAGATTTTCCTCCGGACTGTTCACAAGGTTTTAGGCCATACATTTAACGTGCTTAATTGCATGTGAAGAGACGACTTGATTCCATCTGCTGCTGCTGTCTCTAACAGCATCCAGTTTAAGTAGTGAAACTCTATTTGCACCGAGCGAAAGTGTTTCAAAAACTGTGATCTGCTTTACCGACAATTCAGTCAGTGCTGCCAGGAGCGGGCAAACGCAGTAGCTCGCTGCGGCCCCTGCTCCGTCAGTCAAAAGCGGCCTTGGACTTCTTAGGCTGGGAAACACCCAACAGGACATCGCACTTCCCACTTCTCCGCTGGGAGAATAAGATTTTCTGAGGGCCTGATCTAGTAAGCTGTGGCACTTTTATTATTTGCATTTCTTTGAATCAGTGATGTCAATCATCACATTTAAAAATACCTATCTTTGAGACATGGACAACTTAAAATTTTATTTTGTAATTCACCCTAGTTCAGCTCGATGGTGTCTCCAAAACATTTTACCACTAGATAAAAATAGAACAAAGGGATCTGGAAATGTCCCCATAGGAAAGAGAAATGAATGACTTTACAAAGGCAACACTGTGCTTTCCAAGCTAGACACAATGCTGTTTTGTTTTCCAGATGGAGGTTTCAGCTGGGACATCTGCACATGTAGACCCCAGCAGTCAAAACACTGCACCAAGTCCTTGCTTGTCAAGAGTGTGAATAGCCCCATTTAAGCCAGCCTTTACAGTTCAACCCTCGCTTAAGTGCCTTCTGACTGAAGAGGGCTCACAGAGAGGAGTACCCTGCTCTAGGTTTGTTGTGCAGCTTTGAACAAGAGTTGTAGAAGCAGCAGAGGATGTGTTTCTCATCCTGGTATGATGGACGGCCTAAAAACATACTAATCTGCATGAAACACCAGCAACTTTGCATCACTTATTGTTATAACATACCCATTTAAAAATATTACAAGGCCACTTCTTCTGGCTTGGGTATAATTATCCAGGCTGTCAAAGTGTAGAATGAGGAAGAGAACAATAGATCCAGAGGACACATCCCCAGCTCTCTTTGAGGGTAATGAAAGCAGAGAGCACTGCATCTTGACTGCGGGTGAAAGATATACTTTGCTTGTTATTAATACTTCGGTAATTGCATACCCAAGGGAACAGTGGTTTAAACTATTGCGAAAGCTGTCATTGAGTGGCCTGGTTATTTAAAAACACTGGTTTGTTTCTGCGCCTCCTGCATAGATTGTTATGTAGGAAAACACAGTTGTATTTCTGGTCTTTAACTCAGCCCAGTAAACAGTGTTTCTGCTTCCTCCTGCTGCATATGTGGGGCAATGGGACAAGGTGTAACAGATAATATCCACTTCCAGAGAACAAATTAATTATTATGCTTTGTTATTTGTGCCATTTAATGAAACCCGTTTGATAAAAAAAAAAAAAAACAACACAAAAAACCCAAAGAAACAAACCAAACCACTCTACCAACTAGAGGCCCATTTGTAACATCTTTGAAGTAATTATATGTATGCATACCCATGGCCTGATTCTCTTGCTTAACTACGTTTTTTTCCTTTAATGAAGCTATCTATCCTTACTATTTTTATTTGCAGTCACTAAATCTAGACTTAAATTGGTGCAAAAGAAGAATCAAACCTTTCTGTGCCTCAAGATTTCATTCATAGCGAATTATGTCAGACAAGCAAACCAAACGACAGACTCAATACCATATGCCATGTTACCACAACAAAGAAAACCCACAAGCCTTGCAGCCACTTGGCAAAGCGTATATGCATTCCCCCTTGTTATTGCCAGCCTGGAAATGATAGAGCGTATTACCATATTCAGGGTAAATGTTTCATCAGATTACTATTGCACCTGCTAAAAACATTCTTGAACAAATTTGTGATTAGCCATATGGTTTTATCCACATTGTCTCTGCCACAGCAGGATACTGGGATTGGCAAATCCAGATTTACATCCCTGTTTTTCTCTTCAGGTTGACTACAAACTTGATGCTAATCAAATCCTGTGTAATACTGACCAAGGGAATACAGCACACTTCGTTTAAAAAAATCATACCCATGACAAGTTTTTATAATTTATTTTCTGCAGTATACATGAACATAAATAATACTTTTGCTTTCCTGGACTGCAGATAACAAATCTGATTTCATTTTTATGATGAATATTCCCCTGTCATGTCATCTCTGCCAGTAAGAATTAGCTCCCTAGAAGTAACTCCTATATCCAAACTCGTGATCATCCAAAAACATAACACTATGAATTCTACAGAAGAAATTCTGGAAACAAACTCTTAAAAGGAGATCTGTAATGATGGTTAGGCTCTTGATTCATTACCACCTTATAATTCCAGAAATATTTGTGGAGACTTGTTAAATCCAAACTTTTTCAGATTAAAAGAAACAACCCCACAGCTGGTGTCCTTTGCCAACATCAGAAGTCAGTCTTCCGTTCCAGTACTGGTTCCATATTACTTACAAAAATGGAATTCAATTTCTTCTTTAGAAGATAAAGTTCTCTTAAATAGTTGTGGTAATACGCCTTGAAAACACTAAAGATGACTATTTCTGCAGACACACCTTACTGAAGTATTTACTTCCATTTTATGGAATATATAAACATTTGAATGCCCCAAACTGCATATTTTAACTCTAGATCTGACCACAGTGCCTTTTTTTTACATTAAAAATAGCCTGTATATTCTTTATATTTACAAACTGCAAAGGCTTAAGCAGAGAAAGGTAGGTCTAGTTGTTACAGAGCAAACAAGAACCGTGGATGATGTTGGTTCAATTCCTGCTCTCCTGTAAACATCTGACGTAATCACGAACAAGTCACCAAAGCCCAGACTCTCATGTGATGGGGAGATAGTAAATGACAATTATTTCATTCTGTTTCCTACCTGTAAAACACAGTGAGCGGCAGAGACACCGTGAGAGTGCGTATATAAAAGAGTGAGAGAGACCTGAGTAGAGTGGTGATACATACAGACCAGATGAACATCTAAAATGGATGGATGTACACCTACTTTTCTCCATCAGTAAAGATGCCTCCCACAGTAAAGGTAGCTACAATAGGAAAATACAATTCAATGAAAAAAGCTCTCATTTAAAGAAAAATCAATGCCCCAAATCAGAAAACAGAAATACACTCAGGGGATTAGGAAATGCCATTCCTATAACAAAAAAAGGGTATACTTGGCATTTGAACTCTATGTTGAAACATGCTTTTTAATTGTGACTATGAATGAGAGTTGTATACTTTTATTGGGAAGCATCTGTTACAGGGAATGACAAACCCATGTCAGAACATGGATGCTCCTAAGCAGACAATAAAGCAAATGCTTAGCTATAGCAACAATAGCTTGTCGTTTCAGCTACTGTGTAGTTCAGATGAGGACTAAATTAGGTCTTTCACTCTTTTGCCTGAACAGTTTATTGAACATGTGTATCTGAGTTCTGCTAGAAATATACTGCTCTCATTCATATACATACTGTTCTTAACAGACTAGTAGCAATATTAATAAATACTACATTTCTGTTTATCTTTTACACAATGCAATCATCTAATTATATGAAATGTCATGTCAGATATTCTCCTCAAGGAAGAATGATTTAAATACAAAGCACTTAAGACTGAATAACACTAAAGTATAATTGAATGCTACATAAAACCATATATTCTGTTTCAAGTTACTTGGTTTTGTCAATATAGAAGGGAAAATACACCATGAAATTATTAGCAAAGCAGGGGTTTTTAGGTTCTAAATTAGAAAGTTGTAGCACCTTAATGTAATACTTTGGTTATGGTGGAGTTTAGGAAATCAAGCACCAAGAGAATGCATTGCCATGAATTATTAGCATCATAGCAGATAGTTCAACGTGAGGTTTTCTGGCAGAAGATAATTTGCATCGTGAGCTGCAGTGTTGAAACAGTCCATGAAAGTTACATGACCTGCAGACGTATGTGACTCATGCCATGCATCACCCTATAAATACAGTACTTCATTGGTTCAGAAAGCTACATTCTACTCAAAACATTTCCTGTTACCTTTGTCTCCTATTCCCTGCCCCACGAGTTGTGTACAGCATTAGCACTTAATACCGATCATTCTTCTTTTGGAATAGTTACATACCAGTTGTGGATATAATTATTTGTAATAAAAGTTATTGCTATCTCTTATAAGAGTTTATATGTAGTTATTGAAAAGACTAAATTTAGTCATTTATTGTGATAAGGTTGTTCCTGAATGATACTACCCCACATTCAGTAGAAGGTTGTCTCAGTCTGTGTAATAGGATAAACAGCATTTTACTCAGTCTCAGTCTTCAAATCTTTCTCTGGTATAAACATTCCATGCAGGTCCAGAGGCATTTCTACATCTACTATGGCTCGGCCCAATTCTTTGAATGTTTTAGCATCCAAGACAAGTAGGAAGGGTGCTTCCTTTGGATCAGACTTCACAACACAGGTCAGAACAATGCCTGTGACATAAAAATGAAGAATTAGAAGCACATACTAGTTACACCAAGCAGAAAAGATAACACTGTCAGGAAATACTTGTTTCCTAAGAATTTTAGGACACAAACTGAAAGTGCTTACTAGATCAAGTAGTTTACTGGGAGTGCTAAAGAACTAATGACTGCTTCTCTTCCATGCTTTTTTCTGATCTGCCTGCAGTTTATTGGGAAGAAAAAAGGTAAACCAACACTGAATTGTGTGCCTGGCAGTTTTGGGACTCATCCTTTCAGCTATTTGCCATTTGCCTTTGCAAGGAGTCACCTGAGAACAGAACTGGATCGAGATTACAGTGATACCTGCAGTGCCACTTCATGTTCTCTGTAACAACACTGACTTCCCACAGCTTCAGCTCCTCCAAACCATTGATAAATCCAGCTCCAAGTGGCTCTCTGTAAAGTCCTAAGCATCATTTTTACTGTTTATGGCTACCTTGGGACACTACACAAGCTGATTTTGGTCTATTGGTGCTTTGGCTTTTTGTCCGCAGAAGTAAAATAGCTGGTGCTAATTTTAATCTCACAGTGGAAGGATCAACCCAGCTTTCTTGACTAAGAACAACGAAACTTGTAAGATTTAATGCAAAACTCATGTAAACCCAGCTTTTAGAATGTTGTCATTATTTTACCATCATCCTCTTCTCTTGCATCAGGGCTGGGAACAAAAACGGGCTCAGATGGCCAGGAGTGATCCTCTCCCCAGTAGAGCATTTCCTTTGTTTGGACATTAAACTTTACAATCTAAATTGTTGTGACCAGAAAAGAAGAATGTCAGTGACCCAGACAGTGGTTTATTCCAAAGGTACAACATGAACAGACTGCTGGCGTGGGGGACCAATGCTAAGAGTTAAGGAGCAACAAGGTATGTGTCACCACGAGGAGGAAACACCTGGAAAATGTTAAACTTTGGAGTCACATTTAGTGGCTGCATAATCACACAATGTTCTTTTAATTTCATTTCATTAGATTTACAATTGCACCTTTCATTTATGGGCTTTCAGTATTTTACAAATACTAACAGATCATGAGAGAACCTTCACTGTAAATAATGCCATCACTATACAGAGGAAAAGTCCGAGGCCCAGAACATTTAAGTGACTTGCACCAAATCACTGCGATTCTGTAGTAAAGCTGGAAACAGGATTTAAACCTTCCATTTTCTAATTTTGTGAATTATTTTCCTTTTATTGTGACCTCAATATTTCTCAGCATCTTCTATTGTTAAGCAGGGTATATATGCCAGAACAAAGGCTATTAATAGTGATGTGTGAAGATTAAACCAATGGGGCAAGAATTCCACACAGATACTGGTATTTATTGACGGAACAGAGTATAGATTTTCATCTCGTTAATGGGTCAAGTGCCTGACCAAACCAATCGCCAGTGGGGATACATGGCATTTTCAGTTCAATTCTGTTAAGGCCTTTTCTCTACCCATACAGATGCAGTTATATTCTTTTCCCTTTGACCTTTAGTCAAAAAATATGTCTACAAAAAAATGAAACTATTCAAATTACTAGAGGAAGAATTTGGAAGAATTGTCCCTTCTGACCAAGATGACAGCAATTTCACTGATAGACTTTACCTAAGGATTATACATGGTGGTTGTTGTGTCTGCATTCATTAAAGAGCAACTGATGTGAAAAAAAATCTTCTAACAGCATTTTTTATTATATTTAAGTCAAGCAGGGATTATCTACTTTGGAAATCACAAACTTGCAGATTTGTTTGAGCTACTGTCAGACGTGCTGCAATAAATTTTCTTGCATCATGCAGAAATCCAGCTTTATTTTGTAATCAGTTGCGGTAATTATATACAAGAACCAACAGCGAACTCAATTTGTGCTGCCTTATAGTCACAGAACAATAATTATAAAGAGTGAGTTTGTCTGTACAATACTCTTACCCTCAACTATTAATAGTTTTCATCTTAATCTATTGGTACTCTAGGCTGTCTCCTGAAAAGTTGGCATCATGCATACACAAACAAAGCATGTGCTACCCTCTAATACAGAACTAGCTAGTAAAAGATAAAGCTTTCTGAAAAATTAGGTATTGTTTTAATATTTGTAAATATTAGATACTTAATTAAATATTATAGGTACTGTTGCAATAACTTTTTTTTTTAGGTTTCCTAGAGGGAAAAAATATTACAGATGTATGTCTGTCTAGTACTTCTTTTTCCTACTCTCTCCTTTGTAGCTCTTGGCACATTACAGAAGTTCGGCCCAATTTAGCAGAAAAATGAGGGTCTCGGTAACTACTGTGTTCAAGAGACTTTGTGGAAATATAAAGCTAGATAAAGAAGCATGAGTTTATTAATACTTTATGAGGGAAATGGTACAACATGAGCCTACTCATAAGAATTCAGGCATTTCATGTTTCTTTGCATGTGAATGTCCCACCATTAGGAAAAAGTTTTAAAAGAAACCTATACAGTATTGAATACTTGAGAATCCAATCACAGGCACATCTGTAAGAAAACATTTGTTCTGCTGCATATGGAACCACATGTTTTTAACAGCTGATAATAATGTTCCAGATTTTCAACTTTTAAAATGAAGATATATTGTTTCCATAGTTTGGCCCAGTGAGGCTCTTTTAATTATAGAAGTAAGTTAACATATGTCCAGCTTTTCATCTCCCTGCTTTCAAGTGCTGAAGTTTATGAACACAGTACCCAACTGCAGTGTCATCACTTAAAAGCTTTAACTTGATGTTGAAAAAAAGAGTTCAGTTTCTGGCCTCAGAACCAGACACTTTGAATTTGCATGTATGAATGCAGATTAGGCTATATTTTGGGCCAAACTGGTAAAGCTTGGTCTACTTATAAGTGCTTAAATCTGATTTGTGTTCTATAAATACAACTTCCGACTTTGTAATTGTTAGTCATACCTCTGTAGGAACTGGACTCCACTGGACTGCTGTTGCAAAGACATAGTTGTATTTTTTGCCATTATAGTCATAGTTGATGCGAGGCAGTTCTATTCCTGGGTAAAATAAAGTTCAAGACTTAGGAACAAGAGAAGAAAAATAACTCAAATGTACACTTACATATGCCAATCTTCAGGAAGTTTTGCCCCGTGAAAAACCTGGACAGTATTTAAAACAGGTGTTGCATAGATTTTGTATGCCTGAATTTCTAAAAAGCTGAAAATGGATATTAACACAACATAATTAAGCCAGGGTTGTTAGCTCAAAAATGACAATTTTTCATTCTTAGGGATTCATTATACTGGAACTTATGAGGGGTTTTTTACATTTGTCTTTTTTTTCTGTCTTCATAAATACATGAGATGTGAACATCTGAGATATAATTGGAGGCTACCATTCTAAGAAATTGCTTTCGCCTTAGGTAAATATATGCTTTTCACATATTCCTGTAATTATCCCCTGAAAAAAGTTTAAAAATCCACTTTCAAAGGCAATCTTTATAAAATACAGCAATAACTGAAGTTACTATTTATAAAAGACCTATTTAACCCAAATTACTTTTCTAACAGGTAGATTTGCAAGCCATATTAATAGTTGTAAGATCAGACTTGGGATCCTATATTAATATAAAACTGATGTAACGTCAGACATTTAAGACTCTTGATAAATATATATCTGAGAGGTTCAGGGTCATATATTACTGGATAGACCCAGAGGAGGGAAGTGAAGAAGAGAAAGATATTGTCAACATTTACACTAAACATATTAATTAAAAGTTTTGTTTCTCTTAGCTTTATAAAGATCTTACATATATGAACAGCTATTAGGCATTATTAGAATGCACCTGTGTGTGTCTAAGAGAACATATTTGAGATTTGTATAATGGATATGTCTCACCTTCACATAGTATTTCAGGGTGGCAATAGATGCTGCCATCTTTCTCTTTTACAGCAGTTGCGGTAGATGGAAGGGTGACTAAATTAGAACCTACTTCAGCATCCTGAAAGAGACATATGCTGAAAAAGTAATGTGTCTCTAAGAATATGCTTCTAATTTAGATCTTCCATCAGGTTTGATATTAATATAGAAAATTTGGGGATTAAACAAACAATCCAGCTTCAAGAAGTTCCTTCTTATGGTGTTTATCTTGTAACATTAGATTCTGACCTTTTCATTAGAAATCTTGTTATACTCAGAGGATTTTAATATATCATAGAGTAATCATTTTGAATCATACTGAGTCTTTAGAAAGGTTTAGATAGACATGGCTGTGTTCCAGAAGCACAATAAATGAATTACATAGTTTGTGATTTTAATTAATGAAGATGGGTTTCAAGGAATTAGGTATCAAATTCCCACTAAAAGTCGCCAGGGTTGGGGTTTTTTGCACCTGCTATAAATCAAGTGCAAAAACAGATGTAATGCACTCTTGTTTTTAATACGCTATTGCTGAATTCTTAAGATTGCAGGGTAGTTTGGATAGCTGGTGTGATCCAACACATCCTTTGTCATTGCTGCATAACTGCTTTTGAGACATGAACAAAGCAGCAAGATTCTAGGACGTAAAAAGAAAAAGTATTATCCATTCCAAATGTATCAGGCAGAAACTTGCCCAAGTTGCTGGGCAATATAAAATCTTCCCTGCAAACAATGATGTAAAATGATGTTTTAAATTAAACTGAAAGATAAAATCTTTCCTCTTCCTGGCAAATCTCACACTTAAATGAAATCTTCTAATTTTAATAAAACCATTGCAACAGTTGGGACCATGCGTATATTATATATAGGCTTCCAGTAAAGTGGAAGAAACAGGTTGTGCAAAACCTCATGCATGCCCTTCCAGTAAACAGCCAAGTTGATATATCTGCTCGTATTTGATAGCATTTTACAAATAATTGCACTGGTAAGGAAATTACATATGCTTAGTAGCCTTGTTCTCCATGACGGATGGTATCAGAACCTAGATCCATTTGACTGTATGTCCAGGTGCTCATTGCCATTTCTCATAATACATACACGAAACAAAACTCCTCCACACTTTGTGTATATGTTATTTTTAAAGAATCAGAAATTTGCACATAAAGGCTGGCAACTAATAATTCACCCATCATTCACACCAATGTATTTTAAATTACTGATCAAAGAACAGATTTAAAAGCCATTTTCTTTCTACCTTGTCATACTGCAGAGGAACAACAAATCGTTTGCAGGTTGGCATGGAGGTAAGCTTGCTCTTCTCTTCGAAGTCTTTAGTCAGGTTTTTTAAATAGAACATATCATATAAGCTATTGTCTGTATAGGCAATAATATCAAAAATAATGTGGCCGTCCTCTTCATAAGCATTTATATGGTGAAAAAGCACCATAGCATCAGTATAAAATTTAGTGGATACTTCTTTTTTAGTCTTCTTGTCTACAAAGTGAAACCAAGTCTGAAAGATAGGAGACGTTATTTAAAACCATTAATGTTCAGCAAATAGTTATTTAGGAAACTGTTTTCTAATGGTAGCCATCAACATTCTAATGTATTGTCTGTTTCTACTGAAGCATATTAAGAACTCAGGATTTGCTACTAGGAGACAAGAGGTTCCAACCTGAAGATCAAAACATGCAGGAGTAAAAGAAGTGCTTTAAATTCATTTTACTGTTGCAAATTACTATTTGGGCTAGGCTGAGGATTTAAGTTTTCTGGTAAAACCTGGAAAATCCCCTGCTCTATTTTTAAGTTAAATAAATCTGCCTTATTCCAGAGTCTCTGTAGTGCTCTGTGCTGGTGCACTCTACTCCAGCATGCCCCACTTATTGATGGCCAGAGCATGTGGAAATAAGGTCCTCAGAAAACAGGTTTTTTCCTCAGTGGCCATGATGAAAGGCTCTCCTTTTGTCTGATGCAGGCTTTTCCACCAGTCTGGCTCTCCTGTCTGATGCAATGGATCTAGAGCAGATCTCATCCACAATATACAGTATTTTGTTTGGACCAGGAGCAACTGTATGTGTCTGGGATGCTAGTGAGGTTTTGAATTTCTCTGCTATCACACAATATTTCTAACAATGCCAAACTATCTTCTTTCTCAAGCACTTCAGCATCAGATATTTATTTATTTGTGAAATTTCTGGAGATGGCAGATAGTATTCAAAAAAATACAACTTTTAAAAAAAAAGTGCAACATGAAAGTCAAGGGTTGAAAAAAAAAGAGGGATTACTGAAATTAATGAACCAGATGAAAAACAGAACAGTGTGGAAGAGGTCACTGGCCTGGCTGACTCCATTGCTCAGCACTAGGAAAAATACCTTATCTTCCTTATGATAGGCAAGGCAGGAAGCCCAGTTCACACCTCGGATGTAAGCAGTTGCCATTTTGACAATATCCAGTTTGAATGGCTGCTCTATGAAGACAATGTAATTTTCTGTGATTCCAAAGCTATGGCAGTAGCTTGGGTGGAGCAGAGACTGAGAAGGGATGGAGCATACCACTTCCAGATGTTTAAAATGAGATTTCTTCTTTTCTTTTTCTGAACATAAATAATAATTAAAAAAATTATATTTATAATAAATTCCAAACCAATCTTGTGCTTGGATTTCTCCCATGTATGAAGTAGGAAAGAACAGGTTCCTCTCAGTTTTATTTGTATTTTTCTGTTAAGAAAGTGGTTTGTTTCCTCCTGCAGAATTAACATAGAAGTTTGCATCTGAGTGAAGCAATGCAGTAATATCACAATGCCGGATCCATTTAGACAGAGGCCCCTCATCTCAGTATTTGATTCCACTGGTTACTGTCTTCAGAAGTTCCAGCATAGTGGAGAAAGATGTACAATTAAATTGGCAGCTTTACAAGGGGGTTCAAATGCCCCCATATTTTTGAACTTCTAAGGAGATGTTCCTGTTTGATCTATACTGACTGAGCCCCAGCTAGGAATTACAAACTTATCTTTCACCTGTGGAAGGCCTCTTAATTGTTCAACCAAGAGGACACACATCACACTAGCAGCTGATTTTAAACAACACCACAAAAAAAAAATTGTCTTGAAGGAAAAAGAGCAAGTGATTTGCTCTGTGAACAAAGGACAGTATTTCAGCAAAGCCTAGTGTAGGCCAGGTTAGAGAGGAATTAACTCTCCATTAGGTATTATTTGGTATTATGCTTCCCTATAATCACAGTATCAGCATTTTAAGAGCATTTTCATTTATGAAGAAAATTAAAATCTACAACTTCAAATTATATATACTGCCCTATAGATTGTTTCTGTTCGTCCTCCCTCTACACATCACAATACCAGGAATCGAAATTCTTCTAAAAGTTAGTTCACTCTAGTAATATTCAAAGTAGAATTCTTCTAAAAGCAAATTCCTCTAAAAGCAAGGTTCTTCATACCGAAATACCCTGTTCACACTGTATTCAAGATGAACCTTTGTAATAGCACATGCCCAGATAGGTTAAGCAGTTAGCATTAAGTTCACAATAAGTTAAAATTAAGAAAATGAACACCATCGGTTTCTAGAAGAGCTGTATCACCACCCCTTAACCTCAGAAGAAAAGAAATTGCTAACAAGTTTCTAGAAAATACTGATAAAAGGCATATCTTACCTGGCACAGAAGGAGGAATCTTAAATAGAATGTATTTTGTCTTCCCTTTATCAACTATTGAAGTACCCATGTTGAGAATATTTCCAGCACTGTCATAGTGCGGGTGAGAAGTTGCCACATTTACAGCTACATATTTGCTGTAGTCAACCTGGAAAATGATACAATAGGAGATTTTAGAGATGTGTAAGATAATTAAAATTTATGTCAGCTAACACCACAAATCCACCAGCTTTTTAGCACTGGCAGCCTTTTACTGGTACCCCATTTTCCAAGGGCCTTGAAATTTAAACAATTAAGCCAAATTATTTATGCAGGTACTCAAATGATTTTCTAATTCAAGGCTAAAACAAGTTACAGAATCTGAATTACATTCACCTCTCCCTTACAGCCACGTAACACAATGGGAGGATTGTCTAAAGAAGTTCCCCTGCCAATGCCCATTTCATCCTGAAAATAGTTTATTTAATAGGGCTATGAGTCTGGCAATCTTCTGGAGCAAAAAGATTTCTATTTGATTTAAAGCATGGAAATTGTACTCAAACTGTACTGCATGCTAGAAAAAACTCATTGTATATTTCAATATGTCAAGATTTCATTTTCAGAATTAAGTAATATCTTGCATAAAGTACTTGAAAAGTAGTCATATAACTGACCTACTGAATTGTTAATTCTGTAAATCACTTGGTAACTACAGATGCATAATAGTGGAAATCATCCAAAATAATTACGTCACAAGCACGATACATGGTATTATTCCTGCAACCTTGCTAGATTATGTACAAGTGAAATTGCTCAAAGCCCAGCTTTTCCCAAACTAACTGGGACTTAATTTTGAACTCATGAGTTCTTAAAAGATCTGGTATCTTCACGATTTCACTTTAGCATGATTTCAAAAGTAAGGGAATAGTAGAATAAGAAAAGTATCTTTCCAGTTTTGTGTCCTGCATGTGTTAAAGGATCCTTATGAGTCAGCCTGAAACTTTATTCATTAGCAGATGAGGAACCAGAATGACAGACAGTTGTTTATACCTTCTCTAATGTCTCCAGAGTCTGCGGATTAATTTTCCTGATGAAGTTAGTCTCACTGGTAGCATAAAAATCATCCCCAGTTTTCATAATGTTGATCAGGCAGTTATCTGTGAACTCAGGAATGGTGTGAGACAGATACGAGAACGCCCTGCGGAGAGGGAAATTTCCTGTCAGTTCATTAGAGCAGCAGAGGCTGTCCCAGCTTTTACCCCCTACAAAGCAGAAGTCACCAGAGCAGCGCAGGCTGTGCCAGTCTCTCCCCTGCTGTGCCCTCTTCTGGCAGCTCCTCCACTGCCTGGGTGGAAAGGGTGGAAAAGCAGAGGAGATGGGCTTCTCCAACGCCCTTGGCCGGGGCGAGGGTTAAGGACATACATGCAACTGTTTTTCCATACCCAAATGGGCATCCAGGTCCAGTCCTGCTGTCAGCTGTAATGTGCACTGGTTTATCAGGATGGGCTAATTACACACTCTCCTGGGCATTCCTGGTGAGAATTTGGCCTAACACTTCCTACCTAAAAGCTGGTAGGTTTTTCAGGGTATGCCTTCATAAAATAGATAGATTCATATACTCCCTGACAGAATATTTTTGTTCCTGGTGTTATCCTGTATCACAATTATGATTTCAAAGAAGATCCAACTTCACATGTGGGCTTGACAGTTTTCCTTATTAGTGTAGGATTTTATCATACTCACTTGAAGCCAAGACAAATTTGCTTATATCCCTTTCAAACTTAAAATGGAAGTGTTACCCTATGTGCTGGAAGAGGAAAGAAAAGCATCTTATCTCAGGGTAACAACTTACAACATATTAACTATTTTGCAATAACTATCCATGCATGTGCTCTTATCAAATATCAAATTCAAGGTCATTAGAGGTAGTTCAGACAGGAAGAAGAGATGGGTAAGCTACTTGCATTTGGCAGAGAATATCCACAGCCAATTTTACAAGACAGGTAATAACATGATGGCTTACACCTTGCCTCTCATATACAGCCTATCATCCTTTCTAACAGTATGAAAGTAGCCATTGCAGTGATCCCAAGTGGTTCTGATTTTGAACATAAGATTAACTCAGGCCTATGGGTGCCATCCTTCAAAGCACTGCACGTGACACAAACAATGGAAATTTTTTATCACTTTCTTTTTTTTTATTAAAAGTGGTCTTTAATCCAGAAGTTTTTCTGATTTTTTTGAAGTGATTGATGCTTTTCTTCTTTTTGTTGAATAAACTTTACATTAACTCATTCCACATCTCTTAATCTTTTCCTTTTTTGCTGCTTCTCCCCTTAGAGTATCATTTTTATACATTTCTGTGAAGCACTTGGAAAAGAAAATATTTGTTTTTTCAAAATTACAACAAAAGCTACTTGCAATAGTGAATAAAACAGCCAATATTGCTGATAAAATGAATTTAAAATATTTGCCTTAGAATAACACATAGAGAATACAGTGCTGGATATACCTCTTGGCCTTTTTAATATTTAGCAATTGTAAATTTACAAAACAAATTTTGTATTTGTAAATATGTCAATGGTAGACAGACATCTGTGCTGGAGAGAGAAGTAGCTGGAAGAATCTTGTTGGAAAAATCAGTGCTTACTTGGCAAATATATTTTTGCATGGATCTGGATAAGCCATAGTTCCAAATTCAGACACCACAATTCGGTTTGCTTCCACATTGCAGTTGTACGTGTCACTTCGGAGATACTTACTTCTGTAGTAAACTTCACCTGACAAAGGCCAAACAGGTTTCAATTACATTTCATACTGAGTTCTTTAGAAAATTAGCATAGGTAAAGTCAGGGAAAGAGTTTCTCAAGCAGATGTCCTTTAGCTAAGAAAAGTTTGCAATGAAACCGACAATGCCCCTCAATCTCTGTTTTGGAATGCTTTTTCAGCTCTCTAAGGAACCCGAGACTATTCTTGTGGCTGCTGAGATTGGTAACAGTTTGTCTAGCTTCCTTGATTCCCAACACAGTTGGACAACACTGGTAGACTGGCAAGAGGAAAGGCGGGATTTGGATAAACTCTTCCAATAAACCAAAACAATCTGTGTAAAATCAGTAATTAGGCATCAATGTGTGGGTGGTGATAAATCTCCTGTATTGGCAAAATTTAGTTATGAGAGAGTAACAAATTGCTTGAAGGAATCAATGTCTATCCTGACCAACTTAGTGGACCACTATACTTGAACTAAATGAGCTCTGTTTGTGTTAGGTAAGTAAAATATACTGGCAATTTTAAAAACACTGGTCATTTCTTTATAGGTTATTTTGTTAAGGATGTAGAGCTGGACAGGAAAGGAGGTCCTGCAGTTGCATTAAATGCTTTCAATCACAGAAACGGAAACTAAAAAGTAAACACTAGGAATGGAGGATGACAGGAGAAAAACGCAGTTCTTGAACAGGTACACACTTTTTGCAGCAAGAATCTAGGTGTAAGACATCCTGCCTCACACTGTAGAACAGCTGAACTGATAAAAAATGCTTTAACTGAAAACAAAAAATGAAATTGTTTTGGATAGAGGAGCTGCCTGTTTTCCCTCCATAAGGATTACAGGTAGGAGGACTGCTTGTAGGGGTGTCAAGTATACATAAGTGAGGTTTGCTATGTGAAGTGACACAGTGGCCCAGTTTCGCTCCTGGCAGCTGTTATAGCTGCAACCAAATCCCAAAAGGGGAATGTTAGTCTTCCCTGAAACTAGGTTGTTCATCCACAACAGAAAAACCTCCGGATATTACAGTATTTTTGGTTGATCCAGTTTGAAACAATAGAGGTTTTCTTGCTCTGGGTGGAAGGCAAAGGCTGCCCTGCAGTAACCTGCTCAGAGCTGGTTGCAGGCTATCCTGCAATGCAGACAATACTGAACTTTGGCACTCCAGAAAAAAGGACAACGTGATCTGTCTCTGATAACAGTCCTGCAGAGATACTCCTGCTGCTGCTGTGGTGAGTGAGGTGTGAGCGTATGTTTGGAGAGACTTTCCCCGAAGTGGTTGCGACCTCACCAGACATGCCGCTCTGCAGACAAAACCTGCACCCTTCTAATGCTAATCAAAGTCAGAACAGAATGAGCAACATAAGGCACCAAGATTTGGGTCATTAAGCTTTTTTTAATCTGATGTGCAACAACTTACCATTTTTAAATGTAAAGCTATGCAGCAGAGCCAAGCCATCAAACCAGTGGTTATACTTAGTGTCCCCTATTGTGTGCATCCCTGGGCCATTTCGGAGAAGTATCCCTTTCAACCAAGTGGGCAACTGACCTATAAACAAAAAGAACATACCAGTATCCATTCATTTAGGTGAGGGGCATGTTACAGGACAATTTTCCTTAGGGCATAGGCTTCATATAGGCAGACAGACTATGGGTGTAAGTCTAGATTTGTAATAGCATATAATCATGTTGGAGTTTTGGTTAACGAAAATATGACCTGCTCAACAATGTGGCACTAGTGATATTCTGCATGAATATTGCTATACGAGATTACTATAAGAAGATGAGATTGCTGGAATGTAATTTGCTAAATATCAGGAATTAAATAAAGCTGGACCTTTCTTTCCTGCACTCAGATTTTAAAGTGATACATTCTACTCATGCCAGGAAAAGCTAGCGCTTATCAGAAATAAGCATATTTTATAGGTTATATGACTTGCATTGGCCTTCAGTACATCAATTTAAACTTCAGGCTAAAAGAACTCCAGTAAAAAATTCATTAATTAAATTACAGAGCATAATGTAGTGTCATTTTGGGAGTGCTTTTGTGACACTAGTCAGAATGTTGGTGTTTTGAACGCAAATAAAGGGTAGGAATTTTATATTGAAAATATATAAACACTGTTGAGGTTTGAATATGAAATTTTCCTTATCAAACCCTTGCAAGAAATACATTACCTACAATTTGACACACAGAATAACAACAATT
Source organism: Haliaeetus leucocephalus (assembly GCF_000737465.1). Taxonomy (NCBI): domain Eukaryota; kingdom Metazoa; phylum Chordata; class Aves; order Accipitriformes; family Accipitridae; genus Haliaeetus; species Haliaeetus leucocephalus. The sequence continues at coordinate 5,628,311 of NW_010973104.1, forward strand.
AAAGAATGTCATTAGGGTTAAAGAGCTGAACAAAAGCATATCAGATATTAAATTAAAAGCTTCACTTGCTGCTTTGTGTGTATACTTCCTGAGGGAATATTTAAGATCACTTACTACCTTTCCACACAATTCCTGCACTGCATATTGTCTCTGCATAAAAAGCTATTCAGGACTTTTAATTCTCTTTATCATTTAGTTTGTGACCTCATGTTGATTTTGTTGACACACTTTCTTATTAATACTCCCTTTACAACAGATAGAAATGTCCTCCCATGGAAATACTCAATTTCGTCAAAGCTCATGCTGTTGCAGAGAGGTAACAATTGTTTTGCTGTAAGACCTTCTGAGATCCTAATGGGACTTTGGATACTTTCTGAGAGAATATTTCCTGAATTTTGCCCTTTTTAGGTAAGGGAGACAAGGACATTTGCCATTTCTTCAAACAAATGACATTAAGGACACAAGGAAAAACCATCCAAATGCAAAGGAAGGATATGGAGTAAATGTCAGCTTTAACTAAAATACATTCTCAGTCAGGCTAACCAACTAATATTGTATGCCACAATGCTCACACAACTTCATTAGGCTTAGAGTTCTGGAATACAGGAGGAAAATAAAAAATTGTTGACACAATGTATGGACTTTCATTATTATTATTATTATTATTATTATTATTATTATTACTACTACTACTACTACTACTACTACTACTACTACTACTACTACTACTACTACAACAACATTCTAGAAGAGCCTTGAAAACCAAACCTTACTTGCCTTTCTAATACAAGAAGTTCCAATGCAATAATTATAGCACTTTTTTGTATAAGATGAACAAGGTTTAACCTTTAATACACATAATTGCACAAAACCTGAGTAACTAAAAATAGTTGTTGAGAAGATAGTGAGGAAATCACAAGTTAACAGAAGCAAAGAATCCTTCAGAAAGAATAGGATAATGATCTTAAGAAAGTACATATTCAAAATAGATACATCATTTTTGTTTGGCTGACTACTGAACATTAATTGCTGAACAAGCTTAGTCTTCTTATATGCCTAAAACATAAGCGTTTCTTTTCTTGCCACTTCCCTTTCTACAGTTTTCTGGTTTTGGCAATAGAAGACTCTAGGCTCTGCTATTTCTCCAGTATTATGGGCAACTGCAGCGTAGTGAGTGTAGTCTTTTGTGCTCCTACCCTCACACCAATGCCATTTATGATTGTAAATCTGTGCAATGAGCATGAGCTGCTAGTCATGCCCCAACATACCTTTTGCTAACACTGAGTTGTGCTGACTGCACGGGGTCTTGCTGCAACCAATCCTTCTTTCCCTGTGGTGAAAATGTAATACTTCTGCTGCATATGAGGTCTTGTGGGGTTTTGACCCAGTAAAACTATCTTCTGCTTTGGGGCTTATCATTCAAGAAAAGCAGATATTTCTGCAATTCAGTGAAGATCTTGCAGCTCCTAAGGCTAAAAAATTTGTTTAGAGATTATTTCTCTAGATCAGAATAATGATGCTCAAAACATTCCAGGACAATAAAATAATTTCACTGGAATAGATAAACAGGGAAAAAAGGTGATCTTCTGTTTAAGGCACTGTGGACTTGATGCAGCTTCTGAAACTTCTGGAGTAATTCAGTGTAGTTTCTGGCATAATTCCAGTATAAAAAGCATGGAGCAAAGGGTCATCTAGTGAGGTTTTCAGATGAAAATTCATCTTAGTCAGAATTAAGAATTTCTGTAAATCACACCAGGTACCAATCAGCATCCTGAAGTGCTTAAATTGCTTTAAAAATCTGGACCTTTTATCTTTTTTGCTTCAGACTTTTATCTGAAGTGGAGATAACGATACTTTTCTGTACCATGTGAGGACACAAAAGTGACACAGTAAAATGTCCAAATATTTGGAAGTTTATTAACTATCATAGCAACAAAGTCGTGTACAATCACATGGCTGTACAGTGTTTAGGAGAGCATGGGTTAAATTATGGCTGATGTTAGAAGTATGGGGTCATATTTACAGTGTACGTATTGAGTAACAAGGAGCCAAAATAGTGGCAGACCTCAGGGGCAGCAAAATATTTAAAGAGGTGAAGGTTCTCTTTAGTTCCTAATTGGTAAGTACTGAATCAGCATTACCAATGGAAGAGTATTTTGTATACACGATTTTATTTACTGAAATATACAGTCTTTGTTCAAATAAACCATTCCATAATACAGATCAGGTCTGATAAGTGGTTTGTTTGCAAACAACTTCAAATGTTTCTGTAATAAGTTTTTATCTTGAGGAAAATAAAAAGGAAGGCATAAAACCACGGCAAATTATAACAAAGCACTTTGTCTGAGTTGGAAAAAAAACCTTTTCCAATTCAGCCACCAAACTGAACAACAACAACAACAAAGTCATGCAAGTTTTAATTGTCATCTTTCTAAGTGTCGTACTTGGGAAGTGACTTTAAAATTGGTATTAGATGCCTACTATTTCTTGGACTACATATTACAAAAAATGCAGCATATATTTACTACATGGGGGATCTCAGCGACAAACCTCTCCTGTAGCTGTAGCAAAAACACTCTTCTGTAAAGTAAAAAAAGTAGTAAGAATAATAGATTGATCACGTGTTCATCCCTAGAGAGCCACTTTCAACTATGTCTCTGAAGGCTACTCTGCATTTTTTACTGTATTAACTTCAGAACCCTCTTTTTAACGGTACTCAGTGGCATCCGTTACCACTGCTTCTCTGTTCAGAAACGCTGTTGTTGAAGAGTCTCAGTTTTAGTGACCCTCCCCAGGAGGCAAGGAAGAGTGTGAGCAGGCAGAGGGAGGCGTAGGGAAGAGTCACAGAAGCAGAAACGGAAAGGCTGAGCAGAGCCATGGGGGAGGGGATGTCACCAGATTAAATCCCCGGACTTCGTCACCAACTTCAGTGATACCTGTTCAAACAGACTTTTTGGAAAAGTACACAGAAATGCCCATAAAGTGAGAAAAAGCCGACAGTCGGGGCACAAATGTTATCTGAGAGCCATCCTTTAAACAAAATTCACTTAACGTTGTTTCTCGCTTTCTCAGTTTCCCTTTTCAGTGTTGCCTTGGGTGAACAAGTGTTTCAGTGTTTACACATTTGAAAACACCAAAGTAACTGCACGTATTAGAACAGATTTTCTTGCACTTACCTTGCACCTCAGCTTTTATGGGCTCTGGGTGTTCTTCTTTATTTCTGCCAAATATCATATCCATCTCTCACGTACTCAATGGTTCCCGTGTCCTCTAACCAGCCGCTCCTGCAGGCGCAGTGCTCCCCTCCTGTCTGGGCTCAGAACAGCTCTTTTCCTGTTACATATAAAGATAAGGTCAAAGTGCAATGCGAGCTAGTGGCTGGTGGCTTATAGATCGACAATTTGTAATAGCTGATCTTTAATCCCTAGCACATACACTATAATTCTGGCACATTTGCATTAAAATTAACTCTTTCACTGATTCAAAGGAGAAGTAAGAAAAACATAACTCGCCTGTTTGCTCCTTATCTGAAGCAGCCAGGCACACTCAGGGGTCAGGTAGAAGACTCTGAAACGTCCCCTTCAGCATTTCAGATAAAACTTTAGACACTGCTTAGGGGTGCTTGCCCCATTTGGCAGGTAGGGAGAGAAAAAGAAAAGAAATCTCTACCCAGTGTTCTGCATTTGGCTCCTTGGGAGTGACAGACATTTCAGAGCAGGGTGTCATCCTTTTCTTTCCATTCTGTGAAGTTTAAACTGAGCCATTCTATTAATTAACAAAATATCGTCACTGAACAGTCATGTCCTGTATTTCTTTATATACAAGCTGTTTCAGAGCGAACTGAGTGGCACATCTTTGAATTAAACATCTTGTCACAAATGATCACTCTAACATATTCTCCCATATGTGACCTGAATCCACTTTGTGAAAGTATGGCAGGAATCACTAAAAATAAGAGGGATTTTTAACTTTACACTTTTGTTTCTAGATAAGGTACTTAACTGAGTTCAATGCTGTTAATTTTAAAATCCTCTGGGAAAAGAATTATTTCAATATAAAGCATGTGATTGCAGAGCAAATCATAGGGTCCATTGAACATGAAGGATAAAAAGATTCTTTGCACAGTTATATATTATGCAATTTCATATGAGGTTACCCTAAAATCCGATTTTTTCAGCTAAATCACCATTGTTCCCAAAATGTTTTAACATCACCTCTTAAGGCTGACTGGTCTTTTATAAATATACATATTTATTTTATTTAAAACACAATTTGTGCTACAGTCTGCTCTCACACACTTACACATTGCTCCTCTCTTCCTAACCTATCGTCTGTTTGATATCTTCACTTCAGAGCATCAAGACAGCACACCTCTGTCTCTGTTTGGAAAGCACTGACAGAAGCAGGTGATAACAAAATAAGAAGCCAGATTAAAAAAGAAAATATATGGGCTTTGTTGGAATCAGCAGTATTAATAAACAGCAGGATTGAACCAGAAGGCTATAGTAGATGAAGGGTATCAAAGTCCACATACATACACATATGCAGATATATATATGTAAACAGATACATACACTATATATGCATGTGTATGTATATATGCATCTATGTGAGAGAGAGAGAGAGAGAGATGTAGACTTATTTGTATACATAAAGGCAAGTAAGGGATTCTTCAGCAATGTTAGAGACTGAAAAGGATCAGCAGAAAAGCAAGGCTGTCTAACGCTACATTTTCTCTGTCCATAATGTTCTGCTTTGCTTTAATATATTCTCTTCAGTGTATCCTCATCCATTTACATGGCCACAGATCTTAATGCTGCAGTTTTAATTATCTGACCTGTGAGTGGTCTGATCTGTAGCAGTACTAAGAATATTTTCATAGAGCAAGCAAGCAATAAAAAAGATTAATTCAAACCACTTTTGCCCTTCTCCACCATGACTATTCATCTAGTTTAAGGTTCAGCCAAGATGAGATAATTGGAAACCTTGTTAGAAGTTGTTTGAATGGAAGAACAAGGAGCTGCAGACATCCAACAACTTTTAAAATCAACCTAAATGTGTTTTGGTAGCTAATTTCAGGTGTCTGTGCCTGAAAGTTTTGTCCCGTATTTTGTACAACTTAAATAAGGAGGCCCTTCAAAGTTCATTTTTTCTGCTTGTCAGTGAAAAATCATTCATTTACCAGTGAAACACTTTGTTGTTGTTGTTTTCATCATGCTAATGACAAATAAGCAGTTTAGTAAGGTATGGAGAGATGTTTTTTCTTGCTGTTTAATTTTCTCCCTTTTACATTGAAATGGAGAAATATCAAAGTATTGATTTACAATTATAATGTGTAATTAACAATGGAAGTAGATGTGGATTAGGTGACTTTTCTAATGTTATTATTTCACACTGTTTCTTCCCCCTTTGTAAAAACACATTTGATGGGAGAGAATGGGGAAGGTTCTAGAACTCCGTGTTCTAGAGAACATAGAGGAAATAAAACCCTCTCTGGAGAGACTACCAGCAGCTCTTTGATCTTAGTTTTACCAGACACATTGTAACTCATATATATATACACACATATATAATGTTTACCAAAACATTATAAACTCAGGGAGACTGTGCTGTCTTACTCTTCCCAGTACAGAATATTGAAAACATGATCCTTAATGCAAATGATGCAATCCTCTGGTTTGAATAGCCTCTCCTGATGCTTGACCTTATTTACAAACACTACCCAGCTGCAGAATCCTTCAAATATAAATCTTCCCCCAACCAAATCTAGCATTTCTCCCCACAGTTCCCTCTCTCCGTTCATCCCTCATGACAACATTTTTGAAGTCACCAGCTCCCCACCACAGGCAGGTTTTCTTCACTGTATTTTTTTCTGCTTTAAATAATTGTGGTGAAGGCTACAAGCTGTTTCCTCTTGGGTTCTTTCTAGCTTTCGCTCCCCTCCAGTCTCTGGGTGCCTTGAGCTTCTCTCCCAAACTTAAAAAGGGCCATGAAGACACGTTTGGAGCAAAGCATTACCCTGCCCAGCATTGGTCTGGTTGTACCCTGTGGCCATGCAAGGCTGGGGATGACATTTAGGATGTGATCTCTGTGGTCAATCGAAACAAAATTTCCCAAGGCAGAGGAGCTGGTTAACTAAATTTCTAGTATAACAATAATGTCATTGCCATGCTTCTGCCTTTTTGTACTTTTGGTTTACTTACACAAGAAGCAAATAATTGCCTTATAAATCAGAGAGAGACCAATATTATTCCTTATCTCTATATTGAAATACAAGTACTTAATTTACTTTAATCTCAACCCTTCTCTTATAAAATCTGAGTTCTAATTAAAGCACATTAATAAAGGTCAAATTACCTGATCATGACTTTAAGCTGTGCTAAGAACTTTCAACTATCAACTGTTATCTATTATTACCAAATAAAGACTCCAGTAGTAAAACTGATACGAACTTAAGAGTTTTTCTTGCTGAAATCACACTGATTGCTATCTCACTGTGCCAGATATAAGCTCTTATCTTTGCTAAATACTATCTTATTGACATGATCTCATTTCAAAAAAATACCACCAGCACTACCCAGGAATACTGCTCTTGCACTGTCCAAGTATAATTGCAAACACAAACTACTAATATAGTTTGTTCAAATTTAAATAACAATAGTTTCCATATATTATTTTGATCAGGTTTTGTTTGGATCAAAACATTTTTGATCAAATACTGTTTGGATCAAAATAACTATTTTTGCAAGATTTTAATTTTTTTCTGAGGTTTTTGTGAGGTTTCACTGTTTTCTGTGATAAAAATACTATTTTCTTTTATACAGTCATATTTTTAATGCATATCACCAGAAATACTGATTTGTTCAATTAAATAAAAATATAATGTAACTTAGTATTAAAACTCTTCAAGTGCTGAGGCATAGAACTGCTAGCCTACCCATACTAGTATGAAACCAGACTAAGCCTGCTCAGTGCCCACATAAAATTCCTACTGTAAGACTTTTATAACCTCATCTGCACCTTTCAAAATTCCAAGACTATTTAAATATTTTAATATTTAATATCTTATACAGTTCAGTAATGTGTTTTCAGGTGGGCAGAATGACAGCATGAAGGTTGGCATTCACTTCCATGGCTGAAGGTGTAGAAATGGTGTTACAGACATTTACAGTGACAGAAGTTAATGCTGCTACACATTGTCCTACCTTTTAGCCTACTGTACATCTTTGGGAGAACATAAAAGAAAAACTGAAAAGAACTGGTTTCTGGTTTTAGTCATGTGGGATCTGAGTGTAGAGTGCTTAACACAAAAGCAGTGTTCCTGAACAGAGAGACTGCTAGACCTCCTGTCTTCTCATTATGAGGATTGTGAAGCTGATCTCTTTTGTAAGGTGTTGGATATCTACTGATGAGAGACGTTATTAATGAAAACAACTTGTAACACAGCTTTTTTCTTTCTGTTTTCATGTCCTCTAAGTTCAGAAAGAGCTCATACCAAACAGAAGAAAAATATGTAACAAAATTAAGTAAAACAATCAAGAGGTGGAAGCTGGACTAGCTTAGAAATCTGGCCAGTCTTACACTCATGGAAATCTGGAGTGACTGCAGAGACACCAGTGTAGTTGTGGTGGCTGTAGATTCAGATCCAAGCAATTTTTTTTTGCCTCTCTGTGTGTGCTAGGAAAAGTTCAGCCCATATTTATCTACCAGTTAATGTTTTACCTAAAGAGGGTACATTTAATCCTTAGAACAGTTCTCTTGTTAAGATATTAAGGCAATAGCACATCTAAATTGTGCCACTTAGTCAGTCATGATCACAAGAACACGAGGTGTCAGCAGATGCTTCAGATTATAGCTCTGCTACTTTCTATGTGAATTCAAGGCTAGCCTTAGCCATCAGTAACCCCAGCTCGATTAACATTCTTATGGGGCACACTCATCCTCTTCTTCCCAACAGTCGAAGTTCTGCTGTGGAAGGCAATAAAACATAGGAACTAGCTGGGAAAGAGGGAGGTATTGAGGCACAACTGTATGGCAGGTGAGGAAAGTCAAGCTGCAAGCCCAAAGGCAGTACTAGATGCTTCCGAAGGGACAGTTCCTAGGAGAAGATCCTTGGGCACTTATCCAGGCAACATTTGTGCCAGAAGGTAACCATACACATCCTATAAACAGAAATTATGTCCAACCCAGCAACTGCTGAATGTACTCCTACTTATCTTTATCCTGACCCCATCATGCCAGGCATGAATGTCTAATTTAATTATTGCACCCTGTAAAGATAAGAATTGTTCTCCCTGTTTTTCTAAACAAGATAACATCAAAATTGCAAATTGGCAGGGCTCACTGGTAAGTTCACTGTGTTGCCACATGGAAAATTAGACAGTAGACCAACAATAAAAACAAACCCTTTTCAGTCAGCAAATAACTGGGTCTCACTATCAGGACAAGCAGCCCAGGAGAGCAGCAAGGAAGGAAGTGTGACTGTGACCCACCTTCTTAAACTAATTGGCAGATGGGCTTTTTTAAAGCCAGCTGGAGAGATGGAAGATGTAGGTGTACCTAGGGGCTTTTCTCCATCCCTTTCTGGACAGTCTGCTCAGTACTCAGGACTTCCTACCTATTTGGGTAATAATGAAAAATCTTTTCAAGAGGCAGTTCTGCACTCTGCAGAAGTGTACGCGACACACTAAAATAGACCACTCACGATCTTGTCTCAAGTTAATGATACCTGAAAATAATCTCTTTCTACCTCAAAGCCAAAGTAATATAAATTATTTTCATTTATATGATTATTCAGTTCATAGAAGAGAGATATATTTCTATTCCTGATAAAATCTATACATTAGATTCAGTAATATTCAGGAATGTAAAGATGGTAATATCCTCCTATAGAGAATAAATTTACTTGCTCTTCCTCAAGGCAAATGAACAACAGCCAAAATGAACAGGGGTGTGATTTATTCCTTCCCATTGGCAGCTCTTCACTTCCTTAACTCTTCAAATCTAATATTTTCTGGCCTCTATTAAAGGATTGTTCAAGCTATTCTGCTGTGCTGCAATGCCCTTTTGAATCACAGGACGTTCTTAGGCTGTCATGATGCAGCTGTAATCTGCACTAGGGTACAAATCAGGACCACCCTGAAGTCAGTGGCGGCACCATACCTCTCCTCCTTGTCTGCACACTCAGCTCTCCAATAGCCCAGTGAAACCCTGGAACTGCTTCTTCTCAGGTCTGGGACACCAAAGTTCAGAAATAGAAAAGTCTTATGAATGAGCCATGTTCTCCTAATAGCAGGAGTTGGTCATGGAGAAATTTGCAGTTGGATTCAGGGTGCCCTGAACTATAGAGCTATTGATTACGTTGGAACAAGAACTCAGGCTTGTATTTTTCAAAAACTGCAATCCAGTGCTTGGTGCCTAATTTGGGGCACCAAGGCTGATTTGCAAAGGTGTCAAGGTAAGCCTACCACACCTACATATGTTAGATAAGCATTGTGTGTGCTCATCTCCTGTTCTGTAAGAATTTAGGTATATAAAGCTAAACTTTCCAAATGGCATATAATTTACATATATAAGCTTAGATAAAAAAAAAATAAAAATTACTTAGTGATTATGAATACTTCGAGATTTGGCTACCAAAGCTGACCTGGTTTTAAGGGGTTCAATTTTTAGTGGTGGTGAACAACCCCTAGGGAGTTCCCTTACAGAATCTCAGTGTAGGCCGCCATTATTTTTTTTAACACCTATTAACTTTTTCAGCATCATAAATAAAACATGCTTCAGATTTCTTTCACCTCAACAGCCTCTACTTACAACAACAACAACAAATTAATAAACCTTGAAGGATCCATTTGAAAACCAGGAATAAATCATTCATCACTGCCTTTTGTGATGTTTTATATAGCACACTGCTTTTCTGAAGAAAGTTTCTGTTGATGGCCACCATCTGGTGTAACTCATAAGGGCAAGTTAGGACTCTGTGAGAGATCTGCAGGGCCCCCTAAAACATTTCTGAGGAAAATGAAAGACTTATTCCAACAGACGCAAGAGAGATCACAAACAAAGGAGTTATTCATAGCTTTATCGCAGCTTGGAGTGAGGGTGTGAAAATATTGAGAAAGCTTTGTCACTAATTTCTAGTCAAAGCTTGCAAAACAATTGCTTTGCAAGCCTTATTTTAGCTGGTGAATACGTTTTAGTTTAAGTCACTGGTACGTAACACGTGCTGTAAGGGTGGTTGTTACATCAGCCTTTCAGGCAGACAGCTATAACTGAACAAGGATTAACAAGCTTGGCTATACGCAAAGGGCTCATAGGTCCTTAAAAATAATGTTTATGTACAGACTTTTCTTTTGTGAGTCTGCCCCAGTTCTTCAGAACCATGCAAAAGGCAAACAAAAAACAGCAAGTAAATTGTTTTGGCGTATCCAAAATCTATATAGCTGACTTTACACTTGACACTTCCCTGAAGTTACTGGCGTGGCTTTACAATACCTGTTAGGGGTCAGTTACACTCCCATGGGCAGCCAGAAGAGGACAACTTCCTACTGTAAGTGCCAGCCACACCCTTGACACAATGACAGAGCTTTAATTAAGCAATTCCATGACTGCCTTTTGAAACATGCAAGATAAGATTATACCACAAGGTGCACCATTTTGTCTCTTGCACACTAGCATATGTGACTATTTAAGTAACTTCTTAAACTATTTAAATTTAGCAAGCTATGCAAAAGCAAATAGGAAAAAAAAACAACAACAACAAAAAAACCAACCCCAAAACAAAACAAAAACCCAAACCAACATTATATTGTGAAGCTTCCATGCAGGCTTCTGGCATAAGAAAACTATTTTTAAAAAATGACTTTCTATTGAGGAAGAATGCAAAAGGCATGTTTCCTACAAAATGGTAAATTCAAGGAGCACTGTTTATTTGAAATCAAGTCATTTTTTACTTATGAGTGAAAAGGGCTTTCAGGAATTTTCTCCCTTCATGAGGACCCTAGTTGCTAATGTTGATGCTTTTAAAGCAGTATTTTCTTCTCTGTAAATGCTTTTCTCTTCCTTGTGGTAAACAGAATAAACTGACAGACTGCTTTACTGGCACTAAAATATATGAAGTCAACAAACCGCAAAAGAGGGAAACTGTCTTTCTTCTATTCCCCATCTGCTGCAGGCAGCTGAAGAGTTACTTATAGCAACCGTAAATTAGGAAAAAAATTCACACTGCTGTAGAAATTGCCAACAGTAGACTCACTGGGAGAGCTTGGCTTTATTTGTAGACATTTCCAAACATTATTTGTTCTTTTTTAGGGCCTGTTTTAAAATCCGTCAAAGCCAGAGACAAGACTTCCATTAATTTCAATGGCTTTGGAGCAGATTCACAAAGGATAGCCTGTGGCACCTCCCGCTCTGGCACCTACTGGAAATGCATGGTCTGTATCACTGAACCAGATACATTTAAGCACAGTCTCCTTTGTCATGCCTATGTTTTCAGAAACAGGCTGTGTTTCTCATATCTAAAAGGACAAAATGGGAGGGCTGGCTGCCAGCTTCTGCAAAGCCGGGCAAGTCAGCATGGCCCAAGAAGAAGGAAGGACTCTGAAGGAAATGCCATGAAAATATACAGTGGCCAACTAACTGAACAGCAGCTGCCCTCAGCTCTGACTTTTGCAATAGCTTGAATATAAAACAGTTGGGTTGGGGGTTCCCAAACTGAAGCCTATGAAGTTTCATATGCAGCCCAAAAGGGACTCCTAATTTGCAGACATCCTCAACAGAACCAGCTGATAATCATACTTATCTGGTCTCTTCTAGGAAGGCGATGGGTGTCTGGGCACTGGCTGGACCAGATCCATCAGCTAATTAGAATATGAATTGGCCTTCTCCAGAGCTGGGAAACCCAGTACGAATATTCACATCTCAGCTGTTCCATAAGCCCTCCCTATTAATCAGTCAGATATTAATGTGGGATCTACTCCAAGGGTTCCACAGCTGAGGTAAGTCTTGATTTTCAAGTGCGGTGGGAAAGGAGACATCCAGCATAGTGTCTACCCCTCCATCACAGTGCATTTTCTTCCTCTTTCCTCTCCAACCCCACAATCATCCTACCCATTAAACACTTTTCCATGAACTTTACCTTGAAACCCCTGATCATAGTCCTGCTTTATCCAGCTGAGCAAGGTGACTATGGACTGGAGGTCCAGAAGGGTCTTGGGATTGAAGGTCACTCTTAAATGCTTACTGGATGCAGCACACATACTTTACTTTGCAAGAAAGCTTTAGAGTTAGAGCTGGGCTGGCATAGTGTGCGATAATGTGCATTACCTTCAGCTCAATAGTGCAATGCAGGTGGCATTTCTGTAATGTGGGAATTCAACCAAACATCACTGCTTCCTGCATTGCTGTGATGCCGTAACTGGATCACTGATCCATCTCTAAATATAAGTGCATGTTCTTTCAGTGTCAGATTATGGTGGTATAAATTAATAATAATTGCATCAAATTCAATGCAGTTAATGCCAAGGACAGGAGGATCACAATAGCTAAAGATCCTTATTTGTACTGTATTTCTGCTAATCCAGTGGCCTTGTAAACCTGATGGGTGTCTTTTTTAAGGAAGTTCAGAAGCACTTAGGGACTTCAGCTCCTAAATGTTGTTGGGCTGGCTTCCCAAAGTCCATCAGCAGCCTTTGGAATGTGCACATAGGGCTCCCAAGTAGTTCTGATGATTAAGGCAATACTTTCATCTTTTCTAAATCACTGCTTTAACTTCTGGCCTTCTCTTCCACCTCCTAGCAGGTATAAATACTGTAGCTCTATATAGGTAAGCAGCCTAGCTTTTCGGGGATGATGGGAGCACTTCACTTGGGGTGTGGAATTCTAAACAGACACAACACTTCAAAATGAAGCTTACTTGGGACAGCTGAGATTAGCCTGTGCATGTGTAAACAGGTGGGCAGGATAAATATGATACAATAATTATAGACATTGCATTAGCATCCAAAAGAAGCACCTCAAATAATTAGCATCCAAAAGAAGCACCTCAAATAATAGTTATTAAAAATAAAGCAATCCAAAATAATTAAATGTATCTAGAGGAGCACTGTGTGCTTTCCCATCTCATAACTCCTTGTGTTTCTCATTTTCCTCATTCTCCTTATTCTTACTGTTTTATCTCTTTGTTGTTGTTGTAAAGACCTCCAGCTTTAATGTTCACACAATGATGCCTTTGATGTAGGAGCTTTATCTCACTTTTCCACGTGTCCAACAGCAGCATATATCAACTTTATCTTCTCTGCTCATGAGAAAAGCAATACTCTAATGTCTTCTCTTCAAACTGACTTCATATGGAATGAGACATTTATACAATAGGCCTCACAATGGCCATTGCAGTGACTTTGCATCAACACTTGTGTGTATCCTCAGACACAATCACCATTATATAATAGAAGCAATCTGTTCCATGTTCTATTGCTGCTGTTGTTGCAAGCAGCAAAGAGGAAGAAGAAATGCTGATGACATGACAATGATGACATCTCAAGCTTTTGAAGAAGGCAGCAAAAAGAGTGGTGATGTGATAAGCAAGATGAGTGCCACACAGGGCACTGAGCTGAGAATGTGGCTTGGGATCGCAGTTCTAATTTCTCTTGCTGTATGTTTGGCTGTGGAGGAAGCAACCATTGATGAAGGAACCCCTTGCTCAAAGTACCAGCTAGCTTTCAACCATTCATGCTATGAGTTTGTTAGACTCCAGCATACCTTCACAAGTGCACAGAGCTGGTGTGAGAGAGGAGGAGGGCACCTTGTCTTTATTGAAAATGAAGAAACTCAAGAGTTCCTGCAAAAACATATTGATGAGGATCAGGAATGGTGGATAGGACTGATCTCAAACTCCTTGCTGAATGGAACTACTGACGGTAGGTGGTTTTGAAATCATGTCTTCTTTAAAACTGTACCAGCCCATGATGCTTAATTAACATAGTAACAAATGCGATTTGTCCGTCTGTAGACATCTGCTGAAAAGCCACTGTCTTGTTGCTGTAACTTCAGATTTATATTAAGATGTTTTAATTGCCTGCTTCACTTCCCTGTTGCATGTGGTCACCCTTTCCATTGGATCTTGTGGCTGTGTGAACACATGGTGAATTAGATCAACTTGCTGACCCAGTGAAAAAAATGTGCTGGGTTAGGTGTCCAGTGGAAGAGCAAGCTGAGCTAATTCATCACACTAGGAAGTGCTGCAAGATCTGATGCAAGGAAAATCGTGGAATCTTGAGGCTGGGAGCACAGGGGGAAGTGGCAGTGTCTCTTTTAATGATTACATCAGGTTAAATATAAAATGTAATTGAAGATCCCTGAATCACCTCTGCTTCAGTAGGAAGAGGGCTACTGTCTTGCTCTGCAGGCTCTGACTCTGTAATTGTATTACTGAGGAAAATAAACATTCAGGACAACATTACTTTGTTCACAGGGTCAATGATTTGGCTGGACACTTCAAATATAAGCTACAGTAACTGGTACAAGGATCAGCCATCTCCCTTCTCATCCACATGTGGGTACATCCTGAAGAATGCCAAGTATCGGTGGGGTGTGACTGAAAATTGCAGCCAGGAATTTGACTTCATTTGCGAGTTTGGTAAGATACACAACAGCTGGAACTGAGAAGTGAGCATGCTGTGTTCACAACTGTGCATAAATGGCCCTGTTGCTTTCAAAATGGCTGCACAATAACTTAAGCTTACTAAAAATGAACAAGCAAAAAGCCATATAACCCCAGCAGGTGCTCTTTTTGCAGTGTGCTGGTGTAAGATCTGATCCAAAGAAAGGAATACCCTGCAATCACTGGAACATGTAGGTACTTGGCAACTAGCCATTAAGATCCAGGTTTCCAATAGAGGGCTAGTAAAATAGAAATTAATCTGAGAGTGAATCTAAGTGTGTAGCAGTCCATGTCTACGGTGGCACAAGCTAGCTAGTTTAAAGGTAATTTGAATAGTGTATAACAGCATGGCTGCAAGAATAAACCCCCACAACACCATAGCACCTGAGCTAGGTGGGACCTGTACGAATGCCCTGTAAAATACTCTTAATCATAAATAATAAATATGTGCCACAATAATTTCAATTTGTAACTGAAGCAAAAATACAGCCAGGCTTCCAGAGACAACACTCCTAGCAGCCTGGAGTAAGCAAAAGTGAAAGCAAGTTGTTCTTGTTTCTTCTCAGACCCTTCCATAGGTAAAGTTTGAGGGCTTCCCCAGGCAGGAACCTGTACTTCCTGGTGGCATTTGAGTGCTCAGACTGAAAATCTACAGACATTGTGTCCCTTAAATTGTGACTTGGAACAAACAGTCCTGGAAAGGAATGCCAGCAATATCATCCCCATTCGACATACAGATATGAGGGGAACTTGTGTTCCTCGCACTTTGCACATAAGCCAAGCGTTTTAAACTGCAACTAGAACTAAGCTTGTAAGCACTGGAAGGACAGTCTGGCTGTAGGTTCACTAATGTAAGAGGTCTTTGAATCCAGTATGCAAGTACAGGTTTCCACAAGCCGTAGAATTGCTACTGCAATTCTGGTCCAGTATTGTACTACTTCTGACATAATTAACAAGTCGTTCCACAATCAGCAAAACTAATAAAGTTTTGTTTCCAGTCCTGATTTTCTGTTCCACATCCCCTCCCTACTCTCCTCCTCAGCACTCCCAGTTCACTCCCATATCCCCAGCACATCCCACCTCTGCAAATACTTTTGACTCCCTCAGCTCCCTCCCCTGCAGTTCTGCAGCTGCTCCAGAGCTCCAGCTGTATGTGCTGGCCAGTTGAATCCCA
Organism: Haliaeetus leucocephalus; assembly: GCF_000737465.1. Classification (NCBI taxonomy): domain Eukaryota; kingdom Metazoa; phylum Chordata; class Aves; order Accipitriformes; family Accipitridae; genus Haliaeetus; species Haliaeetus leucocephalus. The sequence goes on from NW_010973104.1 coordinate 5,644,144, forward strand.
TAACGTGGAATAGATAAACATTGGGTTATAACCTCTACTTCTAATAGAGGCACTGATGTAGCTCTTTCTCTTCTACCTAGCTATTGATTTTCATGAAATTTTAGGGTGTTTTGAGGTTTATATCTATACATCAGGTTTGGCTGAAGATGACTAACATTAAAAATGATTGGGGGAGAGGAAATTGGCAGACAGCACAATCCCTTAAGCTTATTTTCCTTGCAAAGACAGACTAAAATTATTTTTCCATTACAACCACGGTAGACAACTGTCTGTTTATAAGGAAACTATCATCTGTTACCATAGAATCTGACTTAAAGCCCATTAAATTCAAAGAGTGTTTGCATTATTGAGCAACAATGTCCTACACTACATCCATCATTCCATTACCCACAAACTGAGAACAGATTGAGGCAATTATAACCTTATTTTCAGTATTTACAGCCCATGTCCATTAATACACATACATATTTCAATAACAGATTAGACTCCTCTTTTGCCAGCTTTGCTTGCAAGGAATTAGATCCAATATCCCAAAGAAACAGGGACAATATTTTAATTAGTTTCTCTGGGTGTTCAATGTTTGGAAGTTCCCGCAACAGTGCTTCAGTTTGTCTCTGTGAAACAGGCATAGTGATACTCAACACGTTCGCACACAGCTACTGTGAAGCTTGACTAACATTAATGTTGGGTTTGAAACTTCAAATGAAACATATAGGTAGCTCCAAATGGTACCACTATTTGAATTTAATATCTCTGATTCCTGACAACTTGTCTACTTGATCATCTGAGCTAGGTATATGTGTACAAACAACTAACAGACAGTGTATTGTCTTCATCCTTTCTTTGGCCATCAATCCTAGCGTTATTTGTGTTTCTCAACGTAAGTAGGAAACTTTCCGTATTATTATTTCTTATTATTTCTATTCTAGTATTTGGTGCTCTGTAGGTTAGCAATTTGTTGTAGTAAAAATACTTGAATTGAACCAGGGTTTGTACACAGGAACACAAACCAGGTTCTGTCCATCTTTCCATGTAAAAGCTGCTGAGACAGCAAACACTATGGGAACTCTCTATACAAAGTAAAGAACAAAAAAATGCACGAGATTAGAATTATCAGAATTTAACAGCAAATTATTTTTCAGGCTTATTTAGAGAGCTCTAATCTGTAAACTGATCATGTTGCTATAGTTACAGCCAGGCTTAGATTTAGACTTTAAATAACAATAGCACACAATTACTGCAGTGTGCACACATTGGCACTGTTAATCAAGGTACTTAAGGGGGATGATCAAAACAGCAACTGGAGGACAATGTATTTCAGCTGAGACAGCTGAAACAAAGACATTATTTTACAACACCCCCATATGAAAGCAGTCTTTCGCATCCTCCTCTTGAGGGTATTAAGTATCCTGATTACTACAGGATGCTAAGAATTCTGAAAGATAATTAACTGTCCCAGATTAATCAAAGAATGAGGTGTACGCATTTAGACATATGACCTTACTCATTTGAGCAGTCCTGCCGAATGAAGTCAGTCGAATATCACACAGGAACAAAGGTTTCTCTGTAGCAGAAATGGGATCAGGTCCCATACTTAATATGCAAACTATTCTCCAGAGCAATTACCTGAATATCATGCAAATCATACACTGCCACAAGGCTCTTGTGGAAGTAGGGAGTAACACTAAACCTTCCAGTATTGCAGGTCAAACAAATGCTAAGTGTTTTCCACAAAAATATGAGGTTTTTTTAATTAAAATATTTTAGTTTATTAAATATGTTCTCAAATTTTTGTTTAAGGCAGTAAAACCCATAAATCTATTACTTTGGATTTTAAAAAAGGAAAAATATTTTATTCTTTGTTCTTTTTTAATTATTATTTTCTTAATTGTTTCGCTTAGAAGGGAGAAAAGGGAAGAAAAGAGAAACCAAAAAAAGGGATATGCAGGAGAATTGTAGCAGGATTTTTCAGAAATTCAAGAAGTTAAATCTGATTTTTTTTCTTCTATTAGAATCTGGCCAGAGCATTGCTTGTGATAATTACAATGCCACTGTACAGTGTGGATCAGGAGAAGTTATTCAAATTGGAGAGAGCTTCTATGGACGGAAGACTCCTCACTACTGTGTATCAGAGACTCCTCTCCAGTATGATACAGATGAAGACTGTAGCTGGATCAGTGTCAAAGACGAAGTAGCAGGTAGCATCTTATGACATTGCTTGTCAGAAGCACAGAGTATGTGCCAAAGTTCTTGGTCCCTAAAATACTTTATCTTGTATTTCAGTAGAGTTAGTGAATGGGGAAGTGACTTATTCCTAAAATGAAGGGAATCACAGAGAACTGATGTGGAGGAGGTTCCCACAGGGGGCTGGATGGAAAGGAGGGACTTCGTGAGGAGCAAAGATTCAGAGAAGGAGAGGGGGAGCAAATGGAGAACAAGGGCGTACCTGGTTCCTCTTGCTGTGTGAAGAAAACATGTGAACACACTGATCCCTCATTAACTCAATGGGAGACCCTAGGTTTGACAGAGATGGAAGAGAACACATCCATACAAACCTAACTCCAAACCAGGAGGGGTGAAAAGGCTGGCACCCATGGGGACACGGGGGTAGGAGGGATCTGCTGCTGCCTGCCATGTGTCAAGTACACAGCCTGCTGGAGATACAGGGCTCCACTGCTTGCCAGACTAAACAGTGACTGGGGCCTGTCCCTATAGTAATTCTTTAGGCATCCAGCCCAAATTAAACAAAACACATAACTTCTTTTTTTTTTAGCCCTCTCTAACTCAGCTTTATTCCAATAAAGCCGAATGGTGCTAAGAAATACCAGGCAACAAGCAACACACCAAAGTCAAAGTGATGTGGGAGTTTGTCTAGAAATCAGTGACATGATATTGCTCCCCCTCCCCTTTTTGTTTCTGTAATCATGTCTCATCTGCGCTGTTGCGACAGTCAAAGACAAAACCCACTAGTTCATATGAAACGGTCCTTCTTTCCAGGCCAGTGTCATGGTCTTCAGGCCTGCCAGGTGGCAGCGGATGGCACTTTCTTTGGAGATCCTTGTCCAACTTCTGGAAGCTATTTGTCTATTCAGTACCACTGCAAGGAAGGTAAGTGGGAGGGGGCTGTCAACACCAAAAACCTGTTCTGCTCTTTGCTGTAACACCATGACCATTCGTATTTATCTTAAAAATTACTGCTCCATCCTCAGGGAAGAACCTGGAACAGCAGTGCCCACTGAAAATATTGAAGGCAAAAAAATTTAGCTTCCCTGACCTAACTGAAGGTTTTTGATAGGATATGAAGCCAGGAAATTCAGACACATAAAATACACTTGAATGAAATTATGTTCCAACAAGAATCTTGACCAGTAGGTACGGAGAAGAATCAGCTCTCTGTCATGCCACCAATGTACTCAAATTAGCAGTTGTATCAAATCTGTTTTGGAGAAGGCCTGCTCTCAATACATGGAAATTAACTGAATTATGTAAGAAATGTAGACAAACAATGACATTGAATTCTGTCATTATGTTTCACAGGTCTGCAGCTGGTTGTAACAGATGTATGCTTTGTCTTTGAAAATATCATGGTCACTTTGAACTGGCTGCTCTTTCCATACTCTGGCAACCTTTCCTGTATCATTAGCACTGGAGATGGCCACACTATTGATCCTTACTACCCTCTAACGTAAGATAAATCCTTCATGTATCATCAGACAAACAGTAGATTTCACTGCTTGCATTTTATTGAATGCTTCCAGTCTCTTAAATGAGATGTTAAAAATTAAGTAGATTAATAATAGACCATACATACAAGACACTTGGGTTCTGCAGAAACTTGTTTTTATATTAATACAAAATTTTAAGTCAAGCTGCCAACCATAATCATTCTTCTGCTTATTATGACAAGTTATTCCTATTTCTTACTAAGAGAATTTATTCCAGATCCTAAGACACAAAATTACTAAAAACATGTCAGTAATTGCCAAAGAAACAGGCAAGCATTATTTTCTTAAGTTTAAAGAGTATTTTTTGATAAAATTTAAAATAATACAATGGCATTCTGAAGTTTTTCTTTTGTTTAATTGCATAAAAATTTTGTCTTTAAAAGATCAAACTTTTTCTGCTGGATTTAAAAATCAGATTTTGTTGTAATGCTAGGAATGACAGAGAATGACTCTAGAAATTTATTTGTCTACTAATGGAATCCTACTTGAGTCAGCTAGAAAAATAAGTAGAAGAATGAAAACAAAAAAGTAGTAATGTACTAGAAACAGTAAACATTCTTTCAGAGCTACAGATACAGGCCTATAGCTGTAAAGGACTTGAAGAAAAATCTTTGATAGTGAACCTTTAAGTAAAATGTATTTGCCAGCTGTAAGCAGAGGCTTGCTGTTTTTATGGGAAGCCCTTTTACTTCAGATACTAAATGGCTTGCAGTCATGCTTATCTGTTTTCTGTGTCTAGTTTGATATCCACTCTTACAGGAATTGCCTTTTCTGTTTCTTGTCATTTGCATGTTTTTGAAGTCCAGTTAGAATGAAACCTTTTTCTTCATTAAAACAACTAATGAAAAATATGCATTATCAAGGATGATATGTCCTGGTCTTTGCATTTGCTAGGTGGTACCATGATAAGAATATAAAGAGTTCAGGAAGAATAGTGTTAGGAATATTACTTATTTGCCTTCCATGGTGTATATCATTCAGGAAGGATATCCTTAGGTTCTTTTCACCATCTCCTTATGCTTGTTAGTAATAACAGCAACTACCACAGACTTCTTCATATCCGTTAATTTCCTATCACTATCATGACCAGAGCTGCACCAAACCCATGAGTGAAGAGACATTTTTGCTAGCATGAGCAAGTATAGAAGCAGCTGACTTTAAAAAAAAAAAAAAAGAGCAAGGGAGTGCTCTGACAAAATGCTGAGCAGCCTCAGATTCCACTGATATATCTAAGAGACAGTAAATCGGGAATAAAATAAAGAATAGAGAATTAAGAGCACTGTTAAATTGTTCTAATGTGCATAGTCACATGTCTGTGCTCAGAGCCAACAAGTCACAAACCAGATCTAATGCTGCATGTTATTGAAATGTGATCTACCTACTTTACAGCAAAATGTTTCCACCCTTTTAGATAGGCTTTGAGAATGACCACTGCTGATATACATCCTTAATGACACTGTAGCTGGAACAAAGGAACTTCAACCCTAAAAATTCTATGTAAATAAACGAGGGATTACAGTGATTGCAGGAGAGCTGAGTCAGGTCAGAAATTTGGGAACTATGGCCACTGTTATCACGTAAGGCTAAGGACTTCCCAGGACACTCTTCCACAACAAGCAGCTTGTTCTCTTTCTGTTCTAGACTGGTCAGCAACATCACATATAGATATTCATCTCCTGGAGAGTTTACTGTTTTTGTGGAATGCACCACCAGTGAATGGCATGTGACGGCACAGAAGCGGGTGACTGTTCAAGATAAGATGGATCAATTAAGCATTACTGGGTGCTACAGCCAGTACGAATCTGGGAACAGCTCTCACTGCCGTACACTGTATGGGGAGTTGTTGTGGATTCAAGTTGAACTCAATGGAGGTGAGGGTAATTACTCTACATGATTTAACTGGCAGGCTAAATATTATGCCACCCATGGGATAGAAGCAGGATTTTCATTGTGCAAAACAATACTTCTTTTTAGTGAATGCTTTCCCTCGAATTGTTGCATTCCTGCAACTGAATGCTCTCAGCTCCATTGGAGGGGTTCTTTCTCAGACCTATTACACCACCTCAAACATAAGTATAAACCGTTTTTCCCTCTACGCAATGTTGACAAAGCATGAGCATAACTTCAGTCACATGAATCCACATGAAGACAATAAGAATATTTTCATATTTGAAGTTAGGAATCCACAGAAATGCTTCTCTGAGCATAAGAGGATTCCACACTGAGCAGGTCACATTTGCTGGTGTACATTTCGTTCTCACTTCAAGTTCCTGGAATCCACATATATGCTTAAAAAATAAAATTCAGTAGTGTATATTTGAATTCTTTTGACTGCCCTAACACTCCCAGCAGAAAACACATGATAAGACTTCCACAGGGAGTCTAGAGGGGCACAAAAGCACCTGAAGTGACTTTATTAAAAATGATTGCATTTCTGCAGTGTTCTTATGAGTCCTTTATAAATAACTGAATGCTGCACAAAGCAGGCAGAATCGGATGGCCTATTACACAAGCTGTGAGAAATTTTGAACTGTTTTTTTGCAGGCAATGGAGTGACCTACACTATATTAGCAGATAACATGACACTCACTGCATCCAGAGCAAAGGAAGGAATTATCCCTCACAATCTGACACTCGACAGTGCCTCTCAAGAACTGCTAGGCCCAGGGATACATCAGCTGGAAATCCGAGCATCCAGCAACACAACTGCATCGGATATCTCTGAGAGTATTGCTGTTCAGTTAATTGAGCCAGTATCTGGTCTTCAGGCTGCATTAGCTTCTCACACTTTGCAGCTAGGGGAGAATTTGGAGATTAATGTCTCTGTGTCTCATGGTGCCCCAGATAAGCTGAAGTTTGAGGTGATTGGACCTAATGAAACTCATGCTCACAAAGAAGATGGCCCTCATGGGGAACCTCGAACGTACATCATTCCCATGCACTCTGAAGGTACAGCATGCTGACGTCTTCTGTATTTCTGAGACACTCACAGCTGAGTAGAGGAGTTCACATAAGCAGTCACAGCACCCTGGGGTAGGGGACAATATCGTAAAGCTGAATTTGGTAGCTTTTCTAACTGCTCAAACTTGGTCTGCAGTACAGTCTTGTTGACTTGTAAGTGAGCTAAAAAAATTGAACTGCCAAATGGGTCTCAATATGGAGACTGAAATGAAGGCTTCACCTGATTTTTGCATACAAAAGACATAGTGAAACAGGGTTTATTTTTTCATGACACAATCTGATTCAAGTACAAATGATGACATTTTCCTGAATCACTAAGTGTTTTCCTCCTATTTGTTCATATGTATAACTTCTCAAGTTTACACTCCTCTGCATTTTACACTGCAGTAATTAATAATCTGAGGAGTTCTCAGTAGACATGACAAAGGAAAGGGGAGCTTTTCTGTGCATTGGTCTCCAACACGTAGTTTTTGTTGGACTTACTTATGAATGAGCTTTTTAGTAATTTTTTCTTTCCATTATTAAGAAATCAAAGCCTTTTAAAATGTGGGATTAGGGAGATTGTCCTTAAGAGTTAATTCAGTGGCAGAAGACAAAAAAGTTTCCTCCTCTGATGAACTAGTCAAATCCCATGCCAAAGCTGGAGCACTAGAAGCTAATTATGATTTCATTTTATGTATTAAAATTATTCAAAATTAAAAGTTTTATTGGGTCTCCCTATACCCATTTGAACATCCCTTCCCTTCAGGCAGAAATTTTCAAACAAGACAGCTGCTCTCTCAAGATGCCTAAACTCATTTGGACTCCAGTACTTGCATACCTCTAGTTTCCTCTGTGGTAATATCATAGCCAGCTGACAAAGAATAGCATTGAAAGTGCTAGGACAAAGGCAGCTGAGTTATTAAAAAGCTGAGATAAAGGGGAAGAACATTCCTTGAAAAGCCTTTGAACAGTGGAAACTCATCAGAGAACCCCCAAAGCTCTTAAGAGAAAAGGAGGATTTTCTTCACAAATTGGATTTTATATTCCAAACAAGCTGGACTGGTCCCACTGCTATTCTTAACTGGCCATTTGCCTTCTCTAGGTACTTTCCTAGTGAAAGTGGTGGCCATGAATACTTTCTCAAACATGAGTCTGGATCTTGGGTTCATCATGGTGCTGGCAAACAGTTCTCATAAAAAAGGTAATTGCATTAATCTGGCAGTGCTGGTTTTGACCACATAAGTGTCTTTTTGCAATCAGAGCATTTCATGGAGTGTTTATGGTTTGCATCTAGTAATTGCTTTCCTTCCAGCAACAGTGCTGAAAACTTTTGTGGAGGCTTCTGCCTGATGAAGGCAGATTCCCTGGCTTTCAAGTAGTCATAAATTAGCATCACTCTGTATATGTTACACATCGCACATTAGCTATTTGTCTTAGAAATAATTAGTGAAGTTTATGGCTTGGGACATAGCTCTGAAACCAGGAAACATTTGCATCACAGCAGTCTCATAAATTGCTGTCAGTAAATGCTTCTAGATGGCTCGTCCTTACATTTACAAGTGCAGATTATACCAGGAATAAAGTGACTTAGTACTAATCCTATTCAGACTTTTCCAGTGCTTTCCCTCAATTTTTCTTTGTACATCAATGAAACTCCATCACTTTCTGTGAATTTATTTTGATTTACACCATTATGTTTGAAGAATCAGGATCTTCTTTATAGTATGTGATTAGCTTGTTGTTACAATGTTACCTATTATAACTAGACCGTTTATCACAGTTCTAGCGTCTGATTCTTATAGCTCTATCTTTCAGACTGTCGGTAGTCAAATCCTGTGTATTTAAGTCATATTCACTAAGGATGTCTGAAAGCTTCACAGATAGCACTAAAATATTCTGCTCTTTTTTCTATTAAACAGATTCTTCTAAGGAACAAGGCAGCTCCAAAACAAATACCCAAAAGACAAATGTAAGTATTATTTAAGGATCTTTAAAATTGAAATGCTTAGAAATTTTTCTTACCAGTAGAATTGCTGCATAAGATATTGAGAAGACATATTTATAGCATAGTAGATGATGGACTAGATTTTCTGTATCCCATATGGTTTCACATAAAATCTACACCAAAACTCTCTGAGACAAATGTGTTTACAGGCATTTGATCTACAATTCATAAAAGCCTGCAAGTAACAATTACAAGGTTAGAGAAAATGAACTCTTCACAATGATTCAGTTTTGGAAGTTGAAATGTGCTTAGATGAATATTTAATTTATCTACTTGACTAATGCAAACCTCTCTTTGAGGAGTTATCCTTCAAGCAGAGTTTAATATATTTTTATATTATTTCTAAGTGTTTTCTGCTTCTGTATTGGAATGTTTACATTACTTTGCAAAGAAGAAATTGCCAGTTTATCGCAAATGAATTGCTAGCAGCTGCACAAATTTAAATAGTAAAATTGCCAGATAGAATATTCTATTATCATCTTAAAGGTCTAGTTTTTAACTATAACAGTAGCAGACAGATGTCTGCTATAGGACATATGCTGCTTCACAAGAAGGCATCATGCTTTACAGATTGCCTGTAAGAATATATTGCATCAGAGGAATATAAATCTAATTCAAAACTAAGTTTATCACAGTTTGTTGCACAGAAAGACAAATTCAGCTACCTCCTCCTTCTCTTTATCTATAGCTGTAATATATCCAATTCAGATAAAAAAGGAATGTACTAGAAGATGTACTAGAAGACAAATGATTGTCCAAGGGTTAAAAGTCTTGGTCCAGAAGTGGAAAATTAATAGGAATTAGTTTCCTAAGTACCTGCATTACTTTTGAAAATGGGAGCTGGGCTCCTAAGCTACTTACGTGTTTGGGAGTATTTTGCCACACAATTTCTCTGTGCCATCTGCTTCTACTTCCATACTACCACTCATCAGGGAAAGATCATTTAAACTACAGATCTGCATACAGTGATTTGGGGTCTAAACTTTCAGACCTTTTTCATTATCAAGAAGCAAGATATGTATGTGTTTATACATGCTCCTGTCCTAACTGATACGTCTACTTATTATTTAGGATCACAAAAGAAAAAACAAAATATATATTAAACCGAGTCGCCATGTGGATCCCTTCACAACTGTTACTCTTGGCTGGCCAGACAACAACAATAATAATTCCAGTTTTATCTGGTCCTGTGGTATGTGCATTTCCTGAACTTTTTCTACCAACTTCTATTTGATCAGTAACAAACGCACTGCAATGTCAGATCAAGTGGTGAAATCTGACTAAAGGATGGTATACTCTCTGGCTTTAAAGTTTGCCACTCACTGTACGTGAAGAATGTCCTTCCACCTTACCCTGGTTTTAACACCAAACTAATTATGATATATAATATGGCATAATACTCAGATTTGTCTTTTCCCAAAGGTTTCAATTTTTCAGGATGTGCCTGTTCTAAGCCCTCACTCTCATAGCCAAGAACTAGTCCCAAACTAGTTCTTGAAAACTGGATTGAGATTCAGGACATCTGTGTTTGTCCCCATATTTATCCCTGACCTCATACATTACTTTGAAGAAGTCAGGCTGTACTCTGATTACCCACTCTTTAAATTGGGTTCAGGAAACTTGTTTGCTCTATGGCAGGAAAGTCCTTTACAAGAGACACGGGATGTTATGACTATTCTAATTATAGAGGAAATGTTTGTGCAGGAGCTTGCTGGCCTGCGTGGAATGAATGTGTGCAGCAACAGATAATCCTAACCAACCAAACTGAGGTGCAAATCCCACCTTCCTGCCTTCCTCCTCCAAAGTCAGCAGTGACTGTCAGGGTTACAGTCCGAAACCATGGCAATGAAGAGAGGCGGGACGAGCAATGTCTCTATGTGACGGCAAAACAAGAACTGCAACTGAAAATCAGGTCTGTTTTTAAACCCTAGTATTCACTGGTTAATATTATTACTGCACAAACATAGTGTAAGGCCACAGTTACCAAAAATAATGAAAATAAAGTAATAATGTACTTATTGTTGTAAATCTATTTATAACTTACCATCATAGGAATTACAGACAAGATGGGTCTTGCTGCATTTTCCAATCCACATTTCTGAACATAATCTTTTTATAAACTGAATAATATTCTTCCCAAAACCATTTAGGGATTTTGAACCCCCTACATCCTTTCAGTGTTGGAGATCTCCATATGCACATCTCATTGAAACAATGGGAATAAAATGCTGTAAGATATGTCTGAAATTTCTACTAGACACCCAGATACACATTACTGCCTTAAAAAAAATCTGTTCTTCAAGAGTCTAGTGCCTCATTAAAGAGCAGTGGCATTTCGATGATCTATTAATGTAATCATATCAGGAGCTTAAATAGAGGCAGGCTTCATTTGAGAGCCTGAATCAGTTTTGCAATATAAATAGTTTGCAGGTTCTGGTCCTCAGTCGTGTTGAAAATGGAGATGAAGGTTCCTAAATCTCTTGCTTTAAAATTAAGTATTTCACTATTTGTGAGTCATGTGTCACCTGTTTCACGTTGCAGGGCTTTTGCAGATTTTCATCAAATGAGACTAAACCAATCAACATCAAGGACTGTGACATCTCATACAGTTACTACCTGTAACTACCATCTTAATTCCTTACAGATGTGAGGCAAACTGCAAGCCAGTGAATGCGAGTGATGAAGTTGTTTTGAGTGTCTCTGAACAGAAGGATTCCCAGGCCATATATTATAACTGGTATTTAGATAACACGTTCCAAAGCAAGGTGAGAGCATCAGATTCGTCAGAAATACTGCACACAAAAAAATAAACATCCATCCTGAGGGAAAGCCACGTGGCCTCGGAGTGATACTTTGTCAAACGGACGCTTTAGAAATAATGGTGAAGGCTGAGACAACGGGGTGCCTGGTTTGGGAGGGGTTATAATGAAGGGCACTAAACTGCCACCCTGCTCCTGATAAATCACAACAGAAATCACAGCAAAGAGCCTCTACTGTCATGTTTTCTTTTCTGTCTGATTTTCCAGTCTATGACCCTCCCTCTAGCCTGTGGCCTGACTGGTTTCCGGCAGAACTCTTTGAATTTGCTTCAAAGCAACACATCCATGTTAAAAATTAACAGCTCCTTCTTGCAGACACAGGGAGAAGCTTTTCAGATTAAAGTAACAGGTAGGGGCAAGCAGGGTTTTTCAGACTCCTTTGAGATAGTCTGCCGTCATGACATCACACTGACGTTACACACACATAGCCTCGCTGACAAATATGAAGTTAAATTAGTCCACAAGTTGAGAGCTGTTATTTTATATGTGTGTTCTTTGAAATAATTATGAGCTAACTTTGCTCTCAGCTGTTGCATGGCGGGACAAATTCAGTTCTCTTACTCGAAGCTGTTCATAACTTTGTTAAGGCTCATCTGGAAATGAAGTTATGCTAAATACTTGATCAAATAATACAGCTTTGCTTTATAATGCAAACACTACCATGTTTTTAATAGTTCTTTTCCTCTTATGGCTTGTTCAGTAGGGGGATTTAATTTCTGATTAGGCCTACCCTGATGTTTCTGGTGCCTGAACAAACAGCTTCATTGCTCAATAGGCAAGATTTACGTCTGAAGATCAGTGCTGTCAGGGCATGATTATTGCTGACGTTCTGCTCCCTCCACTCCCAGCAATGACTCAGCGTGGCTACGGGGAGGAAACATACCTCGTCAGCACCGTGCCTCCGCCCGAGATCCCCAGTTGTGCCGTGTCTCCCAAGCAGGGATCAGTGCTCACCACATTCACGGTCTCCTGCAGCGCTCCTTGCTTGGCAGATTCATGCCAATCTGGACATAACAGCCAGCTCACATACTGCTTCTATCTGAAATCAAGTAAGTCCTGAGGTGAACTGTTTGGCTAACTGCTTCTCCGTTTTTCTAGCAAACACTTTTACTGTTGCTAACAAGAGCAAAGGCACAACCTGCTTCTGCTCCCCAGGGAGACTGAGTTAATCAGGCCTGCACAGAGCAAGCCCAGCGTCCCCACTTCTTAGAGAATAGGAGGTGTCTGTGTGGTGTCTGGTAGGTGACCCCCTCTTTCCTGTTTCAGATTCTCTCCTGCACTGTGGCCCGGATCCTGAACTCTTCCCAGTTTATCTTCCACTTGGAGAAGAGGAAAATAATTTCATTTTACATATGACAATTACTGTTAGCAACAGCTATGGTGATACAGTTCAAACTAATGCTTCGGTGAAGGTACACAGAAGAATTATTTTATTTCAAGATCTCTCAAGTTGATACGTAACCTGCGATTCACTTTTGGAGCTTCTTCCCATTTCATACTTATTAGTTCCCTTTGAATGTGCCATAATCACCATTTTCCTATCTAACAGAGACTATTCTCTGTGGACTCAAGGTCGTCAAAACAATCTTCCACTGTCCTTTCTCTAGGAAAGAAATTTAAAAGATGATCTGTTTGGACATTGAGCAGCATAAGCTGTATTTAGTGAGTCTGGAGTTACTCTATGTAGGCCCCAGAAAACTTCTGCTTCTTCCACAGTACGGCGATCCTTATCAGGCCACTAAAAATAAAACATTAAAAATTGGGAACACAAAGTTTTCTGTCTCATTCTAGCTAGGCTGTCAATAAGATCGTCGTGGAAGTGGTTCAAAGATAACTATAATAGCGTTAGCAACGTTAAGAGCATATCTGATTTCTTCATCAGGTTGGACATGCAGATATGATCGATGGGAACCTGATCCTGCAGGCTATTGTATCTGAGAAGGCAAACACCATCCTAAAAGATGGGAACAACAGCATGAGTCTTTTCCAGCTGTATAAGTCAGTGACATCAGTCCTCAATCAGGACATGCAAGAGGAAAGCTTTAACATATCTTTACAGACAGACACACGAAAAGAGGTCAGCCAGACACTTGTTTTCTTGCAGTACAATGCAATATAATGGACTCTTCATATTCTTTGTCAGCTCTTAAGTAATAAAAAGCTTATATATCACCCCCTGAAATCAATGGAGGTTTCAAGTTTCTAGTATCTGTCTCAGTGTTTGGCACAGGTTTCAGCTATTTTTCACTATTTGCCCACCTAAATAATTTGTTTTATCGTCCATCAGTAAAAGAATTCATTCTCAATTGTTATTGCATTAACTTAAACTAATTTGGATGGTCTTTTTAAACTTAAAATCAATCTGATTTTCCACAAACAATTTAAATATTAACAAAATGGCCTCTCCTGTGGGAGAAATATCCTATCTAATTTTCCCCAAAAGTACTAGATGGCAGGTAATTTTAGTTTGTTCCTTTCAGCTACCAGCTTATGTTTCAGTTATAAGCTTATATTTGTACAGTGCTTTGAGTGCCTCAGATTAAAATATCTAGAAAAATGCAATGTATCCTTCAATTACGATTCATTGTTTAAGTAACATCAATCATACATGACTCTGCTTTCTCTGGAAGCAGCATTTATACAGCAATTCACATACATTAGTACAAATTCTCACAAGTAACTCTCCTTGCTATTAATGGATGTTGAGTGCATAAATTCTCTGTGCTGGGAGGTAACATAAAACTTGTGATTATACATTTACAAAGGCAAGTGGCATCTTGTCAGTAGACCTAATATCAGTTCAAATGATCCTTGTTGTGGAGTCTTACTCTACCACATGATTTACAGCAAGCCTAGCTGTCAATATACAGCACTACTTGCACAGTCCTAATTAGCATCTTATTCCTTTGCCTAATTATCCCTTTTCATCCCAAGCTCCGAGGGCTGATGCTGACAACTCTCTCTGCTGTTAACGTAACATCAGTGCAGACTGCTCTTAAGATGTCAGAAGTACTGAAAGAAATCACTTACAGGAGTGAAGAGCTGTCTGTCTCAGCTCAGGTAAGAAACAATGCATCTTATATCATCTCCTCACGCTAATAGTACAGACTCGATTGCACCCCACTGACCTTGGAAGAGTTTTGCTGCCTTACAGTTATGTGTTCTTTACCCATTTTTTCAACTGTACCAGCATGTGTATTTTGACCAGAAGGGAATACATTTTGCTGTTTAGAGTAAGCGAATTAGGACTCTCAGACATTGTCTCAGCAACCACGACAATCCAGGCTATGACTGTCTGGCCAGTTACATTTTATGATACATCTTCTAGATGCAAACCTTAACTTTTAGTCAGAGGCATATTAGGATCTATATTTTATCTTGTAAAGCACTCTCAGAATCCTGAAGAAAAAGAGCCCAAGAGGGTTTTTCTAGAATTGCCCAGATCCATTAGTCCCTGATCCATGCACTGTCACAAAATGCACGTAGGCAAGCAGTCAGTGAGGCAGGAACATGACAGCACCCAGAGGAACTGGGCACAAATATTCAGATTGGCCTCACAAAAGTATTTATTGAATCTTATCTGGCAACATGACATTATTAGTAGATGATGCTATTTATGCATAAGGAGTGAGCACATGGGAGGACAGAACAAACTGTCACTGGGGAAGTTTCCCAAATATGCTGGCAATAAATAGAGCTGTCCTGATTTCTGATGTATTATACAGTTGCAGCCAGACAATGTCTTGGGAGCATTTCAGCAGTATGTGGTTAACTTTGGCAAGACAAGAACATAGCTCAGCTTCAGCACTCACCCTACAGTAAGGCTGCTAAGCGTATGCACACTGTGGGAATAGATATGTCCAAGCTTGCAGTGAACTTGCTTGGCTCCCTCACCACCCTGGGCTGAAAGCTGGCCAGTGCTTCTACAATCACAAAGCAATCACTGGCTGCATTTGGGCACAAAATAAAAATTGTAGAAGTCATTCTCCTTTGGCACTTAGCACAGCACAAGGCCAAAGCTATTACTTGCTGTTAATCCGATAGGGTTTGTGGAAATTACGATTGAAATGCTCATGCACTTGACAATATGGTGGTATTTTTTGGACACACCACCCAAAATTATAACCTAATTTACTACATTACTGTACATCTAAACTGTATGCTTGCCCAGTGTTTGACAGACAAGCTTCCTTCAGATGTTATTCATCTTTTTTATGGATTAAATCTGTAGAAGCAGGCTACATTTTTCAGGTCTGTATTACATGTTAGTATACCATCTAGTATATCATCTTTATTGGCGTTTGAGGTATTACCCCAGCACAAATAATTATAGTAAAAATAGAGTTAGGCACAAATAGTCCCATGAGATTACTTATGTTGCAATATTCAGTAAATGACACAAGTGTCACTTCTGTCATTTGTAGTACCAACACATATAAACTTATCCCCTTGTTTCCCATGCAGGTGGAAGCTAGCAACACTCTAAAAGATGTCAGTGCTTCCTTGCTCACTGTAAACACAGAGGACAGCAGAGATGATCAGAAGCTAAAGGATGCAGCCAACTATCTATTTAATGCAGTGAGCAATGTTCTTAAAGCTTCTGTAGAAATCAGAGCTGCAAACACTTCAGTGCCAGAGGCAGAACAGGTAATTTTGATTTTGTCCAGTTTGTAGTGGACTGTGTGTGAACATTTGCTTGCTTTGGAAGGTTTTTAAGAGTTCTGCTGCCTCTCATATATTTAAATGGGCATTGGGTAGGGTTCATTGTGACACTATGATGGACTTGAATATCAAAGGAAACTTCTCCCCAGTTAGACCCGTTAGACTGAACAGTCTGCTAATGAAGATGATAGAAGTCTCTTAAGATTTGTTACGTTTAAAGCTGAACAGGGCAGAGCACTGGAGAACACAGCATCCGTGCACGACCTTGTTGTGGTTTAACCCCAGCCAGCAGCTAAGCACCATGCAGCCACTCACTCACTTCCTCCCCACCCAGTGGGTTGGGGGAGAAAATTGGGAAAAAAAAGGTAGAACTCATGGGTTGAGATAAGAACAGTTTAGTAGAACAGAAAGGAAGAAAATAATAATGATAATAGTAACAATAATAAAATTACAATAATAATAAAAGGATTGCAATATACAAAACAAGTGACGCACAATGCAATTGCTCACCACTTGCCAATCGATGCCCAGTTAGCTCCTGAGCATTGATCCCCCCCCCAGGCCAACTCCCCCCAATTTATATACTGGGCATGATGTCACATGGTCTGGAATACCCCTTTGGCCAGTTTGGGTCAGCTGTCCTGGCTGTGTCCCCTCCCAGCTTCTTGTGCCCCTCCAGCCTTCTTGCTGGCTGGGCATGAGAAGCTGAAAAATCCTTGACTTAGTATAAACACTACTTAGCAACAGCTGAAAACATCAGTGTGTTATCAACATTCTTCTCATACTGAATCCAAAACATAACACTATACCAGCTACTAGAAAGAAAATTAACTCTATCCCAGCTGAAACCAGGAGAGACCTCTAATGGATGACAAGCACACAGAGATTTTTATCAGATTTGATTCTATCCCCTCCTTTTGCCCCATAATTCAAGGAAGCCACAGGTATTCAATATTCATGATGCAAATCAGCTCTGGTTGCTGCCTACACTTTTTCAGAAAGCCCACTCTGATTTTCTATTCAGAATTACGCAATGTGTTCATTTTGTCCTATCCTTTCCTATCTATATGCGAATTGTCACAGTTGCCTTTGTGTGCTTCCTGGGCTGAACGTACTTTAACTTTCATCACTGCAAGGGAGTAGGGCATGAAATAAATCTAACCTGAGAGAAAAGGTTATGAACTGTTTGAACTCCCCCAGGATAACACACTAATAACACCCAATTAATACAAAACTACATCTTGCTTTTGCAAGTAACTAAACACTAAAGTGTGCAGCAAAAGGGCATTAATGTACAGAAGTGCATGAATATATTGCATTAAATTGATGTCATGTTTGTAGTGCTTCAAATTTCAATTTGTAGATGTTATAAATAATAGAACATAAAAGTAAAAGCTGTAAGATATTTATTTGCTGTCTGCAATGTTTTAATGAGAATTACAGAAATTGAATTGCTGATTACAATAACTTTCTCTGAGATTAGGAAGCACATCACCAAGTTTGCCAGCTTTGTAAGACACTGAAAATCAGTATTTGTTCCTAAAAGGACGTAAAGGCAAATAATGTGCACCTTGATGATTCTGAGGAGCTTTGTTGCAAGTTTCCTCCTCTAATCCTTTTCCAGAGTTCAATGTCGCACCAGCTCCTGAATACAGTTGAAAATCTACAGAGTGCCCTTCTGTTTGGGAAAGAACCCGATGATGAACCAACAGTCCTTACCACTCCTTCTGCCACAATGTATATACACAGGTAACAGTAACAGTGTGTCCCATCTAGGCTCCTGATAGTTAATCAAATTTGCCCCAAATATTCATTACATTGTCCTTAAATGGAACAACCCAACTACATATTGTAGCATAATGACAACTTCAACAGTGCAATGAGGCTGTCATTACTAACTGATAGTAAGAACAGCTTGGACTCCAATTCGCTTCAATAATGCTGCCTTAGAAATTCTCATGCTGTGTCTTCTTTGACCAGCGGAGAATTTACTACTATTTCCTGGATGAGGCAGTAGCCGCTTACCTTTGAAATTATGTGGAGAGCTCATGTCATGCCAGTTAAGGGTTTTTTTTCTTTTCCAAGTTGCCAGTAATGACATGTTATATAGCATTGTAGCCAGCTTGGCAGAAGCAAATGTAATCATGAAGAGCCTGACGAGGATTCTCCATTCCCTATAATCATCCCTAAATTGTTCCCCGAGAGCCTGGTTTTCATCCACACTTAACTGTGCATTCAAATCAAGAGCATGCTCACACAGAAACCAGGTATATCTTTCACATGAGTACACCTAGCTGGGTACCACTTCCTATCCAGATACGCCAATTCCACCCCTTTTTTGATGATTCTAAGGTAGCATTGTATGGAGTACTACTGTAGAAAGTATTTACAGGCAGAGTTAGAAATAGTTTTGCAACAGAGTTATACTCGTGAAGTGAGAAAGCTTTTTCTCTAGATATGAAGTCCATGCTATTGATGTTTTTTTTTCTGGTTTGTTTTTTGTTTGTTTGTTTTCCTATTTCTCTTTTATTCTGTTTTGCTTGTGTCCAACCCTAACTGGACAGATTACAAACAGAAAACATGGATGGCACATCCATTAACATCTCCAGTTCCAGCTCTGCCAGCTTTACTCTCCCGCCTGCTTCCTCTCTCAGTGTTTCAGGAGTTGATGATGAAACAGTGGATATAAGGGCAAGTAAACAGCTTTTATCTGACTAAATCTGATATACAACTTACATTCTTGATCTAGCACTTTTAGAATCTTCTCTCCTTTTACAATGAATACACAAGCACACAAGTCATCCCTCCTGTCATGCCAAGAAAATAATTTGAAATATTTTTGGTCAAAGAAGCCTTTGTTTATCTTAATTGCATGAGATTGTCTCAGCAAGCTGAGGGGGACTGAAACCTTAAATTGCCCATCCCATCAGCCCCTCACATTCACTTCTGATTCATACTGGCATGGCTAGAGAAGGCAATGGAATTAATCAATACCTATAAATCTATTTGCTGTTTGTTTACATCTTATGCTCTGAGGAAGACGCAACAGTTCAGAGTCCATATCACCATTAAAGCTAACCTGCAGCAGTCCTGCTTCATAGCAGCTAGAAATACATGAGTTTGAGGCTCTCAGGTCCTGCAGGACACAAAAGTCCTGCAAATGTCCTGATGATAACACATCCCTCACCTGAATTAGGATATGGTGTTTTCTCCCTCAAACCCATAGATTGCATATTATTGTCATATTTTTACAATAAATTTTCTAAAGGTCTCTCTGGTTGATTTGACACTCTCAGGAAACCCCTACAATACCTGCAAAACATTTTTTTTTCACTGTGTCTTTTCCAGCTCTGCTGAAAATGTCCAGAGCCCACTGAAACCAGTGGAAACACATCTGTTGTCTTACCTGAGCGTTAGGAGAGGCTCCTGAATCCTCTCATTGGACTGACGACTCTAACACACTCTTCTGCGCATTGCTATCATAGTAGAAATAGACTTCTGCTCCTAATTCCAAGAGGGGTGCCACAGCCTAGCTTTGGTGGAGTTACTCTGAAAGCGGCTTATGCAATTGCAATTTGATATCTGGTGTCTAAAAGGCAAAAGGGTTACAATGAATGGAAACTAAATAAACACTGTTGTACACATATCACATTTCAGAATCAAAATCACTTTCAAGGTTTGTGCTTGACCTACCGTAGGCATAAGGCAGCTTCTTATTTAAATCTGGATGCAGGCTTCTTTTAAGTCCAGTAGTTTGGGTCTGAGCTCAAGCTTTCACTATTCAGCAATTTAGAGTGTGAATATAATGAAACGTGGACAATAGCTCAATTATCTGATTGTTAATGTCTTGCTAATAGATGGTGAGCTTTGCCGTGAATCCCTTTTTCTCCAGTGACACCAGTTTTGACATCAGTGGAACAGTGGGAGGTCTAAGTCTTACTGGTCTGGATGGCTTGATCATACCAGTCAGCAATCTCAAAGAGAACATTGAGGTAAACCCACTATTTTCTATCCCTCTCCCTCTTTTCCCATTTTTTCCTTTCTCTGTTAACGAACTGTCATTTGTGTAAACCATCTTCTGTGAGGTGACTGCAAATGGTGGTAGTATTCTTTACATTATATAATGGGATCGTGGTGTCTGCATTTGTGATGGAGGGATTTCTGTGATGTGACGAATGAAATAACAAATATTTCTGTCTTTTCTTAAAAAGGAGGTATCTTGTTCTTCATTTAAATGTATGTGAGAATGCTGATGGTTGTGGAAACAGACTATAGATTAGAGTCATCCCAAAACACAATGTAGGGTCTGATCTCATCATCCAGCAACTCTATGTTCATATTACCACTGTTTGGGCTTCCCAGCCGATGTATAAACTGGCATCTAAATCATTCATATGTGCACTTCATGTAGCCAGTGTTTCAGTCATAATCTCAGCTTTTAGTTCAGAAATGCACCAAGGGTCATAGACTTTGTGATGCATCTACACAGGTTTCAAATGAACTTTTCAGAAGTTAGCTGACAGTGTCAAGAAAATTACTTTGAAGCCAGTATTTTTGCTGGCCATGCTTTCCCTATGTTATGAAAAAAGATTATCTAGCATGTGGCTATGTTGTGCTTATAGATAACAGAAGAAAGATACTTTGCTGTATTTAAAGCTATGTCTTTCTGTTTAAAACCAGATAATGTTACCAAGGCTTTCAGCAACTCAGGAAGATAAGATTATGTTGAATCTGGGCAATTTTAGCACTTTCCATGTCAACGTTACCTCAGAAAACACATCTATAGTGATCTACCTGGAATCTGAACATGACATTCCACTAATACTCTACTTAGGGTACGGTTATCACCCAAATGAAACTAACTATGATATGAAAAATCATCTGTTCTATAAGAAAACTACTGGAGGTAAGCTACCTTGTTAGTGACCCATGAACTTGTGCATTCTGGGCTGATGTAACCAAAAGACTTTCACCACCCACGGCAAGTTAAGTGCAGTCAGTATAGGGAATGCTCATCCACAACTTAACAACACATGCATATATTTGCAGAATGAGCCTTGACCATGAGTTCAGATGTCTGACTGGAAAGAAACCTCTCAAAGGAGTTTCAATCTGTCATGCTTCAGGGTTTCAATCTCTAATATACAGAATTTACTAACAGTAGCAAAGAGTGGGATGCTTTGAACAATGAGTTGCTAAGAATTATTTCATAACTGTTTCTTCAGTTTGTTTATTTGATTATATGCAATACAGCTGCATAATTCTGGATTAGCATTTCTATATATACATTGAAACTTAAATATTTATGTTCAAGGTGAGACAAACACCTGGGTTCTTAGCCCAGAAGAACTCATTTTTGGAGAGGGAACCTACTATTTCATGGTTTTACAAGATATGGGAATGGATTCCACAGTCTATGACAGGCTAACTATAGCAGTCACTTGCTTTGCATCCCGCTGTGTATTTTGGGATGAGCACCAGGGGAACTGGAACAGCTATGGATGTCATGTAAGTAGAGCAAAACAAAACAATTTTTACATTACATACTTCAAAGCCAGCACTTATAACCACCAGCTTGCAGTGAAATGATAGCACTGAACTCACACCATAAACCAAGATCATTGAGACATTTTTAATAAACTGAAGAAGTTTAGTCATATGGACTAAGCTTCAAATGACATCTCCACTTCAATTTCTTGGGATGGCCCTCTATATAAGAAGAAATGGAAACATTCTGACAAGGCTGTATTATATTAAAACACCTGTTTCTGGCTAGACATTAGAATTAATATTCCTTATTGGAATGTGAACAATTCTTTTCTGCATAGCAGTTCTCCACACTAACTTACCAATCTCAGCACTGTCTTTTCATTTGCTTGGTAAGTTATCTAATACTTTGAAGCCAAATGTTTTATCAGGAAATTTTTCTGGTTTTCAGGTAGGACCAAAAACAAATCCTAGAAGCACACAGTGCCTCTGCAACCATCTGACCTTCTTTGGGAGCTCCTTCTTCGTCATACCCAATGCCATAGATGTTAGCAAAACTGCACAGCTACTTAGTACATTTGTGGACAACCCTGTGGTGGTGACAACTGTAGGCTGCATCTTTCTGATGTATGTGCTTGTAGTTATTTGGGCTCGAAGGAAAGACATCCAGGATGATGCCAAAGTAAGTCTTCAGCTAATAAAGACTGAATGTATTTAGGCCAATTCCCACTTTGCCTAGCCTGTTTTAATAGGGAATCTTCAACCAATCCTACTCCCTTCCCGGTAACTCTCTGTTTACTGGTAAGTATATGCATTGTTCACAAGATGACAAACTCCTATCCACAGCTTGAAGGAATCCATTCCTACAGAACAGCTAACACACTGCCTGTATTGTGTCATTCTGCAGGTGAAAATCACAGTACTGGAAGACAATGACCCCTTTGCTCAGTATCGTTATCTTGTGACAGTTTTTACAGGACACCGCCGTGGGGCAGCCACAACCTCCAAGGTATCAGTGGCACTGTGTGGTAAGACAGTTTATGCGCTCATTTAGAGAACTGGATGAATAATGGAGCACCTGAGGCTATTAAACAGGACAGCTCAAATGCAATGTCTAAGCCAGAAGGTCCTCAGATTTGATGAAAGCAGTAAGAGTATGCCAGAGGAATAATCATACGTAGGATCGAGACGTGCAAGTCTTCATTTTTCCATCTTATTCTCCAGGTGACTCTCACCCTCTATGGACTGGAAGGAGAGAGTGAGCCACACCATCTAACTGATCCTGATACACCAGTCTTTGAACGTGGAGGAGTCGATGTTTTCCTACTCTGTACCTTCTTCCCTCTCGGGGAACTGCAGAGTATTAGATTGTGGCATGATAATTCAGGGGACAGTCCATCCTGGTAAGTGGAGATCTGGAGATCATGGGAAGTAAAGATCCACAAATATTTTTTAATAATGATAACAGTTTTCCTTTTCTAGCACTTGAAAATTTTCCTTTCTACAGTTCTAGAAAGGAAAGAAGTGTTAGTCTCTCATTTTTGCAGATGAATAGATCAAATCATAATCTAAATTGCAGGAGCATATGCTTCCCATATCCTGTGTCCAGTATAGGATGGGATGTGTTCTGTGCCTTACAGTTTAGACACAACATAAGAAGCCAAATGCCAGAGTTTGTCCTCCATAGTCTTGTCGAGTCCTGAATTTCATATCACTCAGTTACATGTGAATGTGCCCTGTATGTTTTTCCGACAGGTATGTGAATCGAGTATTGGTCCATGATCTGGCGTGGGATCAGAAATGGTACTTCCTCTGTAACTCTTGGCTAGCCATTGATATTGGAGAATGTGTCCTAGATAAAGTGTTCCCAGTAGCTACAGAACAGGACATGAAGCAGTTCAGGTACCTTCTATTTTATGGACTTTTTTACTCGATAGCAATCAGTCTAGAAAAGCAACTACGCAAAAAAGATCAAACGCCTACACAAAAATGAAAACAAGGGAGGTCCTTCTATTGCCCTCAAAGGGCTCTGAACAAGGAAAAGAAGAAGGATGGTTAAGTAAGTCTAATCGTTACCCTAACAGTAATACCACACTGGAAATACTGGTATTAAAGAAGGATAGCCTGACAAGACCTACAGAAACCCAAGCATCTTCTCTTATGTGTAATTTCCCTAACAATTTATACAGAAACTGCTTATGATTAGCTTTCTCTCCATGGTGTGGCCAGAAGGAAAGGACATAAGTAGCTATGACCATTCCATGCAAATCAAGCCATGATATTTGGTAATTTTTCACAGTTATTTGCTCTGATAGTGCCTAGAAGCATGAACAGGTCAGGACCCTGAACTACAGCTTTATTCTTCCCTTTCCTTTCTAAGTATCCATTTGATTCCCCTCTTCTCCTTCCCAGCAATCTGTTTTTCATGAAGACCTCCAAGGGTTTCCAGGATGGGCACATCTGGTACTCGGTTTTCAGCCGCTCCCCACGAAGCTCCTTCACACGAGCCCAGCGCGTGTCATGTTGCTTCTCACTGCTTCTCTGCACCATGCTGACCAGCATCATGTTTTGGGGAGTGCCAAAGGATCCAGCTGAGCAGAAAATGGATTTGGGTAACAATCCTCACCATTGCTTGGGCAGGGAAATAGAGAGACAGCAGAATGTAGAAGCAGGGCGGTTGAACAAATAGGCTTTTTCACAAGAGAGAGATCTGATTGTTGCTGGGGTTATTTTTTACTCCTCCCTTCTGTTTGATCTTGACAGGTAAGATTGAGTTCACATGGCAAGAAGTGATGATTGGCTTTGAGAGCTCCCTCCTCATGTTCCCCATCAACCTGATCATTGTGCAGATCTTCAGGAACATACGATCCCGGCCAGCCACGCAAGGGAGAGAGCAGAAGCCGGGAAAGAATGGTCGAGTGTCCCCAAGCCTACCTCCCACCCCGCAGGTCACCCAGGCTGTCTCACTCACTCCGGAGGCAGTGGTAAAGGCAAGTCCCTGTGGCTGCTCCCCACTGCCCTCTGCTGCCATGCACTACCCGACATTCCCAGTTTAACAGCAAAAACCTTCCCGGTCAGATGCCCTTCAGCTTGTCTGAAGCGAAAAGCCAGTTACACACTGGTGCAAAGCTCTCATTTACCCATCTACATGGAATCCCCGACTTCATTAAGATCTGCCTGTGTACATCCCAGCCCTAGCACGACTATTATGTGCGACCAAAATCACCGCGTTCATGGGTTAAAGCAAACATTAAGCAAGACAGTGAAAATAAAAGGTATCATAGACCCCATCTTCCTCAGCTTAGGTCCTCAGGCAGGTAAGCTGTATTTTTGAATCCTGAAAGCTGTCTTGCTGAACTCATTGAAATCTGCCTGTCACATCCAGCACTGTAGGATGTGCTATCCCTATCTGTTCAGGAGATTTTAGCAATTGGTGCAGCTCCCAGCCAGTGGTGCCTTCAGATCACATCAGCTTAAGTCAACTGCAGCTAGAGTCACTGCTGTGCTGCTGCTGTCTTTTCTAGGACATAAGAAGAATTGCCAACTCACTCTTTAAAGCCCTGAAGACTCCATCTCTCACTTCAGTATCAGATCTTGGAAAATCAACTAACATCAACACACTTTTGGCATTGGTTGAGGACATAATTTGCCAGCAGAACAGAGATGGGCAAGAGTTTTATGATGAGAGCAAGAAGAAGGATGACCCTATAATTGTCACACTAGGTGCTATGGATATACAAGGTAAACAACACAATGTGATATGCCTACTGAAACCTTTGTAGTGAAAATGTTGGTAACGCTGGATGTGATGACCCAAGTTCTTCTTACATTCTGACTTAAAGGCAGTTACAGAATCAGAGAATCGTTAAGGTTGGAAGGGATCTCTGGAGATTGTCTAGTCCACCACCCTGCTCAGAGCAGGGTCAGCTGGAGCAGGTTGCCCAGGATCACGTCCAGTCAGATGTTGAATATCTCCAAGGGTGGAGACTCCACAAATTCTCTGAGCAACCTGTTCCAGTGTCCGACAGCCCTCACAATACAGAAGTTTTTCCTTACGTTCAGACAGAATTTCCCATGCTTTAATTTGTGCCCATTGCCTCTTGTCCTTTCACTGTGCACCACTGAGCACCCAACTGAGTAAAGACATTGTGAAATCTCTATTTTTTATGCTGTAGAATTAAATGTTAGCTACCAGCCTGGCTTGGGAGCAGGATCAGTATCTAATAGCATAAAGGCTCACAAATATCAGTTGTTTCAGTCTTTTTGTCCTGTCCTTTTTTTCTTCTTGGCCTTGTGCTGCTGTTCCTTTCAGTCTGACTCTTAATTTCGGCATTTATTTATTTCCAATTAAATGAGAATATATGAGTAAACAATGCCACTGATTTCATTAAGACTCACATTCGGCTTTTCTGATGAGTGTACCAAGCTACTAATTGCACAGGTAAACTATGAATAAATTAACACTTGATCTTATCTGACTTCTCTATTAAGATTTTAGGATCTCTGTCTAACTAAGTTGCCTTCTGGCAACAATTCCAGCCCATTCCAGCAGAAGAGCATTAAGCCCTAGTACTAAAGCTGCTTTTACATGTCCCTTCAAATGTTACTCTTTACTTTGTCGTATTCACAATCTTGAGCTCCAGTTCTGCTGCCCTTTGTGCTGAACAGTATTTTAATCTAGGAATAGCTATGCTGATTTTATTCAAAAATAAATAAATAATTCTTTGCCTGCAGAAAAAACAAGAAGCCCAACTCCAGAGAAAGGAACATGTAAGCGACTGAAATACAGTGATTACAATCGCTGCTTGTACATGCAACTCCAGCATGTAGAGATGGAACTGGAATTACTGGGGCCCCATACATTTCAGATGCCTCAGAGTTACACACAAGCTGTTCGTCAGGTTCAGCATATGAAGAACCTCCTGGAGAACAGGATCTGCTCATCAGCGTCCATCAGTGAGAGGTAACCTAGTTCTCCTCTCATTCTAAGTAAATTCAGTTCATGAATTCAAAACTGGTCAGGATGATGGACCCCAAATAGTTACTGCTTAATATGTGCTAGATAACCATTATTATAGCTGTAGAAACACATTTTACTATTATACTATTGTAGGAGCAACAAAGAAATTTCAATGCACTGTGAACGGCACACAAAAGCAATAATGATAGATTATCAGTCTGTCATTTTTGCCTCCAAAATTGAATGTTACAATACAATGCCACATGATAGTAAAGGGCTGGGATAATCACTGAGCTCCAAAGTCTCAGAAGTCTCTTCAAATGTATGGATAAAGAAAAATTAATAAGCAGACAAATATTTCAGTGAAATATGATAATTAAGTTGGAAGTATTGAAAACAATAGCACTAATTATCTCTCTGGCCTCACAAGATCTTGAGGCTTTGATCTTAAGAGATGTATCCAGCAGCTAAAATGCACTCGTGGTTTTATTTGTCAGTATTTCTACTGGAGGTTCAATTATGCATGAACTGAGGAGTAAATAAACCCATCATACTTGTTTTGATTTTAGCTGATCTCTGCACACTTCCTCATATTTTTGCTCACTGTACTTTTTGCTGTCCATATATCCTATATAGGTGCATTAGTTAGAAGAATTTGGAATATTTTGATTGAGATTTTAAATCATAAGATGTTGCCTATCCCCACTGAACCTGAAGGCTGTGATTTTGGCTTCTGTTCCACTGCAGACTGATTTTTTCTCTTCTTGTTGACTCTCAAGGTGGTCCCTTACTCCAAGCTTCTCCTGTGATGGCAAAAAAAGTTCTTCCAAAGGGCTGCCCTGGTGGTTTGTGTTCATTGCTTGGTTCCTTGTTGCAGTCACCAGTGGTGTATCTGGGTTCTTTACCATGCTCTATGGGCTGCATTACGGCAAGGAGAACTCCATCAAGTGGCTGATCTCCATGGCCATCTCCTTCTTGGAAAGTCTTTTCATCACACAGCCCTTAAAGGTGAGATCCTCAGAAATACAACCACTGGCCAATATCAACTTATTCTACTATCATTTCTGGAAGACAATGTAATGTGTTCTAAAGAATCACAGGATTTAACAAGTAAAATGAGAAGTCTTTGCCCTTAAAACAAGAGCTAGCAGGTGGTTTACAGAGTTCTGTTGTCTTTTGCTGACATTAACTCCATTAGTTTCATCTTCCTTGTTTTGTGAGAGTTTAATAATAGGTGATGAGGTTTCTGACCAGGGAAGATGTGTCATATGGCAAAATCAGTTTAGCTGGATGGACCCCAGCACTGCACTGTTCTCTTGTTTATGAGCTTCAGCTGCATGAGTTCAACAAAGCCAAAGCCCAGTTGTTCTCTTGCAGTGTCTGGATCCAAAGGGACCCAGGTCAAAGCCTGAGCTTGTTTATATGAAATGGGTATATGGTGTGTCTATAGCTAATTCTTTCCAGGTGCTGGGATTTGCTGCTTTTTTTGCTCTGGTTCTGAAGAAGGTGGAACATGAGGATGAAGAAAACACAGCTATTGATGGGCCTTTATCTGCACCAGGTAACTGCCCATAAAGTAAGAAATTATTAAAGAAAGTGAAGTGTTCTCCAAGCCTTTGGAGTGCTTTATGCACAAATATGTGACTCAGCTGAGAACTTCACTGGTTATCTTTATATACCTGAATCTTAGCTGACAAGGTTAGCAGAAATCACTAAATCCACAGGTGCTGTGACTATGTGCCTACCCATTAGCATTCCCAAGACCAAGGTGGAAGTAGAAACAAACCGAAATAACTGATTTTGTGCCACTTGGAGAAAATATAATGGCCACTGTATGTTTAGGTTGGATAAATCTTGCAGAACGCTTAATGAAAGAGACCACAAGGTCAAAAAGATATAACAGAAGAAGTTCTGGATCAAAAGAATAATGTCTCCTTTTTTATCTTTTTACCACTGCAAAGATATATACATGCACAATCTCCCCTAGCCCTGTTGTAAGATTGCCCCTGTTACTGGAGGATCTACTTGCTGCCAGGATACTGATATTTGGCTCCTTCCTTCCCTCCATCCCTGGCTTGCCTATGTCAGGCAAAAAGAAGTATTCTCCTATATTGATTCATACTAGATCAAGAATTGTACAAGTGGATAGTGAATGACTTTTCAGTACATCAACATTCAAGGAACATCTAGAAAAGAAAATAATGAAGTGTGGCAAACTGACTGAAGCCATTGTAATCAAAATTAATGGATCAGTGCTATTAGTGTGCAGTAACCATGCTTAAATATTTTAGCTCTCACGTCAGACATAAGAAAAATCAACTATACAAGCAGGCTTGTTTTAGCTCTGTGCAGACATCTCAGTATTCATGGCATGGCGTGCAACAAAACCTGTAACTATTCCAAAACCTAGCAAAAATAAACACGTGACCCACTGCAAAATGCACTCTTCATCTGGATTGGTAGATCTTTATCTGATAAGCATATCTAAAACTCTCTCTCAAGGAAATTTCCCGCCTCCTTTAAGTCTTATATGAAAGTTCTCAGTTCACATACTTTTCCACAACCACAATTATCTGTATTACTCCCATAAACCAACCAGCAGCTTCTGTAATCACAATCATGTCTAAAAGAAGCTGACACCAGCAGACAGGAGTCCTAGGGCACAGCAAAGAATCCTGATCTACAGCTTCCTTCCTAATCAGCCTCAGGTTCTGAATACACCACCTTCTGAGATGCTCAGCCTAGAGAGAGACACCTGGACAACACCTGGTCCTAAACCTAACACACTGTGTTTGTGAGCTCCTTCCCTCCCCACTATGTGCCTTACTATACTAATTGTTTAAATCACATCCCCTGTCTTCCTAAGGGAAAGCATTAAATAGAAATGTTTCCTTATAAAGTCCAAAGAAACAAAAAGTAGGATATAGATGATCTGTTGACTAATTCCAGGGTTTACTGCTCTCACTCACAGGTGATTCAAATCCTCTCTTTGGAGCCCGACGGGACAGTAGAAGCAATATTTACCAGCCACCTCCTGCTGCTGATGTGGAGAAAATGAAAATCAGTTGCATGAAGGAGCAGAAAGCATTTGCCCTCATCAGAGAAATCCTGGGTATTATCCATATGTAGATTATCTTGTTTTATTCAGTAGTATTCATCAGTATTTTTACATCAGTGACAATATTGTTCTCTTGGGTGAAAAAGTTCTGGCATATCTTTAGCTTTCTGCCAGCCATTACGGTGTAGAGACAGGCTGTTCAGTGGCAGTTGGAGCTGAAAGGAGGTGGGAATGTTAGCTGGAGATAAAAGTGTGGCTAAGACTTGATTTTATGGTAAAGAAACACATTACAGACACGAGAGGTTAAAGTTAGAAAGGGTAAAAGGAGGAGGTCAACAGGCAAATGAAGTTGAAATCAAAAGAACAGATGGAGGCCATCATTCTAAAAGCAGATGGTATCTATAGATAATGATTTATACCCCAGTTTTATTTCCTCTAAAAGCAATGGAAAAAATTACCTCAATTTCACTTGGAACAAAGTTAGACTACTTGTTTTATTTAGAGCTGTCACGACTATTGGTGTTCAGCCAGCCTTCCCACTTATTTTCTCCACAGCCACTTGTATTCCAAATGTGATATGCTTAAACTGCAGCACATTGAAGTAGCTTGTGTAAATTCATTAGCACTGGTCAGTCAGAGTCTAGTAAAGCATCTCCTTAACCTACTAAGTGATGACAGCAGTAATCATTCATGCAATCTGTTTTGAATAGCAGTGTTAATTCTGAGTTCAAGTGCTGTCTCTTCTTGGTTTTTTCCAGCCTATCTGGGATTTTTATGGATGCTGTTACTGGTTGCCTATGGGCAGAGAGATCCCAATTCCTACTACTTAAACAAACACATTGAGAACAGCTTTACAGATGGATTCCGCGATGTTTACAGTTACCAGGATTTTTTCACGTGGGCAAACACTACCTTAGTCAAAAATCTTTATGGATCATATAAAGGTGCAGAGTCACACTGTTTCACTTCAGCTTGCCAGATTCTGAAACATTATCTTTTATACATATCCCTAACCTGCATATGCATATTTGACTGGAGAAAAACTGTGAGTGTAAAAGGCTAGTATGGATTCTTATAATACGAATACTAGTGGATAACAAAACCCCCACAGCTTGACCCCGAGTTTAATGTGCCCTGATATTTTCCTTATATTTAATATAAACCAAAAGTTCTGCACTGTAATGTTACATTTTTCACATTTTACATTACTTAATTCAGACATATGCCTCAGTTTTACATGAGTGAGTTTCTGGAATTCAAAAAAAGAATAGCAGATAGGTGGCACTATAAAGCTTCTCCTGAGGAGAGCTCTGTTTCCGTCATGACTTAGGTCAACGCAAAGGCTAATTATGCAATATCACCATGTTTCTATCTAGCCATATCCAGTAATAAATACGACCCATTTCCCAGCTCACATTTAAGACTAAACTAAAATGTTGAAATACATTAGCAGACTTGTTAATTGGACATGACAGGCACTGACCAACTGTGGCCAAATGAACACCGCATACAGCTACTCTGCTGTGTGACTTGCTTCAAGTCACTTTTCTCCTCCAGGCCTCAGTTTCCTTCTGTATAAAATACAGATAGGTAGTGATGCTGAACTCTGTTATCTAAGAACTCAGTTCAAATCGACATGAAGGCTTTCTTTTCATGGCTATTTTGCTTACAGTGTTTTTGAGAAAAGAATCTGTAGCAAAATATTAATGCATCAGTGAATCATAAATGAAATGAAATGAGGAAATATTATTACTAGTTCTGTCATATTGCCAGTGCTGCTCTTTTCCATCTCCTGTTTAGGATTCATTACAGATGGCAATTCCAAGCTGGTGGGTGGTGCTCGAATTCGCCAAATAAGAGTGAAAGGAAACACCTGCCCTATTTCTCCCAAACTCCAGCGTGCGGTTCAGGAATGCCACGCTCCATATTCCCTGCAAACAGAAGACACATCAGTTTATGGGGAACACTGGAATACTTCAGTCTTTGATAACTCCTCTGACTTGAGCTTAGCATGGCAGTATCAGAGTCAGTCCAAACTGAGAGGGCACGCCAGCTGGGGCAAACTTGCCATCTACAGGGGAGGGGGATATGTGATTCACCTGGGAACTGATCCTAAGAATGCCTCCAGGTACCACTTGTATTCTTGTAAATTATTAGTGTGGCGTCAGTGATGCTCTTTACCCAATTTAAGATTCATTTTAGATTGCATCCCAAGTTTTCCTGCTGTGCATTGTGCTGAATATTGTAGATGTTACTGTGGTGCCATTGTTGTAGTTTATGTTCCTATCATCTTGCTCCATGCTAGCTAACAACCAGGATCCAAAATTAGAACCTTTTTCTTCTAACATATATGAAGTAAATGATCAGATACCTGAGGCATCTCAGGTTTAGCACTGGTCAATATCTGGTATCTGCTTCTCCAGAGCAGCCAAAAAAGAAACTTACCACCTAGACTAATAGTACAAATATCCCCTACACCCAGACTTGACAGACCAGATGTCTTCTTGAACATCTTACCTCTGGTTTACTCTTTCTCTCTGATAATATCCAAACACTCCTATGCTCCATGTGATACTCTTATCTTTCATGTATGAATTAGATCACTGGCTATATATTTTTTGGCAGAATTCTCCAGTACCTTTTCAACAACGTCTGGCTAGACACCTTCACAAGAGCAGTGTTTGTTGAATTTACAGTCTACAATGCCAATGTGAACCTGTTCTGCATTATAAGCCTGATGTTTGAAACCAATGCTTTAGGTGAGAACCCTTTTTAAGTTACACATTTCTGAAGACAGCATGCAGTGTACCTACAGAGGGTAGATTTACATGCTGTCAATGTTTACCTAGTTCTTTAGTCAGTAAACATAAGTGTTTTAATAAATCTAATCATGACAGAATCAATGCAAAATTTATAAACCATTTAGGAAAAATGTTGCATCACAGTAACACAGACCATGTTTGCTTATGCTGTAGTCATCTGCTGATGAAGAAAACATGGTAGTGAAACTTAATCTCCAGAATTTACACAACAGGAACACGAAAAATTATGTTTCCTAATCATTTCAGCTAATCAATACAATATTAAGACAAAAAGTACAAATAACAGAGTCTGTCTTTTTTGTTCCAGAAGACTTCTAATATACAGCCATGTAGTCATATAATACATAATCTGGACACAACAAAGAAAATAGTGTAACTAGATTCTGGATTGAAGGCCATAGAAAAACATTTAATCTGAGCAGTAGCCTCCCTCAGGTCTGTCCTAGTATTGGAAAATACCCAAACCAGACCACCAAACTGAACTCTTTTTCTTCTCAGAATGAGATTCAGATTTACATCTCCAGGTCCTCCTGCTACATTTCTGCATTTATAGTCCAATCCAAACTCAGCCCTGCTGGGATTAATATCATACTATCATACAAGAGAGCACTAGCACTCTAAAAGCCATCAGCTGCCTGAAATTCCTATTTGAGGAAAATTTCAAAGAACACTTGTAAGACTACTCACATTGGATTCAGTCTCACATTGGTGTGAATGCACGTACAGAAGTCTTACTGGTTAACTAAATTGTTTGAATGAAAACAGAAAGATATAATTATTAGAGCACTAAAGGTGAACATTGTTTGTTTTTTAGGGGCCTTCTTCACAAGCGCAGAGCTGCAAAGTGTCCGGCTTTACCCATATACCAACAGTCTCCACATCTTTGTCGTTGCAGCTGAAGTAATTTATTTCCTCTTTATTGTGTACTACATGATAGTACAGGTGAGACCCAACGGAAAGTTCAGCTGACAGCATCACCTTGTGTCTGGTTTTGATTTAGGACTGTACTTGATTTCGGTAGTGCTGCTGCTGGCTTGCACCAATGAAAGATTGAATCAGATACTATATCTGTATTAAGTAATATGAAGGTGACATTTTATTTGACTGGGATACTTCTTTTGAGAAAGATAATGAGATATTAGTGCACGATGTAGTTTTATCAATGTGCAGTAGTCTGCTTTATTGCGGAGAGGCTAGGTCTAATCTTTAGAGGAGTATTGTATGATACAGAGTCAGGAGACAAACAGTAAAACTCCTCCTTTCACAGGGAAAACTGATGAAGACTCTGAGATGGAGATACTTCCACAGCAAGTGGAATCTCCTGGAGATAGCCATTATATTGATTAGCTGGAGTGCCCTGTCAGTGTTTGTGAAGCGGACAATCCTTGGGACCCAAGACATCAGCTACTACCAGGAACACAAAGAAGAGTAAGTACTCATGCTACTTAGTGCATCCTTTGTTGGTGCTACTTATGCAGACACATATCCATTTTTCCTCTTTCCAGACAGCAGCTTGTCTGTGATAGATAATGCTACCCTATATAGCTATATTCATGAAGCATGTAAGTATTTCAGGGCCTAGATGTGTGTCAGCAATAGGATTTTCCTCTGATATTGTTCTAATAAAATCCAGCAGACTTAAGCACCAAGTTCCCTAGCCTAGCTGCTAGTTCCCTATCTGCATCACCCTCTTCTGAATCAACAAGCCTTTCTGCTACAGGACATCCATCCAGATAGTACATAATCTGCCTCATTCTTTGTTGTAAAAAGCCATTGGTTAGAGGACAATAATGGCTTATTTTATACAGAATGGAAAATGATACATCTGTTAAAAAATGGTCACACAGGAAACAGGTCATAGAATCACAGAATAATTTGGGAAGGAAAGGACCTCTGGAGGTCTCTGCTCCAACCTCCTGCTTTGGTGTTAGATCAGGTTGCTCCGGGCCTTGTTTGGCTGAATTTTGAGTATCCCTGAGGACAGAGGTCCCACAGCCTCCCTGGACCTTTGTTCCAGTGCTGAACCACTCTCACTGTGGGAGAAAAAATGGAGTTTTTTTCATGTCCAGCTGGAATTCCTCTTGCTGCAGCCTGTGGCTGTTGTCTCTTGTCCCTTCATTGTGCACCTCCAGGAAGTGTCTTTCTACATCCTCTCTATAACCACCGACCAGGTAGTTGGAGACAGCAATCAGAGGCCTCCTTAGCTTTCTTTTCTCCAGGCTGAAGAAACTCAGCTCCTACATCCTTCTCTCATATATCCTGCACCCTGACTCCCAACCATCCCAGTGGCCCTCTACTGGACTCAATGCCCTCCTTGCACTGGGAAGCCCCAAACTGGACTCAGTATTCCAGATGCAACCTCGCAAGTGCTGAATGAGAGGAAAGAACAAATACTTCCTTTAATCTGACAGCTACATACTTGCTAATGCAGCATGCATATATCGTGTAGGTATATGCCATGTGCTATATCAGCATACACAATTTATAAAAGCTTTTTGTCATCACCTCTGTTGTAAACAAAATTGTAAGTACAAACAATGTGCTACCTTTATAAATGGTAAATATAAGTATTACCAAATTTTTTTCAGCTAACCTTAAGACTTGACTTGACTTGACTCAGTCAGATCACAGTTCTGACCTCCAACCTTTTACTTCATTCCTTACAGTACCTTCTCACACAGCCTGTTGGAAATTAGGTCATCCTGTCACAGCTAGTGCATCCTGCTAGCTGTACAGCACCAGTAACCCCATCCTCTCAGCTACACATGCATAGAAGGACCTGTCTTCCTTCCTGAGTGTCAGAATTTGATAGTAAGTTTGCATTAGCTGCCTTTAAACTGTGACTTGCTAAAAATGAGCAGCCTTTGTGCTACAGCCTAGACCCTCTCTCAGCTCTAGCTAATGCTGATAAAAAAACTGTCATGTACAACTGAGCTTTTTGTGTGCACACAGCCGGAAGAACAGGTGGGAACATTCAAGCAAGAACTCAAGTTAGCTCTCCATTGAAAACAAGGACAGAGTGACTGGCTTTTCCAGCATACTCATTTATGCACTTCAGAGGCTTCTGGGTGCACGGTCTATTACATCTTCTCTTTTTTTTCTAACAGCTGTGTGAGCTTTAATGAAACAGCAAGAGCTGATGCAGTTCTTGGCTACCTGATTGCATTCCTAGTGCTTCTCTCCACAGTGAAACTGTGGCATCTCCTAAGGCTCAACCCTAAACTAAACATGATCACTTCAACTCTCAGGAGGGCATGGGGTGATATCTCTGGATTCATCATTGTTATTGCAATCATGTTCCTCGCCTATTCCATTGCTGTGAGTACCACTGCAGTTTCTGTTGTCTTCAGTCTGCATCCAGGTACAGTCAGGTTAAATGAATTATTTCTGAATGCTGAAAGCAACATAGCTTTGAAATATAAAACTGAAAAAAGCTGCCTATCTGAATCTTAGGTTAGCAGCTTGGAGCCCGATTCTTCAGTATAAGTGAAAGAGAAGTTAAAATATCCACTTGTCTGTTCTTTGCAAACTGAAATCTAGTAAAAAATCAAATGCTGAGATGAAAAAATGCATTCTCTGTGTGTAACAGGTGTGACAAAGAACAAAATACAGGAAAAATAATTTTCTGGATAAAGCTTAAATTGGGGAGAGTGCAGCAAAGGCCATTTTCTGTTTGGCTAGTTTTTAAGTGGGAAATAATTATTTTTCTGCCTATTATAGGAATACTTATTATGCAAATAAAATTATATTTTCATTCTAATGAGATTAAAGAATTATTGGACTGCAACTTTTTATTTACTGTTTTAGCTGAAATGCTTTGTGTAAATCTTCTGGCAGAGTAATGCAGGAAATTCAGCACATCTCAATTGCAAAATCACCGAAGAAGTGGAAACCATCTGAGCCAAATCCAAACCATACTGTAAAGGGCAGTCCTGTGATAAATGGGACCTGCTGCAGTCTCATGCTGCTGGATTTCACAGTCCTCATCTTTCCCTTCCTCCAGCACTGACACTCTAGCAAATGAGTAGCTTTAGGCACTGGTACAGCCACAAACTTAACAGGCAAAATAAGTGATGAGATGAGTTCCATGACCCAGCCTGCTGTCACATCATGCAAGTGCTGGAGTTGTGAAAGAAAGAGGCAGGAATATGCATGTAGGGATGGAGGAAAAGGTGAGACTGCAGCAGCCCCCATTTAAATCAGACACAGTATGCCCACAAGATATAAATGAAGAAAATAGCCCCTGTCGTGGTTTACCCCCAGCCAGCAACTAAGCACCACGCAGCCGCTCACTCACTCCCCCCCCATCCAGTGAGATGGGGGAGAAAATCGGGAAAAGAAGTAAAAC
>NW_010973104.1:5680982-5684426 GCF_000737465.1 Haliaeetus leucocephalus
CCTGCCCCCCCCACTTCCCAGTTCCTAAACTAGATGGGACGTCACATGGTATGGAATACACTGTTGGCCAGTTTGGGTCAGGTGCCCTGGCTGGGCATGAGAAGCTGAAAAATCCTTGACTATAGTCTAAACACTACTGAGCAACAACTGAAAACGTCAGTGTTATCAACATTCTTCACATACTGAACTCAAAACATAGCACTGTACCAGCTACTAGGAAGACAGTTAACTCTATCCCAGCTGAAACCAGGACAACCTTGGTCACTAACTGCAAACAAGGAGGTTGCCTGTTGTTGGGAAGGGATCTGTGCACTGAAAGGCAAATGTTAATGATTAATTCAGTCAATTATGCAGGGATAAATCTGTTACTTAGAGGTGGTCTAAATTACTTTCCTGATTTTGTCATGTATTTGCAGGTTTTTTACATTATCTAGTGGCAAGCTGAGCAGGTATAAGATATTCTCATATCTAGGATAAAAGGTCTTACAGCTAAACACACTCAGAAAGTGCGAATTGAGTTCTTGGCTCTAGGTTAGTCTTCTTCTGTGACCTTGTCTGGTGTTTGCCCTGTCTGTGAACAAAAAAAACTCAAAACACAAAAAAAGCTTCATGGCTCTGATGACAAGCTCAGAGAGCTTTCTCTGAATACAGCAGTCATTAGCTGATTTTGCAGCAAGGATTCTGATCATCACACAATATATGCCTTCTTTCCTCTGCAGACAAACTTGATATTTGGCTGGAAGCTCTACTCTTACAAAACTCTCTTTGATGCAGCAGAGACCATGGTCAGTCTTCAGCTGGGAATCTTCAACTATGAGGAGGTACCAACTCTGATTTTGAGAAGTTTATCACTGTGTAATTAGCAGCTCAGCTATCAAATATGCTTTGAACCATCAAATAGAAAGACTTTCAATTAGTGCTAGACATTAATCTAATTTTGCAAGGTCCACAGGCTCCTAAAGCAGCCA
Source organism: Haliaeetus leucocephalus (assembly GCF_000737465.1). Classification (NCBI taxonomy): domain Eukaryota; kingdom Metazoa; phylum Chordata; class Aves; order Accipitriformes; family Accipitridae; genus Haliaeetus; species Haliaeetus leucocephalus. Next base: position 5,681,951 of record NW_010973104.1, read on the forward strand.
CCTTTTCTCATCAAGACAGGAAAAAGACACCCAGTGAAATATATCTCACATCCCATTTTGACCATCAGTAGACTTATAATGAATGTTTCATTGAGAAAGGTGCTCACATTTTAACTAGATATGTTACTTATTGACTACAGAAAGTTTTGAGCAATTTGCTTAGAAAGCTACAGACAGAAAAGTGCCCTGCACATGTTCTGAACGCACACCCATCAGCTTCTCAAGAAAGGCAAGGCTTTCCACAAGGGAACTTTACGTTGCATTTCTTTTTATTATTCTTGACTTTTTCATTAAGTTCTTTCAAATATTACAATATCGTTTGAACAGCTCTTTGTGGATTAAGCTAGTTCTGGGACATCTCTGACTGTGAAATCCTCCTTGGTGGATGTTTTTAGACCATGGATCCAACAGGGTATGGGTAGCTTTGAAGATCAGTAATTGGGCACAAAGTTTTTCACCTCTACATCCCACCCATGTTGTTAATCACGAAAATATATTCCTGTGTTATAGCTTACATGAAAATGAGGGTTTGGGATTTTTACACCACCCTTTGCTGATGGGTCCATGACAGTCTGACTGGGCTTCTTTGTAAAGACACTACTAAATAAAAGCATACAGAGATTTTATCTATACTTTGAAAGCTGAGGCATGATGGAGCTTCAGCTGTTCTGTGGATAAACAGATCTCCAGGCTTGTCAACTTTTACATGAAACTTCCATACCCTTACAATCAAATGCAAACACTTAAAAACCCCCAAAGATTGCCCATATTCATATATCATATATAAAAAATATTCTATTATCTTTGTCCTATATCATATCAACATAGGAAAGTGACTAAAGGAGAAAATTTATATACATAAGTATAATACATGTAGCATAGTTTATTAGCCACAAGGATTTTCAGAGACAAACTCCTTATTGTGTCTTAACTGCTTGTATGTATGCTCTTTTTGTTTGTTTGTTTTTACAATCAAAATATGATGTTTTACCTTATGAATACTACAGGTCTTGGACTACAATCCAATTTTAGGCTCCTTCTTAATTGGATCCTGCATAATTTTCATGACATTTGTGGTACTGAATCTGTTCATTTCGGTGATTCTGGTTGCTTTTAGTGAGGAGCAGAAGCACTACCAGGTGTGTTCATCCAAGCTCTCCTGCCATTTTTAACATTTATTGTGCAGTGCTTACTCATGATTTAGGTATTCCACCCTCGGATGAAACACATGTAAACTCAGTCCAACTCTTAAGAATTCAACATTTCCTCATAAAGCACACTTCAGATTTTCCAGATTTATGCTCTCCATTCCTGTTCGGATGTGTCTCTGTTCAGATTTAGTACAAGATCTGATTTGTAGCCTTCTGTTCACATACTAAATCCAGCAAAAGCCTTAGACTTGTGCCCCAGCTCCATTGAAATCAGTGCCAAAACTGCTACTAAGGGACAGATCTTTTAAAAATGTCACGGTGAGTGCCTGGCCCATTCAAGCTATTGATAGCAGGGTGTGAAATCCAGCTTAGTACTCCAGCACTGTCCCAAATTCCTCTATGTTTTAAATGAAGTCAAGGGAGATGAAAACAAATGATATGGTCAATAGAAAACAAGATATATTTAGTTTTTCTCATTTAGTTCATCTAGAAATGGTGGACAGCTCATTGTATATGCCACTAGCTGTATGGTAGCTGGCAAGGGAACCCCAGGCTCCTGCAGCAAGATTTCCATGGGCTTTGACAGAACCAAAATTTCATCTATAACGTCCATGCTCAGCCACGCTCATCCGGGACTTTTGTCTCAACAAAAATATTGGTGTGATGTTTTGCTTTGGCAGTTACTCATGCTCTGCTTAGAGTGAAAGTTGGCCTATTTCACCTCAACTAGAGATTTTCTCTTGCGACCTTCTCTGGCTTCAGCAGAGAATGTATTCGCTTCTGGTCCATGCATCTGAGTAACTTACTTCTCGTTGTTATTTTAGGCTTCAGAAGAAGAGGAGATTGTTGATCTAATGCTAATGAAACTTTTCAGTTTCTTCGGCATTAAATGCAAGAAGGAAGATAAGCCAGTCACTAATGATCAACTGAAATAACCTGTCAACAATTAAATGACAACCCCAACAACAAGTCACTTCGTGGATGAAAGATTTACTTTTTAACTATCAGCTGCAGTGGCTAGACTTAGGTTATCGCGGCGCCCAACGAAAACGCTGTGGCGTTCAACCAGCAAGCTGTTGCCGACATGTTATTTTGGAGTATTAGCTAAGAGATAACGCTAAACCTAAGATGAAGTGTCCCACGCGCACCTCCTGTAGTCTTAGCCTCTGTATTTAATAAACACCGAGCGTTTGTTGCACCGTTTGGCTAAAACCACTCTCTTGCCGCCAAGCAAGCGCCACGGAAAGATGGCGACCCCCTCGCACCGCCCTCCTCGCCCCTGCCCCGACGGCCTGCTCCTGCTCCCGCTCCCCCGCTTCCCCGCT
>NW_010973104.1:5684436-5706858 GCF_000737465.1 Haliaeetus leucocephalus
CGGCGCCCCGGCGCCCCGCCGGCGGGCCACGAAGCGGCTTCGCTCCCCGCCTTGAACCGAACGGCTCCTCGGGGACCGCTCTATCCCCCCTCACAAGCCGCCTCCACCGCCGGCTGAGGGGAACGGGCGACGCCTCGCCCCCTCCCGCGCGCCCTAACGGCCGCCGCTAACTGCCGCCCCCCGCCGCTCCCCCGGGAGGCGGGAGCTCCGCCCTCCGCCCGCCCGCCCCCGGCAAAGATGGCGTGGCGAGCGCTGCGGCGGGTCGGGCCGGTCCTGGCGCCGCGTTGCCCGCGCTTCTCGCCGCCGCCGCCACTACCACCGCGGGTGCCCGCGGCCCGGAGGTTGGCCACCAGCTCGCTGGTGCTGTCCGGTAAGTGGTCGGCGGCGGGAGAGAGAGGGTGGCCGGCGGGAGAGCGGCCCGGGTCTGTCAGGAGCCGTCGCTCCCCCTCCGTCAGGGCTTCCCCGGAGGGGAAGGTGGGCTGCCGCGGCCGGGGGGGACCTCGCCTCCCGGGCTGCACCCGCCCCGTCCCTGAGGCGGCCGGTGGGGGCTTGAAGGGACCTGCCTTGCCCCGAAACCCGCGTCGCGTCTCCGCCTGCCGGAGCCCGCTGTGTCGAAGCGCTTCGCCGTGAGGCGCGTCCCGTGTGGTAGGGGACGAGGGCGGCCGGGTGGAGCGGGATCGTGATGATGATGATGATGATGATGATGATGGTGGCGATACGGCGGCGTCCCCCGGGCTGCCCTGGTCTGGGACGGGTCACCACCGCCCGCTGGTGCAGGGGTGTCCGCACCGGGAACGGGGGGGGGGGGAAAGCCTCGCAAAATGGCTGAAGCCGTGCAAGGGCTCGTAGCCGCAGGGGGAGGTTAGTGCCTCCCCGCTTTTGGCAGCGGGGGGTTCGTTTCAACCTGTCCCTCGTCCTGGTGCTGACGCTCTCCCCGTTCCTCCTCCCGGGAGGAGCTGGTTCACCTCCCTGAGTTGGCAGAAAACTTTTAACCTCCTCTCCACGCCGCAGTTTTTTTAGCAAAGTGGCCCCGGCCCCAGCCGCAGGCTTCACTGAAGCTCGCCAAGCGTGGAGGGCACGAACTTGGCAAAAAAAAGCGGAGAGCTTTTACGGGGATCGTCGCGCCGAGACGGCTTGTTGAGAGCTGCAAGGAGCATCAGCAACAGTACAAGAAAGGGGCAAAAATGGGTGGATGGAGGAGGCAGGACTGCAGCAGTTAGGTTGGTGTGGGCTGCCAGGAAACCTGAGCCGGATTTTCGGGGGCCTTCGCCCTGTTGGGGCTAAAGAAGTTTGACTCTGTCCCTCTCACCAGCTCCTGTGTGGTGCAGCTGCAGAAGTGGTAAGGCAGGAGATGGACTTGCACATCGGTGCTTGGTGTGATTTTGCACTTAACGTGGTTAACTCTGAGAGTATCTGCTGCTGTTGAAGTTCTCTTTGAATGAAAGTTAGCAACAGAAGTCTGAAAACTAGAATCTGTGGTACTCTAGCAAACAGAATGTTAGGAGAGAAGAGGAGGAGAACATGCTATAAAAGTAACGACTGCCACTAAGAAGAGGTCATAAATTTCTTTCCAGATAGTCTTTTACCCTATCTGTTTAACTGCCTTCCGCTGCAAGTGAAAGACATAACATTTATTAGTCATTACTTGCAAATTAAGTGGGTCAAGATCTAAGCTTTTTTCCCTGTTCTAATTGTTTATTGTATCCATTATTTTTCTCTAGATATAACCTGAAGGAATACCATAAATTATGCTTTTGTTTTAGGCAGAGAGGAAAAATTTTGTATGCCTCTTTGTGGAGGTGTGAGGTTTTTCCTTCACTCTTCAGGTATATATTTATGAAATACTTAATTGAGGCAGGCTAAACTAAATGAAGATCTGAATTCAGAATGTGCTAGTTAAGCTGATACCAAAGTCAGGTTGAAATGAATGAAGCTAGAATAAATTTAGCTGCTCTTCTGAAAAAGAATGCTCACAGAAGAGATTTGGTATGCTTTGACATTCCATATTCGTTTAATTTGATTTATTTAATGGGCTGATCACATAAGCTCAAAGTTCGAATTTTGAGATTACTTATTAACTGTTTTTAATTTGACCTTTACGTTATTGACAATGTTTTTCATTGCATGGTTAGAATTTTTAATTTTTCACTTTTTTTTTGTTCTATAAGAAGCTTATGTGCTCTTCTGTTGAGAACATTTTACTGCCGTGTTCCAAACTGATCATGGAATTCTTCTCTTTTTTTTTTTAACCTTGCTTTATAAACAAATCTTATATAGTATTATTATCCTACATAAAAAGATATTGGTTGGCTTCTTTGTGACATGTGTAATGTCACAAATACTCAGCTTGGGTTTGAGTTTCTGTGTCATTCTCTGTTCTTATGGTTCATTACTCATTTCCAATGAAATTCCTATGGGTTTAATGTCTTGACCTAAAATGATTTCAGACATTTGATTTCCTCCATTCATTAGAACATGTCCTGAGAGATTTTTGTAGGTATAAATAATGCTAGCTGAAATTATCTAGGGTTTTTGAGTGATAATTCATGGGAAAATACTTCATATTTGTGTTTTACTCAAAATTTTTTGTGTACTGTACTTGCAAAAACATGTATTGCTCAACTGAGGTCTATAAAACTTAGGCCATCTTCAAAGACAAACCATTTTATCTGAGACTTGCTTCTCTTACACGTGTTCAGACATAAATAAGGGGATCACAACAAATGAAACAGCTTAAAATACGACTGACTTACAGTGGAAAGATTTTAGCAGGTCTACAGCAAAAACTTCCGTTCTCCTTCATGTACAAGTTTAGAAAATACACAAGGATTTGCAGAAGTGTAGTTTCTCTAGCGGGTATACGGAGTCCAGCCTAGAGGAAGAGCCTGAGAGAATTTTTAACTCAAAAGGAAGGTCCAGTGGTACTACTCTGGCACTAATCACACAGGGAGCTCTGTTTAAAAAGTCATCTTCTCCAGCTTCTGGAACATCCCTTGCCTGATTGAATAGGTGCTACAAGTGAAAATTAAAAATAAACTAGTTTTTAAAAAAAAGGGGGTGGGGGGCAGGTGGGAAAGAGAAAGTATCTATGGGGAAACTCTGGAAGTGAGAAAACAGACAAAGCAGGTAAAATGTTAGCAAGAAAAACGTTACCCATTTCAATTACTTCTTTTGAAGTTTTTCCATATGACTTTATAAGAAGAATTGCTTCTAATAAAAGCTAGTACAAGCTGCCCTGAATCTTACAGATCTAAAATATAGGTAGAATTACAAGATTGCTGTGAAAAGTCCTAACAGGGTCTTGAATAAACTATACAAAATAACTACTGTGTTTTTCTCACAGTAATATTATTAACAGAGAGCAAATTCTCTTAAGTAGCAGTTGCCTGTATGGGTTGCATTATTAATTTGCCCTGTATTCATTTGCCTTAATTTTACATAGATATGTATTTACCGTGACAATATTCAACAGGGAGAAATAGACTCTATAGGTAATGTTGGGGAGCGGGGGGCAGGCGAGCGAGCTGGGAATCAGCCACTTTGCTAGCTAGGTTGCAACTTTTTTACTTCAACTGATGGCTCTATTTAAGTACCTCGAACGAGATGCTGTAATGCTGACTAAAGCGCTTGTCAGAAACAAACACTAAATATGCTTGAAAAGCTACTGTGTTATCATAGAAATGCTTAACTATGAGTAAAGTACACATATATGTTTTAGATTCATACTTTTGTTTGAAGTAGAACTACTCCTTTTGCTCCTGTACTTTATCAGCCTCTAGATGATTGCACAGGAACTAGTAATACTCTCAGCAGAATACCTAGTGAGCTTCTACCCTGTCACTAAGCATGTCATTAGCAGAACAAAATGCTTCTGTAAATTGTATTTGCTGTTTAAAATACTTTCCAAGAAAAACGAACAAAGCTAACCTCAGTAAAAATCCCGCACAGTTTAAGCCTGTAAATGCGTTAGTGTATTTAAGTGAGCAGCATGTCACTTATTTCTGAAATATCAAGTTTGTTTCATTTTAGCCCGCAAATTCACAGACAAGCATGAATGGATATCCGTTGAAAATGGCATTGGAACAGTAGGAATCAGCAATTTTGCACAGGTATTGATCCCTCCCCCCTTACCCAGTCTGCAATATTTATTTACGCATACCTGCTCTTGCCCTTGCTCTTTGGACACTTACTGTTTTTTATTGTTCTAATTGCATGTGCCTAATACAATGAGCGTGATTTTTGGACTTGGATCTATCACATTATTTGTGAAGTGAATGCTGCTTCAGCGTTCTGATGAATTCTTAATCACTTCAGATTGAGCCTATGGAGAGCTGAACTTGATGAGAAACTTAATGGTTCAGCAGAATTTAAAACCTCCTGTATTACTTCAGTTCTTATAGGCCTGAGGAGTTTGTGGCTATGTGAAGAGGGTATCATGCACTTTAGGCCAAATCTCCCTTGAACACGAATATGGTGCAATCCCTCTGGCTAAAGAACAATTGTGAATATAAGTACAATATGGCATATGTTTCTTACTCTAGGATAGGAATTCCTTTGGATTTTTTTGCTTTGTTCTTGTGCAAGTACTTGATTTGGAATAGTCACAGGCAAATTCAGGATAGAGATTCACTGTATGTGAAACTTAAGAAAATCTAATGTGAGAAGCTATCAGTGAAGTGGAATTAATGTTTCTTAGGACAAGCAGCGTTTCCCATAACCTCAGTTTTCTGTAAATAACACTAATACTCTGTAAGATCCCTAGTCTTTTGTGAGATAGGGCACACTTGTCAGTGAAGAGACAGAACCCTGTTCTGGTTGAGGTGATTCTTATGGTGGTAAGGCTCTTTCTTAAGTCAGTAAGGACATACATATGTATGTACATAAGTGTGCTAACAGCTCTCCAGTTGTCCACATCTCTGGCTCTGCATTTTCTTTCAGATTGCACCAGAAGTAAATCCTCTGTGCTTTGTAACAAAAAGGCAATTCCCTCAGATCATTGGGAACTTTGTCCTTTAAAACAGTTGTTATTGTAGCTGATGCTAAGAAGATCAGCAGATGTTATTTCTCTTTCTGCCTGAAGAAATCTGTATATAAACCTTGTAACTCAGCCTGAGGGTTACTAACACTGTAATAGATAAATAATTTGGCATTTGGGGCATGATAGCAAAACATTTTTTTCAAGTTAATTGTTAGAAGAAAAAGTGAAAAATACGCAGTTCTTAAAAGAATGAGAACTAAATTTAGAGACAGAGATTACTTCTATCCTTCCAGTACCGAAAGGGGGCCTACAGGAAAGCCAGAGAGGGACTTTTTACAAGGGCATGTAGTGACAGGACAAGGGGTAATGGCTTTAAACTGAAAGAGGGTAGATGTAGATTAGATATAAGGAGGAAGTTCTTCACTGTGAGGGTGGTGAGGCACTGGCACAGGTTGCCCAGAGAGGTTGTGGCTGCCTCATCCCTGGAGGTGTTCAAGGCCAGGTTGGATGGGGCTTTGAGCAACCTGGTCTAGTGGAAAGTGTCCCTGCCCATGGCAGGGGGGTTGGAACTAGATGATCTTTAAGGTCCCTTTCAACCCAAACCATTCTGTGATTCTATGATACACAGTGATTTTAGAGTTACTGTATCAGATCTCTCCTATCTATAGTTTCTTTAATGTAAGCTTTGATGGTTTTGTTTTTCTTTTAAGGAAGCATTAGGAGATGTTGTTTACTGTAGTCTTCCAGAAATTGGGACAAAATTGAGTAAAGATGGTAAGTTTCAGCTCTAATTTCTAATGAAGTAATTACTCTACTCATTCCACTCTCCCTTTGCAAAGACTAATTTTATGTAGTAATCTTTATGTTCATTAACACCATTATAAATATTCTGGATGCAAAATAAGTTCAGGTATTTCTGTAAGAGACAGCTTTAATTTCAAATTTTCACTGTCAGACTGTGCATGGTAGCAGAAAGTACCTGCTTATTAAACTGTGAAGACATTTATTCAAAAATCAAATATTTGAAATGTATTTTTGTAATAATTTTATCTGTACTCTGTTTTTAAAATATTTATGCTTTGATTTGGACTTGCTAGTGTTTAGGCTGGCTTATTTGTAATTCTGCAGTTGTGCATTTCATGAGTTGCATGATGTGAAACATCTAATTGATATCAAGCTCTAATTTTGCTATGAATATAGGCACTCAGTAATTTTGGGGTATCAACTGTAATCATAGGTTTTTGCTCATTAGTGGCATACAAATTGTTACATTCTTAATGATTCAGTTATGTAATTTTCCATGTTAAAGAAGAGTGAGCATTAAGAGGTAAAAAGGAAAAGCCTATTCCTGTATTTACATGGAGAGTTGTCTCACTAGTATATGAAGAAAAGATTGTCATTAGCTTCAGACGTTGCAGAACAAGAATGTAGATTTACTGAGGTAAAGTAGCAGGCCTTTCTTTTGCCATCTTTCTTGTGGAATAGGTCCATATCGAACTGTTTTGGCCAAATCTGTTACATCGCATTGAATGGTGAATGTTAGACAAAAGGTCCTTCTGTTTAGGGTTTTAATTAACCAACTTGTAGTTTTGTTTTATCTGAAGGAATTTCATTTCCATTTAGTTCTTCTCTTTTCTACCCATTCTGGCCTTAGTCTAACTCCAGGCTTTCCCAGAACATGTTGTTCTCTGATTCCTTGTGCTGATGCCTATCTATTCTTCTGACAGTTCCATGTTCCTCCAGCCTCTGTCTTGTTTGCTTGTGACTTAGAGTTACTCTGGACTAACATTGCCCCAGGCACCATTTCCATAACTGCCTACAAAACAGAAAAAAGGGAAGAGTGGCTGGGTGATTCCAGTGTGGTGCTTCTGAATGCTAATGTGTGTGTTCCAGTGAGTGCAAATGTAACGCTTGATAGTGTTTCTGAATTAAAAATGGGATTCCTGAAATTGTGGCTGTGTCTATTTTGTAACCAAATTGTGTATAAAAAGGTTTAAGTTCTAGATAAAAGGCGTATTTGGGTCTCCTGCAGCAAGAACTGGATGTGGTTCCTTGTAACCCAGTATCATATTGTATGTTGTAGGGCTTTAGCCAAAGGATTAGCCGAATGTAAGAGATTCCTGTCCCTTCTATAGAAGCCAGCTAGCTAGTGTTACGCAAATTCCCCAGAATAATTCAGGAGCATAAACATCAAATTTAATACTGCTGATCATTGTCATAAAGTTGGTGACTTCAATCTCTTTGACAGTTTTCCTTGCTCAAGATCAAGGCACTTCTTCAATGGCTAGGTCATCACCAGAATGTCTGACTAAAAAAACTAACGCGCTTTGTATTTTCCTCTTAGAAGTGTTGAATTGTATTCTGTGTTTCAGATGAGTTTGGAGCTTTGGAAAGTGTGAAAGCTGCTAGTGAACTCTACTCTCCTCTCTCAGGAGAAGTGACTGACATTAATGCTGCCCTTGCAGATAATCCAGGGCTTGTCAATAAATCTTGTTACCAAGATGGTAAGATGTCATTTTTATCTTTCAATAATTAATACCACGTGGCTTCTTGCTATCACAAATGGCTCTGCAATTCCTAGTTCTTCCAGTTTAATGATGTAGAGGCTTAAATTGAATATATTGAATATAGTTCAAGCCCAATAAAATTTAACATGAAAGTATTATTGTAGTCTTGTCTTTGCTGACAGCTGGTTTACAATGTGCCCTTTTCAGACATAGACTGTGGTTGAATTTAAATCTATTTCCCTTGATCGCATTTCTTGGTTTTGGTCTTGTAGTAGCTCGTGATACTGAGAGGTCAGGCACTTTTATTTCAGCGTCTCCTTAATGCCACTGTCAGAGACAGTACTAAATTAGACAACTGGTCTGACTCAAAAGGCCATTTCTTATGACAGGTTGTTTGTTTGTTCATTTTTTAAAGTATTGAAACACTGTTTTGCCTGCACAGGAAATCCTGTTGATTCTACCAGTGTTACAGGGCTTGTATAGCTCCTGGGAGTACTTTTCTAAGGCAGTAACATGAATGAATCTTTCTTGTAGGATATTAGCAACTGTTTTTCTTTTTAATTTCCTAACTACAGGTTGGCTTATCAAGATGACTGTGGAAAACCCTGCTGAACTTGATGAACTGATGAATGAAGATGCCTATGAGAAATACATAAAATCCATTGAGGACTGAGCTGGAATAATGAAATAAATCCATATAAAATATTTCAGTGTAGTTTGTCATCAATCAGTGAAGTACAGAATATCCAGTTTTGGCAACCTGAAAAATACCACTTGTGATCATATATACAAGGCCATAAATAATTGCAGTGATAAAAATGTTTAACAAGGGTTCTTATTCTGTTGTCTGATTTATGTAACTTCAGAATGTTATCTATAGTATTTTGGGAAACAAAATTTATTTGCTAAAATATATACTTCCCAAGATTCATTTGACAATCAAATTTAGCAACAACAGCCTTAATATGGTAATTCTGTAGTAGGCACACAACTGTGTGTCCTAACCTGGACTACAACTTTCCCTGAAATCTTTTCCATTGCTCCCAAGATATTGAAAAGCAGTGTCTCCCTAACCTCCTGATATTTTTCCTAATTATAGTTGCAAAGATGATACCAAGAAAGAAGCCGTATCAGCTACCTCTTTGCATGATTTTTACTTCTTTACAGAATTTATTAATCTTTGTTTTCCTTCTTAATTTTACTATGTAATCAAGTAGTTCTGCCTTTGAGGCAGAAGGTATGGTCCTTGTCTTCTGATTTATATGCTTTCTTAATATGCAAAACTCATGCAATGTTAGTTTATCAAGGTTCTAGAGTAGATTGTTTAGGCTGTATTTTTTGTCTAGTAAACACTACCTATGTCACAAGTAATTAAGGAATTCTACATCTTGTGCCTAGCAATTGTGGTGATTTTGGAAGAGTAGGTACTTGTGAAAATTGTGTGATCAGTAACAGTTTGACATATAACATATCCATGTGTGTCTGTCTTTCAGATCAAGTAGGCACACTGCTGTAATGGCATCACAGGAATGAAACTAAAACTTACTTTGCAAACCAGTAAACTAAAGCAGCTGATTCCATTAGACTTAATATTTAATGAATCCACAAATGTGCACTCAAAGTTGACGTGACATATAAGGGTAAGGTTGAGTTGTACAGACCTGCACTTTAGGAAAACATAATAGTACAGCAGAGTTTTGGTCTAAAACTTTTTTCCACAATTTTAAAATAGGGATTAGAACCTAAGCACAAAACTGGAACGCAAACCAAGTATCTGTGAGTTGATCTAAGAGGAAGCAGGGGAATGTTTAATCCATATGGGATGACAAAGGCGAAATTCATATTCCTTTGGAAGTTCCTTTCAGAAGCACAGCCCTTCTAAAGGGCAGAAATACACTGCAGGTTATACAAAAACCTTTCTAATGTACAAAAATGTAGGACTTTCTTTTACAATCTGAAGGGATGTCAAAGTAATTGGTGTTTTTTTTGAAATCCTAGGAACTAATTTGTCCTACACAAGTCATAGATAAAAGCCCTGCCAAGAGAGACTCCACTGTGTATTTAAGATAAAACTATCTTCTCCATAGGAGTTAAACTGCAAAGTCTCTAAGAGGTAAGAGTGGGTTTGACTGTTCCACAGGACTCCGAACTTGGAAGTGGTTGATAAACAAAAGGCTCCAGTAAACCTAGCATAAATGCTTTAAAAACTGTCAGTACTTATCCATTATTCACAGTATCATGCAGTATTTATTGTGACAACATTCAGGGCCCAGAGAGCTGGGAGCTTGATCCTGGCCTCTTACAGATTCCCTGCATCTGTTTGGATCTCTGACCTCCGTGTGCATTTTCCAAAGGGAAAGAGAAACTTTGTCTCAAATTAGAATGAGCGCAGGCAAATGGTGATAGGAATGCATGCAAATGTTTCAATTTGTTACCGTTTCTTCCACCCTGTTTTTCCCAACTTTACTAGGGAGTAATAGGCCCTTCATTCATAGCCATGTAATATATGACCCTTTTGGATCTCCCTTTAAAGCTTAGTCCAGAGCATTGTAATGCATTTTTATACAATTTTTCCCTTAAAATGTTTGTATTCTTTCCTTTTGATCAATGAAATAAATAGTAATTTCTGTAATCCCCTAAGGAACCTGGGGAGTAGTAAAAACAGGCAAATCCAATCTTTTCCTCAAGCTTTGCCCTCATCTGTGTATTAGCAGTGGTTTTAAGGTTACACATGAATATGGATGACAACTTTCTGAAGAAACCATCTGAAACAGAATCCAACCTTCCTTTCATGGTGTACAGCTGGAGAATGGACATTCTTTTGCTTAAAGAGGAGGACTGGGAACCTCTCTATCCCTAGTTCTTTTAGGGTTTGATATGACCTTAAAGTGATTTAATAAATTTCCCAATTCCTCTTACAATGGGAACCATAATACTTAGGTGCTTTTTGTGTGTGGTTTATGCCAAGAGCTCTGGTGTTCTGCAGTTATTTAGGCCAAAGGACGTCTATTTCAGCAAATAAATATTTTTATATCTTTCTACAATCCACTCAACTATCTGAATTGTGCTGCCAAAAGAATGTATTCTTCCTTTTTTGATGTATGCTACCCAAGCAGAGCTCCCAGCTTTCAAATAATCCCATAACTTCACTACATTCAGCAGCAGCAGGAAGCCTCAGGCAGACCACCATGCACTGGCTGGAGCCAGACTCTGCAAGAGCATGAATGCAAAACTTGCCAACATGAATCCGTAATGAATGCCTTTCATCAAAATAAAAAGATGGAGTGAATGTGTTATTAGCTTTGGTCTATGACACAATGCTTTTGTATAAATCGTAGGGGAAGACATCGAACTTGTTCACCAGTGTGTGCTCCTACAGAAAATGAATAAAGGAGATGATTTTTTACAAAATAACCACTTCATCTGTGACCTCTTTAAGTCTGGATCCTGAGCTTAAGAATTTAACACTCATAATTACTGGCTACTAAACATCATAGACTCAGTAGAGAGATTGGTTTTATGGTAAATTTTGACTTCCATACTTCTCCCACAACCAATAATTCTGTCTCTGTATCTCCTAGGGGTTAATTACATCATCACCTTTCTTCTTGCCAACACTTCCTTTCTGTTCCACAAGTATCAACCAACCCCTTTATCTTTCAAATTACGTAACTGAATAATATAAGCTAAACTTGGAACTAATTTTTTCAATTGTATTTAGTTTTCTAAGATTTTTATCCATATCAGTCCTGAAAAGACTGCATACCTAACATTTTGTGGTTTTCAGCCAATAAAGTGCTGCCTCTCCCTGTGAATCTTGACCCATCATGTATGTGAATACAAATCATGTAATTGTTACTTCTCACCAGAGGGAAAAAAATCAATGGTCTAAAGCTAAAAGAACAAAAATACATAAATAATAACTCTTGGTGGTGTTTTGATGAGCATAAAATAAGGGCAGTATCAATTTCGCTGTCATTAAATTAGCAGTAAGACAATTAGCTAAGCAGCTCTGATGATTAGGTTAGAAGTGCAGCTGATCTCAGTTTCTTATGCTCCCCTTAACTGGTGTCTCCAGACAGTTGATGTCCTGTGGAAAAGGATGCTCTTTTTCTTCATACTGATAGATGGGGAATTTACAATCTTCCTGTAGTAATGGCTCCCATCACAGAGTTCTAATATGCCAAACTGACATGTAAAGGACATAAGATTTATCTTCACGTCAGCCTAGTCATGTGAATAAACAGAACTGCACCAATAAATCAATCAAGAGTAATCCTCGGCTCCTCAACTGAGCGTGTGAGGCTCTTCTGTTGCGATGCTGGGAGACATCACACAGCAAGAGACAAGGGAGTTTGCACCACCTGCACTGCGTATTTTGGAGAAGAGAAAGCAAACCGAAGAATAGTGCACAATTAATTAATAACACGAGTTCACCAGTGGGTGGGATGCCCCAGGTTGTCAAACGGTGCCACGCGCCGATTTAAATAATTGCAAGTTTAAAAAGAAATTATTGCATAATTTCACCACGCGGTGGCACTCAAAACGTTGCCGAGGGGGCGAAGTAGGGCAGCGCGGTCAGCCTGGTTGTCTAGTTCCCCTGCTTAGTCTCTAAAAGGTCCTACTGCAGTGTCAGGCAAGTTCCTAGGTCAGCCTCAAGATCAGAAAAAATATTAAGCACATCCTGCTTCATTGAAAACGTTTACAAAACACTCTTCACAGCACTATGTGTAACAAAGGAATTAACTTAAACCTCGTTTTATTGTACCCATCATCTTATCAGCTTTCTTCTCCCCCAGTCTCCTCTTTCCCCCTTCTTGCAGCTAAAATTGGGGCTGGTGGGGAAGGGGTGTGCATGGACAGTCTAACATTTTACCAAGTTCCAAACATGATGGCAGCCATTAAGTCAACAGGAGCCTTTCAATAACAGAGCAGAGATTGACTGGGATCTTTGGGAAAAAACATTCTTCCACCAAAGTCACAGGTGAAACTGCTTTTACGTTAATGAAGCCGCATCAGTCTTAGAGAGACTGCAAAAGTCATCTACATAACACAGCGCCATTTCTACAGACAAACATGTTTTAACGTGGTGAAACGTGACTGGACTGATGGAAAATTGAACATCCTTTGGCAAGGCATTTCCAGGGAATATGACCTCACAGATGTAAGACAATATTAAAAGACTTGAGCAACGTGCATCAGTGTAAATTACCAGCAAGATATGCTGCAGATGGCCCAGACAATTTCTGAGAGCAGCTTAGGAGTGTCCTCAATGTTATTTTCCCCACATTACTTGAGACACAGTCTTACAGGAACAGTGCTTGGCAGGAAAATTTAGTCTGGGGTATCTGGATTGATTAGAGTTTGCCTCAAAATATTGACATCCCTCTCTTCCTGACAAAGCATAATTCAGTCACTTCAGACCTGATCTATTTTAATGTGGTACAAGTGTCCTACAGCCTCTGCTATTAGGCTGTTTTATTTGTCATTTGTTTATAGTGTTTAATTATTTACGCTCTTGAATCTATTTTGCTTAGCGATGTATTTTAATGGAGGTACAGCACTTGTACCCTTCTCTAACCACGAAAATCAATCTACAAGATATAAGGATGAGTCTGCACTTCTTGGGACTCGAGTACTTCTGTTCGTCAGCCATCACCCCTCTCCCTTCTTCACTGCATGGGACTGGATCAAGAGAAAAATGACAGAAAATTAAGTATTCTGGGCAACTCCTGTCCTTTCTGACAACCCCTCACTTGTGCCACAACTGGTAAGGCAAAGCCAGTGATAAAACTGGTGTAATACCATCATTGCACATTTCTTTTTCTGCTCTGTATCATCCTTATCTACAACTGAAACATTTTTGCAGCTTTCTATTAGTCTAAGGGGCATTTCTTGCATCAGGTTGGCCTGGTAAACATGTTAGACAACAAAGAACAAAATTCAGCCGTTCAAAACCTTGATAGGAATTTTTCTGTCTACTTCCCGTATCTTCCATAGGTTTAAAGACTAACTGAATCATGGTCCTTTAATGCATGCCCCCACTTCTATGTGATCTAAAGTAGTATTTCTAGCAGGGAATCTAACACAGCCTTGCAAAGGGTCACTCTTTAGAGGTAGCACAGACAACCCCTATTTCTCCTTTCTACCTGTCCCTGTACACATGGAGAGTTGCAAGGAAGAAGAGGCAGTCATCCTGGGGTCAAAAAAAAGTTGAGAAGCATGGCTCTAGGTCATGACAACAGCACAAGCTTTTGGGATAAGGTTGTAGGAGAACCTGAGCTGATCTCGCAGCTCCCTGCCGCTGAAAGACCAGGCTCTTGCTCGCTCTCCCTCCTCTCTGTACCTGATCCTCCTCGCTCCTGCCACCTCTGCCAGTCCCAGGGGCTCCCCCATTTGAGACAGCCATGGCATTCGGTACGTCCCCTGAGCCAATTCAACTCGTCAGTCAGACCAAAAATTGTTGGTAGATTCCAAGAAGCACCCAGAGAGGGAAATTAAGAAATAGGGATTGTAATTATCATTATTAGTAGTAGTACTATATGAATACTTCATACATTTTAACACTTGTTATTAATGACTCTATCTACTGTATGTAATTCTGACTAACAGTCAGATGAATTACCGTAGTCATATTTTGTCCCATGTAAGAGTGAAAAAAAAGAGAAATTAAGCCAAGACTGAAGAACAATGTAAAACTATTTTTTTTTTTTTCTCATTTTAGAGCACTGTGACTTCATCATCATCTTCACCCAGAACTGTAATCTCATTACTTCAGGAGCACTCAAGCATAACAACAGTTTTAAATTCAAAGCATATGCCTTACCAAAAAGAAAAGAGAAATTACACTCTATTATTCTAATTATTACAGTCTAATATTTATATAATGGCATCTTAAGAAAACAGTTCTGGGTTCTGTAATTTATGTGAGCTAAGAGTTCATTTTTACTTGAACAACAAGATTAGATAGATGTTAAATCAGAAAACATTCCCTCTGGAAAAAAAGAGTAATCTGGAGCTACATTTTAATTACTTTGCCCTTCAAAGAAACACATAAAAATATTATTATTATTAATAATAATGAGACAGCTAAGCAGATGCTTCTGAAAGAGTATAGAAAAATAAGTTACAGAGAACAAACATGTAACATTTTTTCTTCTTATGGCTATATGGCTTTTATCTGTACTCTAAAGAAGGCTTAAAAAGTGTTGGTTAAAGAAAAGCCGAGAATCGTTCTTGGCATTGTAAGAGAAGATGCTGTCTACAGTGAAAAGACTGTGAAAACTAGCGCATTATAACAATTCAGGAAACAAATATTTTGAGCTCAGCAATTAACAGAGAAAGAATATTTGGAAGAGTCCTTACAATTCATTTAGCTAGTACCTAGATAGCCTCAATTCTGCATCACCACTGGAGGAAAAGGCATGTGCTGGTTAAGCTTGACTGCAGTTACTGCTGAATATACATGGGGCTTAGAAACCTTCCTCCTAGTCCTTCAGCACTGAAAAATTTAAACTGTTGGTTTTTTAAAAATAAAAATCACAGTTCTTTTCACATATCTCATATCTTCCCTCTATGAAAGCTGCTCCCTCCTCTCCTGAAAGACTGGTGTTTCTATACTTTCTAGCACCTAGCACAGGCTTTTGGCAGCTAAATGTTGAACTGCACTCGAGAACGTTTCAACTGTTCCTAGTGACCGTAAGGATGCACAGCCAGGAAGGGGTAAAGCCACAAACAGCTGAAGTATAGGCATCCCTTTCTGAAGGACAGACTGCTAAACTGTGTCTGAAATGCTGGTAATGATACAAGGCTATAAAGACCACTACAGAAGTTTACGCCCACCGACAATCTCATCCCACCTTCTTGAAAGATGGTAACACGTCAGAAGACCAGATTACCAACATAACTCAGTATACTGCAGCTTTCATAGAGAACACTCTTAATGGAGACTGCCTGAAGACAAGTTGGCTGGAAAATCTGGCCCAAATATTAGATATTTGTCTTCAGACGTGCAGGTACATCACAACATGTCCTCATACATGCAGTATGGATGAACTGGAACATTACTGTTCCAGATCCTCCACAAAAAAGAACTTATGGTTCATCAGTTAAAAAGAAGAGGTTTATATTCACCACATGCTCACAATTTGTATCATTAATCTTTAATGACAGCTAGAAGCTACAGGTTTATAAATATATATTTTTCATAATTGTGACAACCAGTGACTAGATGCGGTTTTGGTGGAAAATAGTCTGAAATACCGTAAGGCTAGGTAAATTACAAGGCATTATTAGAAAACATTGATTTTGAACTTTGGGTGATATCACATTACTTTTACAAACATTAGAAACAAACATTACTTGGTGAAATATAAACATTGCAGAAGAAACTACAACCAAAAGTAAGGTACTCATTAAGTACCTAGTTAAGGAACAACCTTTTTTTAACTTCTTTTTTTAAACAAAGCCAAGTTAAATCAGAGAAACAGTAATAAAAACTTGCATGTTAAACACTGTCTTCAACAGACAGCATCTCCATTACAAAGAGAAATAATTTGTGTAACACTATAAGGGAGGAGTTAGGTTTGTTTAAACCATTCCAAGAACAGTAATTTTCTGTCACAGCAGTCAATTTTGCTGCATTACAACATGGATTCATGTCCAGATGTAGGCAGGTTTTGCACCCAGGTAGAGCTCATTTTGTATCAGCCTTAAAATGCATGAACTTCTTGTCAGGGTGCACCTCCATGAACCCAGTTACAGGATGTACACAAACATTTTTTACACCACAGTTTAGAAACTGGATTTACAAGTAATCCCAACCAATTTTAATTTTACTATTTTTGATCAGCTTTAAAAACATATATATTAGCTCTTTGAGTTTAAAAGTATAATACAATTTGGCTTATTTTTAAGATACAGAAATACAAAAATTTTAAAACTTACAACAGTAACACAACTTTTTGCCCTAGAAGGTGATAGAGAGTAAAGTATAATGCGTGACACTTCATTATGCAATTTTGTGAAATATTGTCTTGTTACTGTTACTCAAAGGAGTATTATTATGATTTCGTGAAGTCAGACTGGACAAAAAAGAGCCTAAAGATATAAGACTATTTAAGACAAACAGTTTCCTTAATGACACTTTTAACAGAATATTCTATACACACATACCAATACACTCGCCAATCAAGTTAATCCCTAAAAAACCCAGTTGCACCACAATATTGCATAGAAAGAAATCCCTGGTATTAATACGCTTGCACTGGAGACTAGGACTTTCTCTCTGCCTTACTAAATCAAAGCACATATGTTTTTAAAAAAGCACTTCTCACATTTGACATTTTTCTTAGCTATATTCTTTGGAATCGCTAGTGCATGTGTTATTTCAAGCAATGCTACTGTTTAATATTAAAAAAATAAAATTGAAAGGAAAACAGTTTTCCTGCCTTCGCCCCAAAAATATAATGTAAAATAATCTTCCTATGTTGCATAAAAATAAAATCAGACCTTTCTTAACAACAGAAAGCTCAAACAAAAGCCAGGGTAGCTGAATGAAGAGGATACTCATACAACATGAGGAAATCCAGGGTCAAAAAACCTCTCTGTAAAATAATTTAAAAGCCGTATTTATAAGTTGGCTAAAGAAAGAGTCCAACGAATAGCCAATGGTTTCATAGCTCAGTATTCACTTTGATGACGGAAGACCTACATTCAAGTCCATACACTGATTTAAGGAAGTACTCTCACCACTTAACTGTTTTAGGGCAATTCTCTCATATAAGCTGAACCTGAGAAAACCTTCCTATTGAAACAGGTAAGTTTCCCTGAACATGTTTCATTTTGAAAAATGTCACCATCTTCCATTTAAAAAAACCCACCTGATCAGCTCTATGTAAGGCTAGGGTTTTTTATTTTACAGCAAAATTGACTATATTTACCTTAAACTATTTATGTTTGAAAAACCTTAATTTCAGTGCTCAAAAATATTTTCATTTCAGTAAGTAATCCTTTCATATATTCAGAACATGTACACATGAAGTGCATACAGGAAACAGAATTACTGTTGATTTGCCAAAAAGCCATGCAGTATAATTGGAAGGTAAAAGTCATTTTCTTCAGGTAATCCTTACAGTGAGCACTTTTATCTCATGATATAAACTGTGCAGACAGATTAAATCCATCTAAAGTTTTAACGATATGCATTATGCAGCATCAGATAAATAACAGTAAAAGCTGAAAACACCATGTCTCCACAAATAGATTTCATAAAAAACTAGAACTTCTGGTTTCAGATAGAATATGCTTTTAGAATATCTGTGTAAGAGGTGAATATATACAATAAATATATTTTGTTATATTAACTATAGTCACAGTTGTTTTGGTTTTTTACTTAACTACATAATTGTAGAGGTTTACCAGGAAGACATATTTCTGACTGTAATTCCTTTCACTGTAATATGGGAAAATATTATCAAATTCTTCTGGCTGCTACAGATACAGGATTTCTGGCACAGCTGAAAATGTATCAGGAATTAGAACTGATTATTATGTTTTTAGTGTAAATTTCACTTTAATGACAAAGCCATTATTGGACTTTTGGTGAGAAAGCTAAGGAACACATGAGATTTCTTCATAGGAAATGTTGAAAGGCACATAAAAATTTCAATATATATTTAATAATATGTTGAAAAGCAGATTCTGAGTATTTCCGTAGGTTACTTTACATTAAAATATAGAATTAGCAGATGTTTGCCCGTTGGCGCTATGGAAAAACGTTTCATGTATCTGTAAGGAGATCATGCTTATGCATGAACAGACATTTGTTCATTCAAGTGATACATTTTCCCCTCACATATGCTGAAACGACAAAGAGTGTGCACTTATTCTGTTGTTTACTGAGATACCGAGGCACACACATTCACATCAGAAAGTTGCTTGCAAACGGTAAAGGAGAAAGAAAATTAATTTACCTGAAATTATGTACATTTCTTGAAAATGAGTAGGATGGTTTCAGTTACTGATTTTATGCTAATAAACAGTAATACGTTTAGCTAGCTAAAATTCCATTTACAGTCACTTAATAGTTCTGATTCCTTTTAGGATTTCTAAGAATTAGGGTAGATTTCAGAAATACTGCCATGAAAGGCATAGAATCACATGCAAAAAATCTACCAGTTTAAGTGTGAAGCAGCAAACATCAATGTATATCAGACATACAGTACGATTTGACTCACTGTATAAAGTATCGCTATATTGCACATAAAATAACGTGGCACATTTCATAAAGCTACAACTTTGCACAATAAATGACACACACATTTTTACATCTGCAGAGACATAAGCAATGTATAATTTACTTAAAAGTGAAGTACGCTACCTAAGGATTATGCCCTTGCCTAAACCATTCTAGTGTCACTTGGAAAGGAAGGTGGCATGGGCTCTATTCATGCAAATGAAAATACAAAGAGCTGACATTTTTTCCAGAAAAAGGTTGGCTTGAAAATTTTCCAATATTTTACTTTGCCTGTGAAAGTTCATTTTGTGGAACTATATTCTTTAGAAATGTGATTTTAAAAAGTTTTGCTCCTGTTCCCGTTAAAATGATTGATGTCCCGCCAACTTGAAAATTATGCTCTTCAATACAGGTTTTCCTCCTCAAGTCATAATTTATGTGAATATTATATAATTATTATTTGGGATTTTTATTTCATCTCCATTTATCACAATGCTTCTAGCAAGCCACACATAGATAGCAACAGATTGAAATCTAAAGGACTGGAAACTGTACATGAGAGCTGGCAGTGGAAAAAGTACTCACGGTCATTGCAACTGAACGTGTTTTTGGAAATCTGAATAAATCTAGCTTGGAAATAAATTCATGTGATAGAAGTGAAAATGTGTAATCAAAGTAGTGCAGCTTTGGCATATACCACTGATAAATTTCCATTAAAACACCTCGAACTTCCACAGATTTCATCAGCAGCATCATCTGGTCAAAGCTGACTGGGTACAACCTTACCTTTCCAGGCATTAAAAAGTAGGTGTTTATAAACGCTTCTAGCAGACCATGTCTTTTACTGGACTTGCACGTATATCATCAATAACGTCTGATTCCAGTTCAAGCCCATAAAGTTACTCACAAAATTCAGTGTTGAGGACAGGCTTAACTGCTTGAAAGCTCAGGAGACTCTGTTTTGCAAAACATTCTTCTGGTATGCTACATCCTCAAAAGGTTTAATATTCAGATTTGTGTTTGACAAAGGGGGCCATAAATAAAAGAGCATTAATATCTAAACAGTACTGTAAAGCCATAGCCCAATTCTGCCTACAAAAGTTCAGACGAGAGGAACAGTCATTTCACCTCAGTCATGCTGAAAAAAAATGGTAATTCAACAGCTTGCTAGTGTACTTGATGCATGTACATCCATTTAGGTATTCCAAATTTAAAGAGTTTACAAGCCACGGTTGCTATAAGGAGATTTTTAAACGATTAGAGACCTGCAGATGCTGCATAAGTCAAACAACAATGAAAACTGCCATTCACTGGAAAATAATTTTGAAGTTGTAGAATTAAGAGTTATTCACTGTTAAAAAGGGGTTTAGGACTGCTCGTGTTTCTAAAGCCATTAAAACAGTAAACAGGAAATCTTGTTAAATCTTTATAAGCAAAGTTGCAGCATCAGTTAATCTAAAATGCATAGAAACTATTTTTTTCTCCGAGTGTTTTCATCAATCTACATAACAGTTGTCGGTTCACTATTTGGGTAAAAAAGGCCAAGCAAAAAAATGTTCTGGAAAGCTAGAACACATAAATAAAAAGATGTTTGGCTATATTTCCACCAGATTTCAAAGTGCTTCCAAATGGAGACAAGTCCTTTTCCTTCTCTCCAGCATTAAGGCTCTTATAAAGAAAGATAAGTTTAACTAAAAGACACTTGGGCTTTCTTTATCAAATATACCACTTAATATGCTTTAATCATGACCACTTTAAGACCCTAGTTCTGCAATTCTAGCTTTATAAATGTGTACTAGCAATATATAGGATTACTTTATTACAAGACCGGGGCCCTTAATATTCTAAAATGTGAAATACTCAGTAGCTGTCGACAGTACATTTATTTTATATTCTGTTTCTATTAAAAACACAGGGACTAGAAAACCGACTGGGAAATTAAAACCAAGTTACCAATACTCCAGAAAGTAGTCTTGCTGTTACTTCTATTAAATCAGAAACAGTGATCTGGAGAAATTAAATGAAATACTCTTTTCCCATTCAAGTTAACAGACCTTCCCCCCTCCTCCCCCCGAATTTATAAGTTCAATTATTCTGACTAAACCAGACCCTCAGGAGACAAAAGTGCTCTCATTTCCCACTGGTCAAAAGGTTCTATGAGAACTCGACATTACTCAAGCCATTTGGGACACAAAAACACAGTCAAAAATCACATTTCGTTCCTAAACAATCTACAGAAGATCCAAAACATTAAAGGCCTGATCTTACAGCCCTTCATAATCGGAAGATCACACTGACATCGGTTTTACCACTCTCAGAAGTCACGTTTCTAGAGGTCCCTCTCCTGCAAACACATACACGCCTAAATCCTGGAAAATTAGCACCCAGATTTGGCACCAGCACAACTTGCATTCAGCTGAACTCCTGAAAAAGCAAGTTTTAAAAGGAAAATACTATGTTTACCACTAATATAATTTAAAACCTATCTTTGAAGGCAGAAGTCAGCATGCTCTGTAATTTTTATTGATATATTTTTATATGGCAAGATATGACTTTCTTCAATTTGTCTGACTAAATTTAGCCAGTTTTGTGAAATCTGTCACTTGCTGAAATTATGAAAAATTTGGAGCATTTTGTTTTTCAGAAAGCAGGCTCCCGCACCGACAGCTCAGCATAAGAAGTTCAGTTAAACTGTTAACAGGAATACAACTGAAAGTGTTGCTTGGGATGCAGACTAAAATTAGGGATTCAACTCCTGCCATCTCTAGTTCCTTGGGTGCAGTTCCGCGACTTTCCTGCTGACCTGAACACAAGCAGCTTTATGGGACCAATCCTACTGAAGCAAACATCAGATCCTGACAAACCTTTGCAACGTGCCACGTGAACCTGAAAACGAAACACTTGCTTTTTAAAATCTCTCAGTGGGTTGCATTTCAGTTGGTGTGTGGTGTTATTTTTCTTCTCTGAATATGCTTAAACACATGAAAGAGGGTTCAAAATTTAAAAAAATATGTGTATCTTTGCTTTAAACCGATCGGTCGCTTTTACAGCGCGATGAAACACAGCTACTCCCGGGGGCATCCGTACTCTTGCCTTTTTGGGTTCAAAACCGCAGTCTGTCCCTTAACCCTGCCCTGTCGGGCCCTTAACCCCGCAGGGCAATGACCACGAGTGGGTCAGCGAGGCTCTAAGCACAGATCCAGCACCTCGCCGGAGCCGGGCTTTGCTTAAGCAGGATTAGGCAAACAGGATGGCTGGCTGGATGCCCTATGACACTGCCCTCCGCGCTTCCAGAGCCCTGACCCTGCTGGTCGTGACCTCCGGCGCCCGGGAGCACGTCTTTGCACCTGTGGGTCCCGGTCCTGACTGGGAAATTCCGCAAATACCCTGCGGCCCCTGGCTCCGGAGCCTGGCCGGGCAGCCGCTTTGCCAACTGAGGCAGAGACGGTGCGTGGGCCGCACGCCGTGCCCCCGGCCTCCCCGCCGACAGCCCGCGAGGTTTCCCCTCGACACGGCCGGGGCCACAGAAAATACAAATTATCCACCTGTAAACAGAATTCGGGAAAACATCTTCCGCCCGCTTAACAGAGGGACGGCTTGGAAACGAGGCCTGCGCTGGGCCGCGGCCCGCCGGCGAGGCCGGAGGGGTGCCGAGCCCTCCGGCGAAGGGGGGCCCGCCGGGCTCCCGCCGCGGCCCTCCT
>NW_010973104.1:5706925-5707510 GCF_000737465.1 Haliaeetus leucocephalus
GGCGGCGGCTTTCCCCCCCTACCCCAGGAGGAGGCGGCCGCCGCCCCGCGCCTCATCAGATGAAGTGGATCCAGGCGGTGCTGTCGGGGTCCTGCGGGGGACCGGCGGCGGGCGGGACGCGCTGCCGGCCCCGCAGCCGGTAGTTCTTGCCCTCGTTGTTGTCCCAGTACTCGGCGCCGGCGACGCGGTAGCGGACGGCGAACTCCAGGGCGGCCTCGGCGGCGGCGGCGCCCAGGGGCAGGAGGAAGGCGAAGCGGTCGGTGAGGCCGTCCGCCGGCCCGGCCGGCTGGTAGGCGGCGGGCACCTCGGCGCAGCTGGCCCAGGCGTTGAGCGTGTAGCGCACCGACACGGCCTTCTCGTAGGCCAGGTTGAGGACGCGCACGGCGCCGCGCAGCCCCGCCGGCTCGGCCCGCACCCACTCCAGCCTCACCTTGTGCCGCCGCACCCGCTCCGCGAAGCCGGGGCTGGCGCCGGGCTGCGGCGGGAAGAGCGGCTCCAGCAGCGGCGGCGGCGGCCCGAACAGCACCGGCTCCAGGTCGCCCAGGGCCGGCGGCTTCCTGGTCTTGAAGAGGTCGGCGGTGCGCG